>NC_044390.1:5549103-5857893 GCF_006542625.1 Nomascus leucogenys | reverse complement strand
TGTTTGTGAAAATAACCATCCACAACAGCATAAAAAAACAGCTCCACCTGAAGCTTGCCACTGGCCGCTCTTTTTATCTTCAGCTGTGTCCCCCCTCAGATGCAAGTGAAGACCTTTTTGTTCACTGGGAAAACCTTGTTTACATCCTGAGACCACCAGTGGAGGCTTACAGTGGTACCAAGGCTATCCTAGCTGGGAACACATTGGACTCATCTGTGTTTGAGGAAGTGCAGAGGAGCCCAGTGGTGAGTCTATGCAGAGACTAGATGGGGCCAGGATGCTTTGGGGGAGAGCAGGTAAAGGTCCTGTAGAGCCTTTGGTGCTGCAGCTCACCTGGGAAATGCATTGCATTTGGAAGGTCTGAAGGCCAAATGAGCTTCCATTTGGAGACCATGGTACATTGAGGAGGTTCCTGGTGCTTCTCCTGTGTTCTCCAAACCTGAATTTCAGAGATTTCTTAGCTGTCAGCAACTCTTCATTTTATATCCACAGCTGTTCATTTTATATCCAATGTTGTAATGCTGTCTAAAGCATCCTGACCAGTCTATTCTGAAACACATACTATGACCTAGGTAGGCTGATATGTTGTAGGACATGTCTCCCTGCGATTGCCACTTATATACGTTGGTGGCAACACAACATGCTTGTGTACTTGTGCAATAATTTCTTTTTGTTGTTTACCTATAGGAAGAGAAAGGAGATCTTGCTGGTCTCACTTTCTTTGCTTATTTGTTCTCTCCCTAGGGATATGACACGAAGTTTTGTGAAGAGAAGGAGCAATTCAGAATCAGTAGGCTTCACATGAATGCTGAAATGTTTGGGTCCGCCTATTATGATTACATAATAGAGATATGAATCCAACATACCTCCCACATATACTACATTCAGGGGTTCACACACCCCTGCAGTCATAAAACCTATAGTGCCTGATGAAGGGGGAGGGTAGCAACAGCAGTAGTGATGACAGTAAGCACAACCACAGGTGCCATGGATGTGGCTGCAACCAAGTCTGCAGACTCAGGAGAGAAACACAGCACTGGCAAAAGCAGCCTTCAGAGGTCCAGGAGGAAGAATAGCCAGCATGGCTCTAGTGGGTGCTTCCATGTCTTAATCTTGTTATAGCAAGGGCTGCATGCACATTCTTGTCCTAAAAGGGTAATTCAAGCATATCAGTAAGTGCTACTGGCCTGTCCCTAGAGAGCAGCATGAATGTGGTGACTACAGGAGCAGAGAGATACTGAGAAGGCTGTTGCATTGACAGTATCTCTCTGCTGCTCAAAGGCCGACTCTCTGCTACTCAGCGTTGGGAGTCAATATCTCAACTCTGCAGGATGAGGCCACATGCGTGAATGGGATGGAAGCCAGAGGGTCTCTACCTAGCTGGACTGACTCTGCAGTAATAACCTCAAAGCCTGGTACTACACATGGTGCAGAGGTGGACATCTCACCTAAGACTGTGGAGGGGAACAACATGATTCACCACAATAAAATCCATCAACTCAAATTATCTGTTCTAATAACATATGCTCTATTGACAGGAAGGGTAGCAATAAAACTAATGGCAATTTATGATCAGGCTCTGAAAACCATCTTTAACTTTCCCTTAACTTTATATTTTTTAAATAAATTAATAGATGACAGAATAAAATGTTGAAGATTACTCTCAGATATGATCCTACATTAGGAGAATTATTCTAAAACTATTTTCCAAAATATAAAATGAGAACCCAGGAACAAACACACACACACACACATACACACACACACACACAGACACACTCACTCTCTCTCTCTCTCTCTCTCTCCAGGTTTGAATCATAGCATTGCCACACATTAACTGTGACTTTTAGTAGATTTTTCTTTAAATAGTCACCTTGAGATTATACATGTATAATATCTGGAACATAGTAGGCACTGTGTAAATGGTAGTGTTGAGAAACAAATTCTGAATTTAATCATACTTTCCAGAAAGGGCTTAATTTTCCCAGTCTCTTCATTCTTGATTTCCTTTCTTAAATCTTAATTAACTGCTTTGCAATTGTCCCATAAAAGCTCTATTTACAGTAAATCTTCTTAGTATTTTCCCAAGAATTTTAACCCCCGATGTTATTTAGAATTCTAAATTTTCATGAATTTGTAGAAACTTCAATCTAGTTACAATGGAAAGATAATTTCAAAGCACTCATCTTTTACCTGGTTCTCTCCAATTTTAGTATTCTTGGAGACAGAAAAATAAAGAAAACGTAATATAGGATCAATTCATAATCTGGACAAAAACTGGAAATTAGATCATTTTAGAATTGTAAGATCCACATCCACGGGATTAGCCAATATTCGAATTTTGCAAGTAAAAAGTCTGTTTGAGTCTAAAGTAATACATCATATGGTTTGATAACCCAGAACCAGAATGCATAGGTAACCTGGCCCCCAATTAAGTCTGTATTGTTTCCATAACACTCATGTTTCTGATGAGCACTATGCTTTGAATATAAAAGATATTTGATACGTGTTTGCTGGATCCAATTAAGGGCTATAAATGTGAATATAATTTATTCCAATCCAACAAATCTGGGGATACAAAATTTTACATAGTACTGTACTGATTGTACAGACCCCAAAGGCTCCTGTATATACTGTAAGGAAGCAGTTTACCAGTAGACCCTCACAGCACTTATGACTTAATGATTTTTAATGGCCTCCAAAAGTGCTTCAGACCTGAAAAAATGGCTTCAAAATATGAAAAACATTTCACAGGTCAGATGTTCTAGCTTTGCGAATTTCAAGGTTACATTACTGAGAAATCACATCTAATCATAAATCACTTTTCAGCAAATAATTTCAAATGAAAAAATTTAAAAATAAAACAATTTTTGTTTTTCATGTGATATGTAGCCCAGTATCATATGATACTGCAGACTCCCTAAGAGGCTTTAAAATGACCATATTGCAAACTCTTAACAGAGACCAACTTTATCTTTGTATTCAAGGACTGTCAGCATGTTTACCACATTGTAGTCCCTTGATAATCACAGAAGAGATCATTGTTAAAAGCACTGCACATTTTGTATTTTTTCTCTAAATCTTCAATCTGACTCAATCTCTTTTTAAATTGTATATTCCTTTGGTAAATATTTCAATCTGCTTCTGATTACAAATCCTGATGCTTATTACTATCAGATCCTGTTGCTAGGTCACAGTTTTATTAAAATTCTAAAACAATACATATCCTGTTACCTCATCCCTTGTAATCAAAGTTTAAGAGATAATTTAGATAATAGATACTTATAATAACAGAAAAACATTTAAAAATTACCATTTGTGAATGGTTGACAATGGTTGAATCCTAGGTAATAAACTAAAAAACCAGATGAATTCAAAAATGTTGCAAATTGTGTACGTATGTGTATATACTATATATATATGTACAAATATACTATATATGCACAAAAATATGCTATATATAGTATATTTTTAATTGCAAAACTACAAAAATTCTTTAATATATTTTGCAATGAAAACGTATATATATAAACATGTTATATATACATAAAACATGTTTACATGTGTATATATATACACACACATATACACACACAAATATAAATGCTAAAGGATAGCCCTTAAACAATAATATTCACAGACACACACACACACATTCTTAAGAATTTATAGTGAGAGGCTGGGCGCAGTGGCTCACACCTGTAATCCTAGCACTTTGGGAAGCCGAGGCGGGCAGATCACTTGAGGCCAGGAGTTTGAGATGAGATTGGCCAATATTGTGAAATGCCGTCTCTACTAAAAACACAAAAATTAGCCAAGCATAGTGGCGCACCCCTCTAATCCCAGCTACTCAGGAAGCTGAGGCAGGAGAATCGCTTGAACCAGGGAGGCAGAGGTTGCAGTGATCCCAGATGGTACCACTGCATTCCAGCCTGGGAAACAGAGCGAGACTCCATATGAAAAAGAAAAAAAGAAAAATTTATAGTGAGAGAAACATCAGTAAAACAGTCTTCTTGCTGGTTAGATTAAATCCAGTTAAAAAAAAAAAACCCAAAATCTGCATCTCAAGTACATTTATAGATTTGATGCAGTAACATTTAAAATCCCAATAGAGATACTTTTTAAACTCAACATAGTAATTACAAAATACAGATTTTATAAAGCAAGCAATCAAGTCAGCTACTAGTTTTAATTTAATAATTAATAATACCAACACTGAGTCATGTGGTTTAAAAAATAGGAAGGCAGAAATAAACAAGCCTTCAGAAGTAAAAACCAAAACAAAAGGATAAAAACAAGAGGAATATGAGTTATTGTTCAATGGAAAGTCATAGGAAAACTAGATATCAACAAGCAAAAAATAATATACAGCCATAACTGAAATTTATGTTAAAAGGAGTTCTAGATAAGATGAATTAAATGAAAAATAGGACTGAGAAGCTTAATCAATTGGATGGTTTTTCAAAATTACATGATGCACTTGTACACATACAAATTAAGACAAAAAGAAAAGCTGCAGACTAGGAAAGATTTTGTGGCAAATGTAACTAGAACATCTGAGGAACTAATAAACTTATTGAACAATACCAGTCTTCACCAAGGAAATGGCCAAAGGGAAAGCAAATCTAATATTAAAAATTATAAAACAAAAGCAAGGTACTACCAAGCCTAATAAAATAATAAAACCAAATTTAGAAAAAAGCAAATGTTAGTAAGGTGGTAGAAAATCCGATACAATCATATTACTGACAGCTTTTTGATTTGCAGTCATCTGGCTATTATAGTAAATACCCTGATACTTTATTTTATTTCAATAATTCTTTTTAAGATATAAGGTAAAGATTAGGAAATGTATTTTTACAAACACAGTTTTATGAGGGGAAAATAGGTTAAAACATTTAATTATTGATAAACTGCTAAGCAGATAAGGGTAAGCTAATAAAATACAACTTATGCTTGTTAATTTTCTTTCCCTTTACCCATGTAGATAATGAGGTAAAAAACTATATGTAAAAACTTTAAGTGAAGACATGACACCCTAGAATATACACATTTGTTCACTGAGATTCATTCAACTATTACTTCATTCCAATTATTTTTTTTTGTTTTACATCCATCAGATTTTGCTTGATAAAGAAGACATTTTTTTCTTTTCTTTTCCTTTCTTTTTTTTTTTTTTTTTTTTTTTTTTTTTGAGACAGGGTCTCAACCTATCACCCAGGCTGGAATGCAGTGGTATGATCACAGCTCACTGCAGCCTCAACCTCCCATCTCAGCCTCCTGAGTAGCTAGGGCTACAGGTATGTATCATCACGCCTGGCTTATTTTTGTATTTTTTGTAGAGACAAGGTCTCACTATGTTGCCCAGGCTGGTCTTGAACTGCTGGGCTCAAGCAATCCACCCACCTCGGCCTCCCACAGTGCTGAGATTACAGGTGTGAGACACCACATCCAACCCATTCTTCTGATTTGCCAGGAACTACGCGTTAGATTGCAGATGCTGAGCATCAAAAGGTTGAATCTCTACCTTTATGGAACTCACAGTTCAGTATGTATTGACAACAATTCTGTAAAGGTTACAGTAAACTGTCTTAAAGTCCTACGAAAAGACTTTTTAAGTACTATATACTGATTTGAATATCCTACTTAGCTTTCTACAATAAATTAATATTGAAATTTGAGTGGCTATGGTCAAATTACGATATAGACATGTGGGAGACATGATGATTTCTTAGACACAATTGTTTCGTATTTCTTGTGACAGAAGAGAAAATGTCTTTGAGATATGACACTTTTCTGGGTAAGTGCTGTGATTTATTTTCTGTCCTGGACTGTTTTTTCCACCCACATTCTATGTAATTAACCTCTTAACATTATACCCTTTCATATTAAGTTCTTTGCTTATTGTGCAGAGATATTTTCACCATGGCTTCAAATTTCCTATCTCTGGAATATTTTAGCCATTTCTGAAACTCCTCTAAGTGTGTATGGTTCACAACACACAACAGGAACCTGAAGGTGATACTATAGAATTAAAGTAGACTTAATGATAGTGAGATGACTTGAAACTAATAGTCAATATTTTAATATTCTGGCTTCATTTTTGGATATTCCAAAACCTTCAGAAGTACACATTCACATTATTCTACAATGTTCCACTGTGATGAGAAAAATATAATCACTGGCTATGCTTTTAAAGAGCCATAATATGTTTCCTTATAACTGTATCTGTAGATAACTTTAAGTTACTTTTTAAAAATAGCATTCTTTAAAATGATATATTTCTGGATTCAAAATATTAAAACCTCATAAACAAGACAGTTTTTCTGCATTATAACCAAACTAAATAATACTAATTTTTTACATAAATTATGTCTCCGCATATGCACACATATGCACACCAAGTTATATGCACAGTTTACTTGACACTTCGAGAAAAACCACAAGATCCAAAATCACAAAGTGAACAAGATCCTAATTTGATTTTTGAAGGGGAGGGAGATTTTTTATCTTAAAAACATAGGCAACCATTTTTGTTTTATTGTACCTTAATAAAAGCAAACTTTTACCTGTGCAAGCATGGGGAAGCCAAGGTTCCTACATCCATTACACGGAGTTAATGCTTCCCAAAGTCCTGATGGCCCACATGTATTTTCATCATCATCCTCTTCTTCCACTTCTCCTGGTGACAAATTGATCGTAGATGAGGTTCTCTGAAATCAAATTTATATCATACCAATATATCAATGATACTTAGATATCATAACATCAATTAAATTCTATAAATGACAGTGGTATATCTTGGCAAACAAGTCAGCTCACTTTTAGCCATGGTTACACGGCTGTGCCCTGTGACTGAGATAAAAATATGTATGGTCCAACTTAAGTTAAAAGTGAAAAAAGCCAGGCGCGGTGGCTCACGCTTGTAATCCCAGCACTTTGGGAGGCCGAGGCGGGCGGATCACGAGGTCAGGAGATCGAGACCACGGTGAAACCCCGTCTCTACTAAAAATACACACAAAAAAAATTAGCCGGGCGTCGTGGCGGGAGCCTGTAGTCCCAGCTACTCCAAGAGGCTGAGGTAGGAGAATGGCGTGAACCCAGGAGGCGGAGCTTGCAGTGAGCCGAGATTGCGCCACTGCACTCCAGCCTGAGCAACAGAGCCTGTAGTCCCAGCTACGCGGGAGGCTGAGGCGGGAGAATGGCGTGAACCCCGCGGGGCGGAGCCTGCAGTCAGCCGAGATCGCGCCACTGCACTTCAGCCTGGGTGAAAGAGCGAGACTCCGTCTCAAAAAAAAAAAAAAAAAAAAAGTGAAAAATACTGGGTGTGAAAGGCTGATAAAATATGAAGTTCATAATGAAGAATAGAACATGATAATGGCCTAATAAAATATTTGAATAGCAACAAATGAGAAAAATCTTATGATTTATCAAGAATTTAGGTTTAGGCATAAAATTAAGGAAAAATGCAGTCAGGGCACTAACGGGAAAATATTTTATTGAAATGGGAACTCCTGATAAACCAGTCTGTTCAGAATGCCACTGAAATAAAACTTCATAAACTTTTATATCATACATATAACTCGAGTAACAGTTTTAAAATTCATAATGAGACTTCCATATTGAGCACATATATTTTCCTTCATTATCTCCCAAATCTCACTAAAATGATGGTAGAACATTTATAAAAATGTTTACAACATAAAAATAAGGATGACAGGAGAGATGAACAGACAATATTAAGAAAACTTCTGGATAATGTTGGGTAACTTTTGGATAACAGATGGGTAAGTATTACCTGACTTAGCAAACATGAGAACACTGAAAGCAAAGAACCTTCATGTGGAAAGAATTGGAGGGACTGGCTACCTGTGAAGGTGTAAGTGTAGGTGAGGCAGAAACAGACTGAAACTCAGTATCAGGAAGAATTATACCCCTAGACCCATCTTCTTTTCACCCAGCCAGGAAACTAAACCTTTACCACTGGCAAGAAGTTAGAGGTTTATTTTTTTGAAGAAGTTGAAGCAAAAGGATTATGAATTCTAAGAATATAGATACACTGAGCCTCCAAAAACAAGAGAATTCATATCTATATAGTAATGAAGATTAATAACCTACCCAGTGCCTTACCATATTTGCATTCGACAATATGGCAGCACAGTTTATATTCCCAGATAAACAACTACAATACTCCTCTCTGTAGAAACAGACCTCCTAAGAAAAAAGATCTATAAATAAGCAGGAAAATGGTAGGATCTATGTATTAATCTCTACTGTGGAGCCAACCTCTCAACAAGTTCCACTCACAAGAATTATATATTTGAGAAAAACCTCTAACAGACACCAAAATAAATATAGAGAAAAAAGTTATAAATAGTATCCTCAGAGAGAAGATATTTATAGCCATGAAACAAGAACAGAAAGTTACAAAATACATAAAATCCAATACAAGAGTTATAAAAATCTGAGAAAATTTCCCAAAAGATGAACAGAATTAAAAGTGGAGAAAACTAGGGGTCAAACCCAGACCTCTAACATCTGAACAACAGGAGCTCCAAAAATTAAGAGTAGAGATGGGAGGGTCAAAGAAATAAAGCATGAAAATTTGCAGAAACTGAGGAAAAACTTCATACTCTAAGAGCCTGCTAAATACTTAGCAGACTGAATATTATTTTTTAAAAAAAGATGTATATGCATAAATAAAAATACAATAAATTGTCTAAAGGTCCTCTGAATGTAGTGTTCAGCACAACACTGATAGATCGTGATTACTAAAGCAAGTAAATATATTCTACATATTGGATTGTAAATAGCATCCTCCCCCCAAAATTGTTCCTTTTAAAAATAGAACATGAGATTTTATTTTTCCTCCTATTTAAAAGAATTTGTTTTCTGCATTCACATTTTAACTTCCCCTTGATCACTTGTCAGTAACTAAGAAGCAATGAAATTAAGTTGTCCCCCAATCAGTCACTGTCTATAAAATACAATAATAGTAACTGTTAGACTGAGAACTTACTATGTGACTTGGAGTATCCCTGGCCTATTGTCTGTTAACTATTTTAATTCACACAACAGCCATTTGAGGCACATATTTTTCCTCTCACTTTATAAATGAGGAAACTAAGGGACAGAGAGGTCAAGTAAAACCCAAGGTCACGAAGCTGGCAAGTGGCAGAAAAAGAATTCTAACCCAGACTAGGGGGCTTCAAAGCCTACTCTCCCCTCACCACTACATTCTGTGACCACTCCTTTGGCACAATACCCTATGGAAGACAATATACTGAAAAACCACACTGATGTAAATAATTGCAGTTTAAATAAAAGAGGTATATTTGGTGAATATGTTTCTGTTACACGAGTATACTCCTGAGAGCATTTTGCCTTCTGTGACGAGTGAAAATTTCTGCAATTTGATACATAGCAGCCCATGCTTTCATAAATACACACTTCTCAAATCAATAATAGAAGGTGATTATCACAGGGATTTTTGACCCTACAGATCCTTTGAGTAAAATAAAAAATCTTGGGAAGTTTAAAATCTTAATCTGAAAGAGTATGTATATACATATATATATATTTGATAAAGTTGTTCACAGGAATAAATAAAATGATTAAAAAGGTATCTCCTTTACCAGCTCATGATCAGCTAACAGTTTGACCACCAACATTGATGTGGCACATATTATAAACCACCTCATAGTTGGCCAAGAATTATCAACATTTTAGATTAATCCATTCTTTTCTATTTTGTTAATGGTGTTACAATGATTTAATCCAATCACACAGGGAACTTCCTCTATCTCTTTCTCCTTCCTCAAAAAAAAAAAAAAATGTTTATTTCTCTTCCCTGCTCATAAAGCTCCAATTATTTCCCATTTCACAGCAAATGATATCCAGATTCCTTAATCTGGCTTCAGAGTTGTATAGTCAAATGATTTTTTAGCCCTTTTACATTTCCACTATACTCACCTCAGATTATAACCAGGTGGAATTGTTTACCCTTGCCTAATCATGCTCTATGCTTTTATTCTTTCTTTCACCTTGTCTGCACAGCATAATGTAGTGGTTAAGGGCTTGGGCTCTAAAATTAGACAGTCCTGGATTCAAGTTCCAAATACCCGCGTCACTAGCTGTATGATTTTCAGCAGATAAGACCATTGTCAGCCTCTCTTGCCTTATCTATGCAATGGAAAACAATACAGTGGAACCTCTCTCAGGGCTTTTTCCTGATGACTAAATGAGATAATAAATAGAAAGTGCCTGACACACACAGCTTCAATAAGTATTAACTATCATGTTTATTATTTTCTTATAATCCCACTGATTCAAAATAGAGTTCAGATTTCATCCCTTACATAAAATTTTCCAGATTTCCCACAAACACGCATGATATCATGCTCTTCTGCTTGTCTCTAGCTCTTTGTGCAAATGTTTGCATTTGGTATTTCACATTCACGTTGAGTTGATAGATGCTATAGTGGCAAAGAGCATTGGCTTTTAACTCAAACAGATATACGTTTAATCCTAGCTCTACCACTTCCAAGCTTTGTGACTTTGAGCAAATCACATAATCTTATTAATCCTTAGTTTCCCTATCTGAAAAAATAGTGTAATAATTTCTATTTGCAGGGCTGTATGAAGATAAAATTAACTGCTTGACAGAGACTGGCACACAAAAAATCAATAAGTACTGCTATTTTATTTTTTACCCTAGAAGAGTTGTGTACACACACACAGTGTGCTTGTGCAAATATAGTACACAGACACAAGTGTTGCTTATTTACCCTCGTTAAGTAAGTTATTTGAAAGAAAACATTGCCTTACTCACATTGTATCTCCTACAATGTGTTGTGCATAATGAAACAATAAATATTTATTGAATGAATCACTGAATAAATGAGCTTCAAATTATTATTTTCATTTGACTACCTAGAAAATTTTACTAATATTAAGGGGTGTGTATAATTGTATCACAAATATCAAGATTGCCATTTTAGCTTTATTTTATATTAACTATTACCAGTAGCTTTGCAGAAATGAAGAAACTTATCAGTGGTTTAGCACTGCCCCCTAAAGACAGCATATAAATTGGCTGTGTAAAACCATAATTTTTAACTTCATTTCTTTACAGTTAAAGATTTGAAGGAAAATATTTAATCAAGCTACATATAATCTTCAATTATATATGGGAAGAAGCCACCGGAACACACTTAACCTCAGATGGTTTCCTTTATTCCAAATGCTGTTCCAACTTTTTACTGGAGAACAAACTGTGTTCCTGAAGTTCCAGAAAGATGTGAAAATTCTACTATAAAAAAATAGACCTAAATCTATATAGTTTGAACCCATTCGCTTTCTTGGTTATTACATGGTAATAAAGAAAGACTGGACCAATTCTATGTTGTCGCAAATTGAAAAACAGTCACAATAATATACTGTAGGGAGACAAACTTGAGCTCAATCAAAGAAAAACACTTTTGAGAATAATTATATCAGTCTAACATTGAAGAAATCAGATTTTCCTGTGAGGTAGTGTGTGTCTGTGTGTGTTTTTTTTGTGTGTGTGTGTGTGTGTGTGTGTGTAAATTATATGACAAGTATATATAATGGTGCTTCACAATTTATAAAATGCTTTCAGATATAGAATAGCCCAATAAAACAGAGTAAGAATTATCCCTATTTTACAAGTGAAAAAAACTGATGCTCAAAATGTTACTCGATTTGCAAGATCATCCTACAAATGAGTCCAGATTATAATCCAAGTCCTCTAATTCTAGGTCCTATTGTCTTTCTACCACACCATGGAAGCCACCTCCTTAATTACTAGAACTCTTCAAGGGAACAACAAATGTTCAAGATTGTCAATGCAAAGGGACCAGGCCAAAAGGCAGAATCCAGGAAAGAGGCAATATCAGAAATGGCGATCAAAGCAAAAGGCAACAATCTGGAATGAATTAGCAATCTAGACTATTTTACAGCATTGCCACAGGCCTTTTTGCCTTTGTTTAGTTCTAAAGTAAAATTGCTTTACAGATTTTTCAATGAAACTTAAAGTAATACATGCTTAATGTAAAACAAGTCATTCAAACTAAAAAATTACACATGAGAGAGTGAAGCTTTCCTAGCCTCGGTCCCACTGCAAACATTCAGTGGGTGTACTTCCAGACTTTGTAATACTTATTCTACTTGCCCGATGACTTTCTCAGGATAAATTCATAAATGAGAAATTGTACAGAAAAAGTATGCCTACCTTTACCTTTTTTTTTTTTTTTTTTTTTGAGGTGGAGTCTCACTCTGTCATCCAGGCTGCAGTGCAGTGGCACAATCTCGGCTCACTGCAGCCTCCACCTCCCACATTCAAGTGATTTTCCTGCCTCAGCCTTCCAAGTAGCTGGGATTAGAGGTGCCCACCACCACACCTGACTAATTTTTTGTATTTTTTTAGTACAGATGGGGTTTCGCCATGTTGGCCAAGCTGGTCTTGAACTCCTGACTTCAGGTGATCCACCTGCCTTGGCCTCCCAATGTGCTGAGATTACAGGCATGGGCCACCGCGCCTGGCCTAAACTTTCTAAGTATTGCCAATGTTGTCATTAACCTGTTCTCCGCAGTGATCAGAGAAATGTTTTTTCATATGAGAATGTGATCATGTTTTCCTCTTCCTTAAAACCTTCAATAGCTTTTCATTGTTCTTCTGATAAAGTTCAAAATTCTTAATATGATCCAAAAGGCTATGCATAATCTGCCCCTACCTCCCTGTATCCCACCACTAATCTGGCAGGCCAGGTCTCACTAACAGCTGAACAGGAAGGCCTCCATGACAACTGTTTCAGCACTGACTGAGTGGTTAAGTTAAATATTTAAAGGTGAGAGAGCCAATGCCCTTACACAAAGGCTGGAACATAACGAAAGCCCACCAAGAGTTTTGCCTAGGCCTCTCCAGGGCCTTGAAGCATGATGAAATAACAAAGGAATTCTTAACAGAACCCATTTAGTGTTAAACAGGTTTTACTAGGGGTCTGAAGGACCTCCTAGACCTCCACTAACAAGTTTTATGGGTGTCTAAAGGAACTCCCAAATCTTCATGATTTAGCAGGAGACAAAATAAGGGTAATCACCCCTGACACCAGGACCCATCTAGATTAAGTAAATTTACTGAAGCTCCAGAGGAAGGTCTTCAGGACTCAGACCTTAGTAATAGATGAGAAGTTAATCACTTATGTCTTTAGATGAATGCACATTTACATGTAGACATACAGCTTAGAAGGTATATAAGCTCTGGAAAACTTTGTAATTTTGAGTTGGTCTGGCAAGATTTTCCCCAGCCTTCTCCCTGTACCCGGTTACAGAAGTAAACTCTCTTCTTTCCCAGATTGTCTGCATCTTGTTATTGGATCATGAGAATAAGCAGCCTGACCCTCGGTTTGGTCCGGGAACACTAACACTCTTCCTCCCCTTTGCCCATAATGTTTAAACACACTGAGCTTCCCTCTTTCCCTCGAGTATACCAAACTTCCTCTTGCCTTGTACCTTACCTTAGCCCATGTGGTTTTCTCTGGCAAAGACTATTAGTCATCTCCCAATATACATTCCCCCCTCCTACTTTTGTCTTTAGTAACACCTTCCTTTATTCTTGTATAGTACTAAAACTCCAACTTTTAGCTGGGCACATGTCTTCTTTGAATAAATACCACATTGTCCAGTGTCTGTTGCAGCTAGGTGTGACCACATGGCTAAGTCATAACCATGGGATATAAGAAGTGCCCTTAAAGTGAACAGGCATGCCCTTGTTCCTCCCCTTCCTCTTCCTGCTGATTGAATGCTAATGAAATAGCTGGAGCTGGAGCATTTGTCCTGGGCCATGAAGTATCCTTGGAACTAGAGGACCTGCACAATGGAACAACAAAATAGAAGAATCCTGGGTTCCTCATAGAGGTGATCCCTACCAGCCTTGGACTGCCTAGCTCTAAGCTTTGGAAGCAGGAGTAAAATAAACTCTTTCTCTTTAAGCTATTATTATTATTTTAGATGTTTTTGTTATTTGCTATTGTGTCAAATCCTAACAAATAAATTCCTTTGCTTGTCTTCATCAGGATTAATCTTATTGGTGCTTTAGGTATAAATATAATTCACTTCCTTTGGAAGGCCTTATTGATGCTCCCATCAAGATTAATTTCCTTCCTTATATGCCTTCACAGTATCCTGCTTTTTTAATAGCAATTATCACAATGATAATTTTATAGTTACTGTGTGACTTTGGTTCAGTATCTCCTATCCTTAGTCCATAAAAGCTGCATGATTGCAGAGATGCCTGTTGGGTTAGCTACCAAAGCCTGATACTTGGCTAGTACATTGAATAACAGTTCATCACATATGTGTTGAAAATGAATGAAGAGTAAATGAATGAATGAATGCCAGCTTGCCCTCATAAATGTTTTATTAGTGTGAACATTTTCACTAGTTCTAAGAGGAACCAATGTAACTATAACCCAGATTTTAATGTCCTTTATTCTCTTAACTCCATTTGCTCCCACTGTCTTCATCTCATATTCAAAATAATGTAGAACACAGCATCTATTTGATTTCATGAAAGAACACATTTATGACAACCATTGGTGCACAATTTAGATTTTACCACAAACTCTACAATGGAGGTGAATGGACTTTAAACTGCACAGCTTAACTCCTCCTCCTCCCCTATCAATATTTTTCTCCTTATAGTGATAATTGGGTAGAAGGATGCTTTTCATCTCCCCTTCCCCCAAGAAGAATAGAATTCTTGGTGTCTATTTTTTCCTACAGACTGTTTTCATTAGCTCTTTAAATTCTTCTCCTCTTTATTATGCAAGCAATTTCACACTAGGATACATCTTATCTGCAAACTTGCATAGTCAATCTCATTACACAAGAGACCTTACATGAGAACTATTATTTTGTCAATTTAAAAGGCAACAACTATGTAATAGCATGATATATCATATTTTCCTTTTTACAATCTTTTAAAATTAGGGATCTAAGGGCTTAGTGGGGCACTAAGAAGAAGAAAATGTGAGGTGTTAAGCTGGTTTAGTTATTCCAAAGCTGTAACAGTATTAATGATCAGATAGATGATAGGTCAGTGATTATATTACTCACAAAGGAACAGACTCAGTCATCTTAAATGTAGTCCTAGGAGAGATATCACATGCCACAGTTGAATATATTAGCAATGATCAGAAAACCTATTGTCAAATATGTTTCTATAAGCTTATTAACACTAAACATCTGTTCAAAATTTTCTGAAAATTACCTTGCAAGGCTACCCTACACTATCTTTTCACCACAACCATTCGTTCCATGTTAATAAAATTCACAAAAGCTGCAACATTTAAGTCTGCTGAAAAATAAAATTTCTCTCAGATTAATTTGGAGTTAGCTGTAAATCCGGTACCTCATTTATATCTGCAAGGAAAAGAAAGGAAGAAGAAAAACAAGTCTTGATGCCAATGAGTACACTGAGTACATCTCCTAGTATCCGCACTCCAGAATGACGTTACTATGTATGGTGATATTTTAAACTTGAGGATTTGCTAGTGCCAAATGTATTTCACATTTATTGAAGGACAGAATTGCTATTAAAGCAATTGTTTTAGTTGCAAGAAATATTGAACAAGAAAGTAAGGAGAGTCTTTCTCTTTTTAATAGTACATGAGACATTACAATTCCTCTGAAACACTTAGTTCCAACACATTATGTTCCTGCCTGCTGTTTACATATTTGACATTCTTTGTATAACATCAGGAAACTTCAAAGAACATATTTTGTTTGCTATTCTACTTATATACAATCAATTTGAATGTTTTTATTATCTCTTAAAACTTTTGTTCATTTATCTGACCCTTACCTAGTAATTAATACTGTTTATTATTGCAATATTAGAAAGAGCTAAGTCTAAACTGATGCCAATTTTATGCACAATACGCAGAAGCTAATTTCAAAAAAAATGTTAAAGTCACCTTAGAAAGTTTAAACTTTTTTTTTTCAACAAGATAGTACAGAAGGCAAAATGTATATAACTTTGGGAAAACTAAATTATCCTCCATGACAGATCATTTTATATGAACAAATAACATTTTTCTAAAAGTCTACTTCTTTGTTTTAAAATAAAATTCATTAAAATCTGATTTATATACATAACATGCACCCATTTTATTTATTATTTTTTGTATTGGTACAAATCTTTAATAGAATTTTTATGTAAATAGGGGATTCTTATGTTACTTCAATGCAAAATAGAAAGAAAACAAATGAAATTTTATACCAAAATTAAAAACCTAAGAGTCAAAAGGTAGATGTATGTAGAATCCTCCACAGTCAGTGTACAGTACGGCATTTTCAAAAAGCCGGGGGAAAGGGAGCAAGAAACTGAGAAGGAAGCAAAGGAGAAGAAAGGGGAGAGTCTTTAAAGAAAGAAAAGATGACACACACCCATTTTAAATGTACATACCTGTGCATTGACCACCACAATCAAGATACAGAACATTTCCATCACCACAAAAGGTTACCTTGTATCCCTTCCCTATCAATATTTCCCTACTGGTAGCCCTAGAAATCTTTTTTCTGCCACAATATAGTAGCATATGCACTTTATGTTTGGCATAAGTTTTCTATAAAGCTTATTAACATTAAACATCTGTTTAAAATTTTCTGAAAATTACCTTGCAAGGCCACCCTACACTATCTTTTTACCACAACCATTTGTTCCATGTTAGTAAAATTCACTCAGCATAATGTTTTTGAGATTCATTCCTATTTTTGCATATCAGTAGTTTATTCCTTTTTAATCCAAACTAATATTCCATTGTATGGATATGCCAAAGTTTTGTTTATACATTCATCTATTTATGGGCATTTGGTTGTTTTCAGTTTGGGGCCATTACGAATACAGTTGCCATTAACATTCACATTAATATCTGTGAGTGCACATAAGTTTTTGTTTCTCTTGAGTAAATATCTAAAGTGCTAGGTCACATGGTAAATGCATCAAACTTTTTAAGAAACTGCTAAAGTGTTTGTACCGTTTTACATTCCCATTCATTGTGTCTGAGAGTTTCGGTAGCTCCACATTCTTGGCAACACTTAATTTTAGTTATTCTAATGGGTATGTATGTAGAGTTATCACAATAGTATGTAGTTATCAAATGGTATGTAGAATTATCACAATAGTGCTTTTAATTTACATTTCTGTCATTGCTACTAATGTGCTAAATATCTTCTCCTGTGCTTAGAGGCCATTTACCTTCTTCTTTGGTGAAGTACCTTTACACATTTTCATTAGGTTGTTTGACTTCTTTTTTTTTAGATGGAGTCTCGCTCTGTTGCCCAGTCTGGATGGAGTGCAGTGGTACCATCTCGGCTCACTGTAAGCTCCGCCTCCCGCCTTCAAGAGATTCTCCTGCCTCAGCCTCCCGAGTAGCTGGGACTGCAGGTGCCCACCACCACGCCCGGCTAATTTTTTGTATTTTTAGTAGAGACAGGGTTTCACCATGTTAACCAGGATGGTCTCGATCTCCTGACCTTGTGATCCGTCCGCCTCAGCCTCCCAAAGTGCTACGACTACAACCTTGGTGTGAGCCAAGTTTGTTTGACTTCTTATTGCTGTGTTGTAAGAGTATTCTTTTTAAATATTCTATATTCTAGACATACCTCCTTTGTACTGCTGGTGAATATATAATAAATCTTTGCCTAACACAAAGTTAAGATATTTTCCTATATTTTCTTCCATAAGTTTAAGATTTTTGCTTTTACATTTTGATCTTTGTTCTACATTCAGTTAATTTTCATGTACAGCATGAGGTAAAGGTTGAGATTTAAGAAACCTATTTTTTTTAATATGTAAATAGAAGTAGTCAGCCCCATTACTTGAAAAGATTATCCTTTCCCCATTGAAATGCCCTGCAGTTTTTTTGAAAATCAATTGACCATATGTGTATGGGTTTATTTCTGAATTCTACTTTGTTCTATTGACCTGTAAATCTCTTCTTATGTGAATACCACATTGATAGACATTTATAAGCCTGGAATCAGAGAATTCTCCGAATTTGTTCTTCTTTCAAATTATTTTGGTTATTCTAGGTTCTCTGCCTTTGCATATAAATTTTAGAGTAAGCTGTCAATATCTGAAAAATTAGCCTGCTTGGATTCTGCTTGGGATTGTAGTCCATAGTACAATTTGGGGAGAACAAATATCTCAACTACATTGTCTTTCATTTCATGAACATGGTGGTATATCCCCGTAAGTATTAGGTTTTCTTTAATTTCCACCAACAATATTTTTATAGTCTTCAGTGTACAGGTCTTGCACATATCTTGTTAAATTTGTAGGGGTAAATTCGTAGGGGTGGTATATTTGTAAATTTGTAAGGGTGGTATATCCTTGCACATATTAGGTTTTCTTTAATTTCCATCAACAATATTTTTACAGTCTTCAGTGTACAGGTCTTTCACATATCTTGTTAAATATGAAGGGGTAAACACGCATTTCGTGTTTTTGGAAAATCTTTTGAATGGTATTATTAGGTTAATTTTCTTTTCCCTCTAGCATTATTGGGGCATAATTGACAAACAAAATTGTAAATATTTAAGTTGTATGGCATATTGTTTTGATATAAGTATAATTGTGAATTAATTACCACAATCAAGCCAATTAACATCTCCATCATGTCATACAGTTACTATGGTGTGTGTGTGTGTGTGTGTGTGTGTGTGTGTGTGTGTGTGTGTGTGTAGGACACTTAGAATCAACTCTCTTAGCAAATTTCAAGTATACAATGTGATGTTATTAACTATAGTTACCATGCTGTGCATTTGATCTCCAGAATTTATTCATCTTATAACTGAAAATTTGTAACCAAACTTCAAATTTATACCAAATTTTAAAATTGAATTTTCAGCTGAGTGCAGTGGTTCATGCCTATAATGCCAGCACTTTGGGAGGTCAAGGCAGGCGGATCACTTGAGGTCAGGAGTTTGAGACAAGCCTGGCCAACATAATGAAACCCTGTCTCTACTAAAAATACAAAAAAGTTAGCCAGGTGTGGTGGCACGCACCTGTGGTTCCAGCTACTCGGGAGGTTGAGGCAGGAGAATCGCTTGAGCCCGGGAGGCGGAGGTTGCAGTGAGCCGAGATCACGCCACTGCACTCCAGCCTGGGCGACAGAGCAAGACTCTGTCTCAAAAAAAAAAAAAAAAAAAAAAAATTAAATAAGAAAGAAAGAAAAGAAAAAAAAAAACCTGAATTTTCAGTTACTGATAGTTCCTCGTGTAAAAAAACATTTTGATTTTATGTTTATTTACTTTGCATCTTGCAGACATTTTAGTTCTAGTTGCTTTCCTATAGATATTTTAGGATTTTCTATGTAAATGATCATATCACCTGTGAATAAAGAGTTTTACTTTTCCCTTTAAAATCTTTATGCCTTTATTTTCTGGCCCTTGTCTTATTGCACTGGCCAGAATTGCCAATACAATGTTGAATACAAATCTTAAGTGAAAAGCATTCAGCCTTTCAACATTATGAAGTATAATGTTAGCTGTGGCATTTTTGTAAAGGCCTTTTATTATAAGGTTGAGCAAATTCTTTCTCTTCTCAGTTTACTGAAAGTTTGTATCATGAATAGATGTTTTCCTACAATGACTGATATGATCATAAGGTTTTCTTCCTTTATTCTGTTAATGTGGTAAAATGTATTAATTGATTGTATCTGTTAAAATAACCTTGCCTTTCTGGCATATATCCCACTTGGTTGTAAGGCATAATTTTTTAATGTATTGCTGGACTTGATTTGTTACCATTTTTTGAGGATTTTGATACTATGTTTATGAGTGATATTGATCTATAGTTTTCCTCTTCTGAAATGTCTTTGTTATCACAGTAATGCTGACCTCATATAATAAATTGGGAACAACCCTTATCTTTTATTTTCTAAAAGGATTTCACCAGTAAACCACCTATGTGTAAAGTTTCCTTGTGGGGAAGAATTTCATTATGATTTAAGCTTCTTTAATATAGGATTATTTAGATTTTATATTTCTTCTTGAGTCGCTTTTCCTAATTTAGGTCTTTCAAGTAATTCTTCCATTTCATCTACGTTGTCAAATTTATTGCTATAAAGTTAATCATATTGTTCCTTTATTATTCTATTCATTCTCTTGGATCTTTATTCATATCCCCTCCCTTTTATTTCTATTGGTTGTTTATATTCTATTTTACTGATATTGATTTTAATCATTCTCACTTTGGGTTTAATTTCCTCTTTTATCTCATTTTTTTTTAATGTAGAAGCTTAGGTCTTTCATTTAAGACCTTTCTCCCTTTCTCATAGAAGAACTGAATTCTATGAGACTCCTTCTAAGCACTGCATTAGCTTTACCTACAAAGTGTAATATTCTCTGTTCTTATTTGCATTTAGTTAAAAATATTTTCTAAGTTTCTTTGTGACTTTAGCAACTAGATTATGATGTATCTTTGTCTAGTTTTCTTTGTTTTTGTCATGCTTTGCATTTGTTGAGCTTCTTGGGTTGGTGTGTTTACAGTTTTCATCCAACTTAGAAATTTTTCAGCCATTGTTTTTGTTATTTTTTTGTTACTCTCTCATTCCTAACCTCTCCTCTCCTGAAACTCCAATTACACATGTTTCATTGCATGATATTTTTTCACAGGCTCTGTTATTTATTTTAGTCATTTTTTTCTCTGTATTTTATTTTGGTTACTTTCATTTGCAACATTTCACCAATCTTTCCTTCTGCGATGACATTCTGCTGTTAATTGCATCTACTTTATTTTTCATTCCAGATATTTTTTTTCATCCCTACACGTTCCCTTTGAATCCTTTTATATCTACATTTCTCTATTCATGTCACGTCTTCCTTTAAATCTTTGAGTATATCAAGCAAATTTATAGCAAATATTTTATTCTCTCATATACAAATTCAATCAACTCTGTAATTCCAGGCCTATTTTTATTGACTAATTTTTTGCATGTTCATGAGTTTCATTTTCCTTATTTTCATGTGTAGTAATTTTTTTAAGAGATGGGTTCTCACTCTGTCACCTAGGCTGAAGTGCAGTCATACAATCATAGCTCACTGCAACCTTGACTTCTTGCACTGAAATGATCTTCCTGCCTCAGCCTCCTGAGTAGCTGGGACTACAGGAATGTCCCATCACACCTGGCTCTGAGTTTAGTTGTATTCCTTTAAAAATTACTGGACATTGTTGTGGCACAGAGTAAAGTTATTTGGAGATCAGTTTAATTCATTCAAGGCTTGCTTTTACTTTTTATTTTTAGGTGGGTCTACAGTAACCTTTACTCTGGAGCTAGCTTAACCCCACCATTAAGACTTACATTCCCTCTGGAATCTCTAGTGAATGCCCCATGTATCAAGCATGATCCCTCTACTCGGGTTGGTAGTAACTTGAATGATTCTTGGCCTTGTGTGAGCTCCAGAGATTTTTCTGTTTACTTATCTCTAGTATTGTTCTTTCCTTGGAGGTTTTTCTTTTTCTGTCTTCATGGAGTTTCACTCTTGTGCAGATTGATATTCAGCTAAAGATACAAAGATAATTTTAGGTGGTTTTCTGGACCTCTTTTTCTGTATAGTACCCTCTTTTCTGTTCCTCTGCCTGCAAATTCTAGCTGACTCAGCCTTCCTCAACTCTAGTTTCTGTATTTTCAAGTCAGAGAGATTACTTGACCCTGTTTCTGTTTTTTTACCTAGTGCCATATTTAGGAATTGTATTCAGGCAAAAAGCTGGGTGATAGTAGGGTTTGCCTCCTTTGTATCTTTTCTATTAGGGATCACAGTCCTGTCTTTTATCCAAGTCTGATCATGAATGTTTGACATATTTTTGTCCAATATTAAGTAGTTTTCAGAAGGAGTTACTCCATACCCTATTACTTCATGGAAGTTTGACAAAAACTTTAAAGGTTTGACAAAAACACTTTTTAAAAGAAGACGTGTATTATTCATATCTGTTTCTCCATTTTAGACCTCTCTTCACTTCTTAGTGGCTAAATAATCCCATTTCCTCTAATATATATATAATATATATATATATATCCCAAATCCTTCCAATATATTAATATTCCCTTCCTCCACACTGTTAACTTCACATTTATCACAAAAAGTTAGTCTTTTCTTTCCATCATCATGCTTGTCTTGCCAATTTCCTAATTCATAATAAATAGATGGTCCTAGGAAAACAATCTCACCTGTAATATGATAGTTATTCAATTATTTTGTGCATCAGTGAATACACATATCTTTTACAACCAACTTGAACTTCTTGTGCACGTAATTACTAATGTGCTACTTACATTAAGTTAATTAAAAATTATTGTTTATGCCCAATACTTCAAATAAATGTATTTAAATTTATTAAATATTTATTGATTAAAAACTACTGTCTACAAGGCTAAACTCTAGGGTGAGGGAAGAAAAATATAAGTATGTCATAAACTCTGAACTCAAGCTGTAAAGACACATATCTATATATAACTAGACAGTAAATCTAGACCAAAATTATAAGCATTACAGAGATACTGAAACAAGGTATTAGAAAACATAAAGAGGAAGCAACCAGGGTAAGTAGAGGAGAGAATTCACAGAGTGCTTGCATTTGAGCAAAAGCACCTCATGAGATAAGAATTCTGACAGAGAAAAGGGGAGATGGGAATGAGGCACAGAGTTTGCCTGATTAAGGCAGTATGAATGTGCGTGCTGTGTTTGGCAAATTAACCATGAGGAAAGGCATGGTGGGGAGATGGTACATGAAAAATAAATCAGGGCTCTATTATGGAAAACTGATATTTTAAAACAAGTTCAACATTAGTCAAGCCACAGTTTTCTACTTCTTACTCTACTGAGGTCAAAAAATAGAAAGCTTCTATGTATTAGGTACAAAATGATTCAGAGACTGTTTCTCTTCTCTAAGTTCCCATAATTCAGATCGTTTGGACAACTCAATCTATTGCTTTGAACTATTTTCTGGAGATTACATAAACTATATCTTATACCTGTAATTGCAAGAACAATATTTTCTATTATTTGTGTATCCTGCAAAATGACTAGCACAGTTCAGGACACATCATGTGTATATACATTTTGATTAGACAACTCTTGTTCCTTCACGTTCTCTATTTCATCCTTAGATGACTATAAAATAGAAATGCTTTCGGTGCTGATTTTATGTAAATATGTACATGTATGCATATGTGTGTGTGTGTGTGTGTGTATTGGACTGACAGAAATTAACAGGCATGTTTGATCAAAAAAAATGTGAAGTCTTTCAACAGCCCCACAAACAAAAGATAAACATTCCCATTATTAAATAGCAATATTTTATCATTTTCAATATACAACATATATTCCTTGTCTTTTCTCATCTTTATATTGTATACATATTATTTCTATCATATTTTCAGCCATTTTCTGGGAAAGCAGTTGTTCAGTTATATGAAAGTAAAATTTGGGAGAAAAAGTATATAATTAAAATGTATATTAACTAAGTCATGATAAATAATCAAAACTTAGAACTGAAGCATTTTATATTGAAAATAAAATGAATATAAATTAGACATTAAGTCGATTAGATCAGAAGTCTGTTACAACTGACTAACTCTAGTTCACGACACCAAATCAAGGTAGCATAAATAAAGTAGTATGTGGTACTACTCCAGATATTGCCAAATTTAAAATGCTTCTTTTGTATGCTCAATAGCATTCAGTACATGTTTTTTTGGTGGAAAAATTTATTAATTAATGCTAGCCAAAGAAAATAAAACCTGATGTTTTCTCCCCTCCCCAAATTATCTTTAATAAACATATTAACAATGCTAAGTGATTTTAAAACTCTTTTCTTTTTTGAGATAAAATTTTTTAAGTGGAAAAGAATTTTTCAGATGTACCAAGACAAGTTCAAAAACATGGCAATATCTTTCAACCTGTGCAACATTCTCACCATCTTGTCAGCATTTAATTAAATCTCCCTGACCCAGGTTCAAATGCCAGAATTGGAATACCTGAGCCACATCCTATCTAGCCAAGGCATTAAACCCATGCTGGATAAGTCTTCTATCTGAGATAATGAAGTAGCAGGTACCCAGGACAATCAAAGACATCAGCAACTTCTGACTTACCAGGTTTACTGTTAATTCATTCCCCATTGCTTCACTTTGATCTTCCTAATGGTGAACTAATTCCACCTTGAAGAAAAGGAATTTTTCTACTCTTCATCTATGGATTTCCGTATCTGAAATCCCTTTCAAATACGCATAACTCTGACCAAACAGAACTACTCCAAACATATCTGACCCTGTGCCACTAAATCTGTCAGTTACAATATCACCAGGGAATGCCATACTGTCGTTGCATAAAGACAAAACCTCTTCCTGTGGCAGCCTGCAGCTAATAACTGGTTGATGAAGTGCAGCTACCTCCTCCAAACAGAACAATTCTGAAAGGCCACCCTAGCTTCTGAGTTCCTGTGATGTTGGTCAAGCAGAAACAGATCATTCAGTGGACAGCACCTACATAAACCTTCCCTAGTAAGGTGTGAATCCCAACCTTAGGGAGACAGGCTCTCTTCCATGATAGGCCTTCCTTGGATACTCTCCCTCAGTCACAGAATGCCTTTATAGTTTGTTTTACATATTTACAGTTATTCTCCTGTCATAATTTAATAATCTTTTGTGTTAAGCTTTCTTGGGAACCTTCAACACAGAAATATAAGCAGGAAATTATAAGAAAAGAAAAGGCTAATGTTGAGCCAAAGACACAATAAACTCGTTGAAATCAGAAAAGAATACGTTAGGAAATTTAAATTATTTTGTCTCTAAACGCCAAACTGATTTTACATAAAATCAAATTAGTGTTTTGGTGGCCAAATTGGAGACATTCACCAAAATCTATACCCTCAAAAAGGTCAGAAAACATGGTGTTCAAGTAGATCAAGAACACTGATCTACTCTAAGACCATATAATCTTAGGTGAAAAAGCCTGAGCAGAGAATACAAAGGAAATAATCAAAAATATAATAGAAGAAAACTTTCTGGAATCAAGAAAGATGAGGTATACAACAAATGCCTGGAAGAACTGGAAAATAATCATATTAAGACATATTCAGGCAAAATCTTTTAATTCCAAGGAAAAAGAATAACCTATCCAAGCTTCCAGAATGAACACTCAGATTGCCTACTGTACTAGCCAGGATTCTTAGAGGCAAATAATAGAAACCGACTCTGTTAAGTAAATCAGATACTTTGTTTTTACATCCCAAACATCCAGAAAACAAAGAAAATTTTAAAATCCCGAAGTCCACTATATCTATGCCAAGGAGAAAAAATATCATGTTGACCTCATATTTTTGCAACATATGCAATATAAACATAGTATAAGCATTATATGACATAAAATGTCAACAGACTACACAAGGTACAAGGTTATAACTCAAGAATTTTATACCAATAAAAGTTACTGGTTATGTTTAAAAGCAAGATAGAAAATGCAGCCCTCAGGAATAATTCTTGAGATAATATATTTATCCTATTTGAAAATAAATTACAACCTGCCAAGAGACAAATCAAGGAATCAAAAAGGTACAACATGTAATATAAAGTATAATTCATGAATATTCAAATAAATTAAATACAAAGTTTTAAGCATAACAATATTTATTAATATAATTATAGAATACGGTTATTAATATGGTCATTATTTTCAGTGAAACAATTACATATTTATAGAACTCGAGATCAGCTGAAAATTATAATTTAGGAGGGTAAAGTACGGCAACTAATTACAAGATGAATATAAAAATCAACAGTCTTTCTATTTATAAGCGAAGACTTCTAGAATATACAATAGGAAAAGAACATGATTCAAAAAATTTAAAAATCAAAAATTAAAACAGCTAACAATAACCTTAAATAAGAAATGTTGGTGCCCTAGGGAAATAAAACTAATTATGAAATAAAGAAATACATGTCAAGAGACAAAGGAAAACTAGTTTAAACGGAGAAAAATGTCATAATAATGTTTGAGAAAGCTGAACTTTCCAAAGATGGCAAATCTTCCTCAAATAAAAGTGTATTTGGGATTATAATAATCTATGGGTGCTTTATATAAGTTATACATAAAGTGAGGGCTGAAACTTTGTCATATTTTATTATATCTAAGACTAGAACTGTACATAACAGACATTTGTTTAACAATAAATGCTTTCCAATAAATGGTTAAAGTAATAAATTAATCCTAGCTGGATCTGAGAGGAAAGATGGCAATATGAATTTAAAAACCACTATAAAATAAAAGAAAGAAGAGCTAAGGAAATGTATGACAAAGAATATAAGTACTATGAAAAGTAAAACACTATAGGACTTGTGCAAGAGTAATAGAGTAAATAGTTCTGGTTCAGAACTTCATATATAATCTTTATTATATAAACACATGAAAAAGAAGCACCAAAATTTATAAAAAATAAGTGGATTACTCAATAAACTATGATGGGAAGTGAGTTTATGTGTCTGAAAACAAAACATGCAAATTGAAGTCTTCTGTGGGAAAAATAGGCATTTTCTTCTAAAAGCATTTCTACTATAAATAGTAGTAAATATAATAGAAGAAAAGATTTATAGACTTCATTAAAAAATTTAACCCCTGTATTTGAACATTAATACTAAAATTCCAAAACACGTGAAAACCTTGGAAAATTACTTACAATAAATGCAACAAAATAATAATATCCTTAATATGCAAAGACTCTATATACCAATAAGAAAAATAGCATAGTAAATGAAAAGCATACAAAAGACTTGAAAAGATCATTTTAAAAGTAATACAATTGACCACTGATCATACAAAATATGTTTAACTTCTTTAGTATTTATAGCAATTAAAACTCGAATAGCAAGGAGATAACATGTTTTATCAATCAAACTGGCATGTTTTCAAATCATAATGTTTGATGAGGAGCTTTGCATTGGGAATGTAAATTAACAAATTATTTTGAAAGATAAGTTGGTAGTATGTGTAAAGAATCTTTAAAAAGTTTCTTCTCGTTCAGAAATCCCACTTCTAGTTATCTATACTAAGAGAATAAATGTTATATGTATGTGTAATGATATTCATTATTCCATTGATACAAAAGCAAATAATTGAAAACACCTAATATTTAACTGAAAAACACTGTTAAAGAAATTAGAGTATATCTATATAAGAAAATATTTAAAGATCTTTAAAATCATATTCTCAGAAAATATTTAGTAATATGAAAAACTGTCATTTTATTATTTTAATATGTTGCACTGTTTTAAAAAGTAGTATAACAAACCCTAGGAAGACTAAATTCCAGTTTTAAATCTTTTTTAATAAAATTCATCTCTAAATAGTGAAATAATGGCCTATTTCAATTTTTTAATACTTTTATGAATTTTGCAAACTTTCAGTGATCAATTCAGAATGCTTTTATAATCAAATATTACTGATGTTATGTGCTTCAATGAAGTTATTTCACCTCTACCAATCTAACCTAAAAAAAGGTAGATGTGCACAGATTTTTTTACCCAAGGATATTTATCATCACATTATATATAATAAAATAAATGTATAAACAATCTAAATGTTTAACCATAGAAAATAATTAAATTGTGCTACCTGTGTGTGTATACTTTCATGTATTAGGATATTATTACTTTAAGTAAAATTTTGTAAAACGTTATTGGCATGGGAAAATTTTCATGAAAATTAAGAAATAAAATGCACAGCATGATTCTATTTCATTTTTATAGTGACTTGTGATAGGGTTTGGCTTTGTCCCCACTCAAATCTCATCTTGAATTGTACTACCTGTAATCCCCATATGTCTTTGGAGGGACCCAGTGGGAGGTAATTGAATCATGGGGGCAGTTACCCTCATGCAGTTCTTGTGACAGTGAGGGAGTTCTGATGGTGTTATAAGGGGTTTTTCCCCCTTTGCTTGGCACTTCTCCTTCCTGCTGCCATGTGCAGAAGGACATGTTTGCTTCCCCTTCTGCCATGGTTGTAAGTTTCCTGAGGCTTCCCCAGCCCTGTGGAATTGCGAGTCAATTAAACCTCTTTTCATCATAAATTACCCAGTCTTGGGTATTTCCTGATGGCATCGTGAGAATAGACTAATACACTCGCATATATAAAAACTAAGATAAAATATATTAAAACACATCTCTGTATGACAGGTGAATTTTCATTATTCATACATATCCTATTTTCCAAATTGTCTATAATAAGAAAAAACAAGCTTTTTAAAGAAAAATGGAGGATTATTCCCCCATTTAGAATCCCATAATAATACTAAGTGATTTGTTGAAATGTTATCAGAAAGCAGAGGCAATCCTAAGAATTTAATTGCAAATTACAGAATTTTCCTATCTTCACACTTTCTAATTGCCAAATAATTCATAAAAATAAGTAGGACTTAATTTCATGACATGTATTAAGATAAATAAAGTAAACGGTTTTCAATTTGAAGTATTCTATTAAGTCTTTTCTAACCTGAGCTTCTGAAATGTATGCTTGCTTCTCATTTCTTTGTAGGTCTTTGCTTCCACAAATGTTAAAATAACATGATTACTAAATATATCTCAATTTCAAAGTTTCATACAGCTACTGTGAAGTCAAAATCTGGAAAACAAGTAAAAAAGTGGAGTACTTACTGTTGGCAAGAACTACCACAGGGCCCTAAGACTATTGTTCTATAAATGTTACATTATAAAGTGATACAAATTAATTAGATTTTAGAAGGGCGGAATGGAGTAGGAAGAAGGAGAATGTGTTGTGAGACACCGTATAACATACAGGAAGAGTTGAGGTATATATCTTTATTCTTACTGACATATATCCCAAATAAAGCAAACTCAATACTTCATGTATTCAAATTAATAACACCTATTTCTAATTTTAATATAATAGGTTCTTTAACAAAAAGTTTTCAAAATATTTCGAAGGGCTTTAAAAGTGAATCTTTAGTTTTCTTCTAAGTACACTTTTTCTCTCCTACATCTTTCATAGCCTACACCTAATTTCTACTTTCTGGCCTCATCCCCGTTTCTAAGTCCTGCTCCACAGAGGTGTGATCAGGAGGGCCATGCACCATTACAAAACTGACATGAGTTAGATCTTAAAAGCAGTACCAGTTGCCCCTCCTCCAAGCTGTTTTTTTTTTACCCTTAAGGCTGCTCAAGAAAGTAGCAAATAATATAGCCTAAATAATATATGATTTGGTGAGGACTTTTTTGGAGGAGAGGAATGGGATGTGATTACTTCATTTAAAACTGCACAAGTGGGAAACAATTTCCAAATGCTTTTCAGAAAATATCTTGTAATTAGATTCTCTTTTAAAACTACTAGGACTTTGAAGTAAAATAATGTCTGCTGCTGAGAACACTGTTGAATTGCAGTTAACTCCTACTAGTGATCAAAATGACCCAGTCAAATCTCCAGCTGCTTATGTAATTCTGAATAAATTTGCCATTTTTTAAGATGGATACACCAAAGAAATAAAGTTCAGTTTGCAATGGCTCACGCCTGTAATCCCAGCACTTTGGGAGGCTGAGGCTGGCAGATCATGAGGTCAGGAGATCGAGACCAGCCTGGCTAACACCATGAAACCCTATCTCTACTAAAAATACAAAAAATTAGCCGGGCGTGGTGACATGCACCTGTAGTCCCAGCTACTCGGGAGGCTGAGGCAGGAGAATCTCTTGAACGCGGGAGGCGGAGGTTGCAGTGAGCTGAGACTGCACCACTGCATTCCAGCATAGACAACAGAGCAAGACTCCGTCTCAAAAAAAAAAAAAAAAAAAAAAAAGAAAGTTCAGTTAAAAGATACCCACTAAAACAACTCTGTCTTGGCAAAAATTGCAACACTTCAATAAGGAGGAATATTTGGCATGTTCCATTTGTTATTCTGTGATGTACCTTACTAGAGACAACCAAACAAGATAGAACAAAATCTATATTGAGAACTTACTGTTCTACTTAACACAGGAGTGGAGTACTTACTGTTAGCAAGAACTGCTACAGAGCCCTACGACTATAGTTCTATAAATGTTAAATTATAAAATGATACAAATCGTTTTCACGATTCCAGGAAGATGGCAGCCTGTGTCTGTATTCTCTATTCCTTCTCCTTCCTAAGTCCCTGGTGTGGCTACTTTTCCTAGAAAATAACTAAGTGTGCTCTTGGAGGCTAGAAAGAACCTAGAATCATCTGAGATTTTAAGTCCTAAAAACGAAGATACAATTCTGGCCTAAAACTTACTGGACAGTGGTCAGAACCCCTTCTAGGCTACCTTTTCCTACACAACTTGGAACAAATGTCACAGATTCACGGATAACCATAAGCAAGGAGAAAAAATTCTCCTACCTGTTTACTAAGAGATCCCAAGTGTCCCTTTATGCTGTAGTGTTGGGCTAAGTACAATCCATCCCTGACTGCACCAAACTTAAAAAAAAATCTCTTTTTCTAAGGCTAAATTTCACTAAAAGCACTCTGGAGCTAAACACTCCCATTTAATTATTTATTGTTGTTTAATTACCATTTTCTTAGCAACTCCAAAACCTGAGCAGTACAGGTGTTGACAGGTCCCATGCCCAATAATAGGAATGCCCATTAATATGAACAATAAGGATCAACAAACCATTTTATGAGACAGTGGCTTAAAAGAAGAAAACTTAGATGATCAACAATAGTAGAGGTAAAAATAACAGAGGACACACAAAAAAATGGGGAAAAATGTACTATAATCTCTTATAAATATGAAATTAGAATGTGTAAAAATAATGTCTAGAACTAAAAGAAAGAGCTCTTGAATTTTAAAATTCAGTTGAGAAAATGAAAATGTCACTGAAGAAAAGTAATTCTGTGTTTTAGAAAATCAAGTGAAGAAAACAGAATAAAAATAAACCCTGATAGGTATCAAGTACAGATTTAACATTTGTAAGTTGGTGAATAATGGGATAAAAACAAATGAAGATGCGACGATCAAAGAAATAACAGACAAAAGCTCTCCTCATCTGAAGTTACACTCAGATTAAAAGAGCTCACTTGTTAAATAATCTAAATGGCACGTATTTAAAGATAATCTGATGATTTTTGAACTCTAAGGTTTTTTTGGTTGTTGTTTTGTTTGAGACAGGATCTGGCTCTGTCACCCAGGCTGAAGTGCAGTGGCACCATCTCGACTCACTGCAACCTCCACCTCCAGGCTCAAGCCATCCTCCCACCTCAGCCTCCCAAGTACCTGGTACTACAGGTATGTACCAACACACCCGGATAATTTTTTTTCATTTTTTTGTAGAAATAGGGTTTTGCTATGTTGCCCAGGCTGGTCTCAAACTCTTGACTTCAAGCGATCCGCCAACCTCGGCCTCCCAAAGTGCTGGGATAACAGGTGTGGGCTACCATGCCTGGCCGAGCTCTAACATTGAACTAGAAATATTACCAGTTTCAACAAGGGAAGAGAAAAGCAGATATTTTCAAATAAAAAAGACCCAAATTATTACCAAATTCTTAACTGTAACATCAGAAGTTAGAACACAATAGACCAACCATTGTAGATTATGGAAGAAAATAACTGTTAAAAATAGGCAGCGGGACTTGAAATCCTACCTAAATATGGGAAATGGCAGACAGGAGTCAGGACTAATTTGCAGCACCCACTCAGATGGACAGAACAGCATGTGGAGACTCACATTGTGAACTTTTGCTCCAAGAACTGCCATAGGAACATACCAGAAAAACTGAAAGAATTCACAGACCCGTTGAAAGAAGCAGCTTGTTACTGCAAACTCTGTGAGACAGTTGAAAAAATGTCTTGAAAAGTGTGAAAGGGGAAAATTCTGCCTCCAAACACACATCCTCCTTGGGGAACCTGAAAATCCAGACCACGTGAGAAGGATTTAAACTTACCTAGAGCTGAAACAAATTTAGACAGCCAAGCAAAATACAAAAGTAGAAGAAGCAGGTCAGGTATGGTGGCCCATGCCTGTAATCCCAGCACTTTGGGAGACCAAGGTGGGTGGATCACTCGAGGCCAAAAGTTCAAGACCAGCCTGGCCAACATGGCAAAACCCCTGCCTCTCTAAAAATACAAAACCTAGCCAGCCATGGTGGCACATGCCTATAATCCCAGCTAGCTGGGAGGCTGAGGTGGGAGGATCACCTGAGCCCAGGAGGCAGAGGTTGCAGTGAGCCACGATCACACCACTGCACACCAGGCTGTCTGTTAAGGCTCTGTCTCAAAAAAAAAAAAAAAAAAAAGGAAGAAGCAGCAGCAGCAGGAAGAGCCCTGTAGGCACTCTCAGGGGAGCCATTTCTGACTTTATCTCACAGGGGTCTGTGGGAGGGCTGCAAGTGGAATTTGGGAAGGACCACAGAGAGAAAGAAACTTCCAGCTGAACTTCTATAATAATTTTGACCAAGCATGAATTTTCCTGGGCAGAATCTGGGGAGGGGGCGAATGGGAAGTGCAGACATGAACATAGAAACCGCGACATGCAGGGAGGGATGAAGCCTGAAATCCCTGCTTGCTTTCTCAGCTCTCAGTGGGTAGGCTCGTAGCCCGGTACAAGATCTCAGTACTGCTCACAGGCTCCCTGTATATAAACTCAGTGCTATTGGAGGGGCATGGTAAGAGTTAGACTAGCCTTACTGGCTGCATGGGAGCTGAGTGAGGCCCGTCACTGCCAGCTTTTCCCCACTTCCCTGGTGACCTGTATGATGTACCAGAGGCAGCCATAATCCTCTAAGAACATAACTCCATTGGCCTGAGAACCACATTCCCATCCCCAACAGGAGCCATAGCAAGTCCTGCCCAAGGAGAGTCTGAGCTCAGACACACCTAACCCCGCCTCCACTTGATGATTTTTCTCCACCTGCCCTGGTAGCCAAAGACAAAAGACAGAATCTCTTAGGAGCTCTATGGCCCCACTCATCACCTGAGAAATCTGAGTACTTATCCAGGCAACCTTAAAGCAAGCTTGTATCCCCCTGTACTATGCAGTTGATCTCTCTTGAAAGTGTCACCTCCTGGCTAGAGGCCAACCAACTCAAGTCATTACAGTAACTCATAAAAGAACAACCCCACTCCAAGGAAGAAGAAAACAACAGCTAATTCCACTGCCTGTAGCACCCTAGCTAATCAGAGGTCCTGAGTCTGTCCATGTGACAACTTCACTTCTAACACAACTAGCATTGAGAAAACCAGAGCAATAAACAAAACTACAACCAAGGACACTCACAGAGTCCACTTCACTCCTCTGCTACCTCCACTGGAGCAGCTGCTGGTATCCATAGCTGACAGAACTGAAGATGGATCACATCAAAGGACTCTTTGCAGACACTCCCCAGTACCAGCCCAGAGCCAGGTAGCTCCGCTGGGTGGCTATAACCAGAAGAGAAATAACAGTCACTGCAGTCTGGCTGTCAGGAAGCCCTATTTCTAGAGGAAGGGGAAGAACACCACATCAAGAGAGCACCCTGTGGGACAAAAGAATCTGAATAGCAGATCTTTAGCCCCAGATCATTCCTCTGACATATTCTGCCCAAATGAGAAGGAACCAAAAAGACAACTCTGCTAATATGACAAAACAAGGACCATTAACATCCCCAAAAGATCACATTAGCTCACCAGCAATGGATCCAAATCGAGAAGAAATCTCTGAGTTGACAGAAAAATAATTCAGAAGGTCACCTAACACATAAGGACTCAAGTAAACTTAAGGTAAAGGGGTGGAAAAAAATATTCCATGCAAATAGACACCAAAAGGGAGCAGGAGTAACTATTCTTACATAAGATAAAACAGACTTTGCAGCAACAAAAGTTTTAAAAAACAAAGAGGTACATTATGTAATGATAAAAGGACTAGTCCAACAGGAAAATATCACAATCCTAAATATATATGCAGGAGTTCCCAAATTTATAAAACAATTACTACTAGACCTAAGAAATGAGACAGACAGCAACACAATATTAGTGGAGGACTTCAATACTCCACTGACAGCACTAGGCGGGTCATCAAGTCAGAAAGTCAGCAAAGAAACAATGAACTTAAACTATACCCTATAATAAATGGACTTAACAGATATTTGAAGAACATTTTCTATCCAACAACTGCAGAATATACATTCTGTTCATCATCACATGGAACGTTCTCCAAGATAGACCATATATGATAGGCCACAAAACAAAGCTCAATAAATTTAACAAAACTGAAATTATATCAAGTGCTCTCTCATACCACAGTGCAATAAAATTGGAACAAAAGGAACCTTCAAAACCATGGAAATACATGGAAATGAAATAATCTACTCCTGAATAATCACTGGGTCAACACTGAAATCAAGATGGAAATGTAAAAATTCTTTGAACTGAACAATAATAGTGACACAACCTATCAAACCTCTGGGATATAGCAAAAGTGGTGCTAAAAGGAAAGTTCATAGCATTAAATGCCTACATCAAAAAGTCTGAAAGAGCACATATAGACAATCTAAGGTCACACTTCAAGGAACTAGAAAAAGAAGAACAAGCCAAACCCAAACCCAGCAGAAGAAAAGAAATGACCAAGATCAGAGTAGAACTAATTGATATTGAAACAACAACAATAACAAAAATGGAAAAGATAAATGACACGAAAAGCTGGTTCTTGGAAAAGATAAACAAATTGATAGATCATTAGTGAATGTATTAGTCCATTTTCATGCTGCTGATAAAGACATACCCAAGAATGGGTAATTTATTAAAAAAAAAAAAAAGGTTTAATAGACTCACAGTTTCATGTGACTGGGGAGGCCTAACAATCATGGCAGAAGGCGACATACACGTCATACATGGCAGCAGACAAGAGAGAAAGAGAATCAAGTAAAAGGGGTTTCCCCGTATGAAACCACCAGGTCTCGTGAGACTTATATACTACCATGAGAACAGTATGAGAAAAACTGCCCCCCTTATTCAATTATCACCTACTGGGTCCCTCCTACAACATGTGGAAATTATGGAAGCTACAATTCAAGATGAAATTTGGGTGGGGACACAGCCAAATCATATCAGCGAGATTAACCAAGAAAAGAGAGAATATCCAAATAAGCTCAATTAGAAATGAAATGGGAGATATTACAATAGATATCACAGAAATAGAAAAGATCATTCAAGACTACTTGAACACCTATAGGCTCACAAAGTAGAAAAACCTAGAGGAGACAGATAAATTCCTGGGAAAATACAACCATCCTAGATTAAACCAGGAAGAAATAGAAACTCTGAGCAGATCAATAACAAGCAGTGAGATTAAAATGATAATAACAAATTGCAAACAAAAAATGTTCCAGGACCAGATGAATTCACCATTGAATTCTATCAGACATTCAAGGAGAAACTGGTACCAATCCTATTAACATTATTCCAAAAGATAAACAGGGAATCCTCCCTAAATCATTCTATGAAGCCAGTATCACCCTAATACCAAAACCAGAAAAGGGTATTTAAAACAAAAGAAAACCAAAAACCAATATCCCTTATGAACATAGATGCAAAAATTCTTAACAAAATACTAGTTAACTGAATCCAACAGCACATCAAAAAGGTAATCCACTGTGATCAAGTGGCTTTCATACCAGGGATGCAGGGATGGTTCAACATACACAAGTAAATAAATGTGATACATCATATAAACAGAATTAAAAACATCATCTCAATAGACACAGAAAAAGCACTTGAAAAAATCCAGTATCCCTTTACGGTTAAAACCCTCAGTAAAATTGGCATAGAAGGGACATATCTTAAGGTAATAAAATCCATCTAAGACAAACCCACAGCCAATATTATACTGAATGGGGAAAAGGTGAAAGCATTCCCCCTGAGACCTGGAACAACACAAGGATGCCCACTCTCACCAATTCTATTCAACATAGTACTAGAAATCCTAGCCAGAGCAATCAGACAAGGCACAGAAATAAAGGGTACCCAACTCAGTAAAGAAGAAGTCAAACTGTCAAACTGTCACTGGTCACCAATGATATGATCATATACCTAGAAAAGTATACAGACTGATCCAAAAAGCTCCTAGAACTGAAAAAATGAATTCAGCAAAGGATCAGGTGACAAAATCAGTATATACCAATCAGTAGCACTGCTATACACCAACAGTGACCAAGCTGAGAATCAAATCAAGAACTCAACCCTTTTTACAACAGCTGCAAAAAAAAAAAAAAGAAAAAAGAAATACTTAGGAATATATCCAACCAAAGAGGTGAAAGATCTCTACAAGGGAAACTACAAAACACTGCTAAAAGAAATCATAGATGACATAAACAACTGGAAATACATCACATGCTCATGAATGGGTAGAATCAATATTGTAAAAATGACAAATCTACAAATTCACCAAACTAGAAAAAAACAATCCTAAAATTTATGTGGTGTCAAAAAAGAGCCTGCATAGCCAGTGGAAGACTACTCCAAAATAATAAATCTGGAAGCATCACATTACTCAACTTCAAACTATACTATAAATCTGTAGTCACCAAAACAGCTTGGTACAGGTATAAAAATAGGCACATAGACCAATGGAACAGAGTAGAGAACCCAGAAATAAAGCCAAATACATGCCGGCTTGATCTTCAACAAAGCAAACAAAAATATGTGGGGAAAAGATACCCTATTCAACAAATAGTGCTGGGATAATTGGCAAGCCACATGTAGAAGAATGAAACTGGATCCTCATCTCTCACCTTATACAAAAATCAATCCAAGACAAATCAAAGACTTAAATCTAACACCTGAAACCATCAAAATTCTAGAAGATAATACTGGAAAAACCCTTCTAGAAATTGGCTTAGGCAAAGACTTCACGATCAAGAACCCAAAAGCAAATGCAACAAAAACGAAGATAAATAGGTAAGACTTAAACTAAACAGTTTCTGCACAGCAAAAGAAATAATCAGCAGAGTAAACAGAAAACCCACAGAGTGGGAGAAAATCATCACAAACTATGCATCAAACTATATAAACAAAGGACTAATATCCAGAATCTACAAGGAACTCAAACAAATCAGCAGGAAAAAACAGTCCCATCAAAAAGTGGGCTAAGGACATGAATAGACAATTCTCAAAAGATACACAAATCACCAACAAACATGAAAAAATGCTCAACATCACTAATGATCAGGGAAAGTAAATCAAAATCACAATGCAGTATCACCTTACTCCTGGAAGAATGGCCATAATTAAAAAATTAAAACATAATAGATGTTGGCATGGATGTGGTGATAAGGGAACACTTTTACACTGCTAGTGGAAATGAAAACTAGTACAGCCACTATGGAAAACAGTGTGGAGAGTCCTTAAAGAACTAAAAGTAGATCTACCATTTGATCCAGCAATCCCACTTCTGTGTATCTACCCAGAGAAAAAGAAGTCATTATATGAAAAAGACATTTGCATATGCATGTTTATAGCAGCACAATTTGCAATTGCAAAAATATGGAACCAGCCCAAATGCCCATCAATCAACAAGTGGATAAAGAAAATGTGTGTGTGTGTGTGTGTATACACACATATATATACATATACACATATACATAATGGAATACTACTCAGCCATAAAAAGGAATGAAATAATGGAATTCACAGCAACCTGGATGGAGCTGGAGACCATTACCTTAAGTGAAGTAACTCAGAAATGGAAACCAAACATCGTATGTTCTCACTTATAAATGGGAGCTAAGCTATGAGGATACAAAGGCATAAGAATGATATGATGGACTTTGGGGACTCCAGGGTAAGGGGTGGGAATTGAAAGATAAAAGACTATGCATTGGGTACAGTGTACACTGCTTGGGTGATAGGTGCACCAAAATCTCACAAATCACCACTAAAGAACTTATCCATGTAAGCAAACACCTATTCCCCAAAAAGCTATTGAAATAATAAATAAAATAATAGTAATTTTAAAAATAAGCAGAAGGCCATTAGCCAGAGGCTGTCTCTGCACTATGAGTTGCTACATGATGAACCATAACCTAACTTGGTATGTAAAGAAACCAAAATGTAACTTAGGAGTGTAACAGCCAAGTTTCAGCTAATCACAAGCAGCCAGGTTTCAGTCAATTATAGGCAGCCAGCTTTACACAACATGCCCAAATAAGGCAAATGCCTTATCACACTATGCCCAAATAATGTAAATACCTCATTGTAGCCAATCAGATGGTTTCTCTACTTTGCTTCCATGTTGAACCAATAAAAGCTCACTGCTCATGCTGCTGGGCAGAGCTCTCTGAATCTCTTCTGGTTCTGAGTGCTGCCTGATTCCTGAATTGTTCTTTGTTCAATTAAGCTATATTAAATTTAAATTGTCTTAAGTTTTTCCTGTAATAAAACTATAAATCAAGAATCCTATTACCAAGCAAGATATCACTCACATGTAAGAAAATAAGTATGACAATTATAGACATGTAAGGGTTCATTTACATTATTTAAAAATTACTCTAAAAAGCATTTTAAGTAACTCAAGCCACTGCACACATATTATGAAAACCTTACAGTAGGATACTTCCATTTCTTCCTATCATTTTTTGTGCTATTGTTGCCATATATTTTAAGTCTACATGTTAGAAACCACGCATTTTATTTTTGCTGTACACAGAAGATTTTAATCTTCTTTAAGAAGATTAAAAAACAATGAGACAAATTTCTCTTACATTTATGCACCTATTTATCACTGTGGAACCTTTCATTTTTTGGTAGAGCAAACTTTCCATCTGATATCATTTTTGCCTTTTGCCTGAATAACTTCCTTTAATCTATGAGAAAGATATGTTTACAGTGAATTCTGTCTGTGTTTGTCTGAAAAGCTTTTACCCTACCTTCACTTATGAAATATAATTTAACTGGGAATAAAATTATAACTTGATAGTTTTTTCTTTCAGTGTTTTAAAGGTATCATTTCACCACTTCAGACTCACATAGTTTATGAGAAAAAGTCTGGTTTTATTCTTTTATACATAGTACTCTGGTAAGTAATATGCCTTTTTTCTCTGGCTGCTTTTAGGATTCTTCTTTACATCACTGAATTTTTTTTTTTTTTTTTGAGACGCAGTCTCGCTCTGTCGCCCAGGCTGGAGTGCAGTGGCGCAATCTTGGCTCACTGCAAGCTCCGCCTCCCAGGTTCACACCATTCTCCTGCCTCAGCCTCTCCGAGTAGCTGGGACTACAGGCGCCTGCCACCACACCCGGCTAATTTTTTTTGTATTTTTAGTAGAGACAGGGTTTCACCATGGTCTCGATCTCCTGACCTCGTGATCTGCCCGCCTCGGCCTCCCAAAGTGCTGGGATTACAAGCATGAGCCACCGCGCCCGGCCTACATCACTGATTTTCAATAATTTTATTTTAATATGACTCAATGTGGCTTCTTTAAGTTTATTTTGCATACAGTTTATTCAACTTATTGGATCTGTGGGCTTAGAGTTTCCATCAAATGTTGAAAATTTTCAAACATTATTTTCTCAACTAATTTTTCTACTTTCTTCCCTCCCTTTCAGGATGTCAACTACACATAGCTTAGTGGCTGAGTTGGTCACTGCTCACTGATGCTCTGGTCTATTTTTTTCCAATCCTTTTTTCTTTCTGTACTTCATTTTAGTTTCTATTGCTAGATCCTCAAGTTCACTAATCTTTTCTGCTTCAGTCCTGTTATTAATCTCATCTAGTATGCTTTTCATTTCACCTATCATATTCATTATCTCCAAAAGTTCTACTTGAGTCATTTTTTTCCTTACACTTCTCTCCTCATGCTCATGTATCCCTTTACATGCTTGAGCATTTTATAACACTGTTTTATATATACATAATATAACAGCTATTTTGAAAACAGCTTTGCTGCTAAATCTATTATCTCTGTTTCTATTGATTGATTTATTTTTCTCCAGGTTATGGCTTCTTTACACACGAAATAATTTTTTACTGTTTGGTGAACATTGTGAATTTTACATTGTTAGGTGCCGCATTTTGTTATATTCTTTATAACCAGGACATAGTTAATTAATCTGCAGATCAGTTTCATTACTTTGAGGCTTCCTTTAAACTTTGTTAGGATAATTCCAGAACAATCTTTTTTCAAGGCCACATTATCCCCATTATTAAGGTAAGACTCTTCTGAGTACTCTATCCAGTGCCTTGTATCTTACAATTTAGGTCTCTTCTTTTCACTGCTGGGAATATAAAACATTCCCCACTCTGTGTGAGCTCCTGGAACTGCTGAGTATTGCTTTTCAGTGGGTCCTTCCCCAGCCTCACTGTGTGCAGTTCCCACCTCTCCAATAACCTGACCTACAAATCCTAGCAACCTCGAGCTACCTGAAATCTAAACTGTCTCCTCATCAAGAACTCTCTCCCTGCTTTGTAGTCTATAAACCACCTTCAAACACATAGGTGGGTAATTGTAGGGCTCGCCTCATTTGTTTCTCGTCTCAGAATTTACAGACATGTATCGCCTAATGTCCAACAACTGAAAACAGCTGTTTTATATACTGTGTCCATTTTTCTAGTTCTTTACAGTGGAAAGGATATTCCCAAAATAACAAATGCCTCTTCGTGAGAGAGTGATCATTTTTGGAAAATATCAATATAAAGAAAAAAGGCACCAAGGACTGTGTCTCAAGCCTGTAATCCTAGCACTTTAAGAGGCTGAAGTGGGAAGATCACTTGAGGCCAGGAGTTCAAGACCAGCTGGGGCAACACAACAAGACTTGGTCTCTAGAAAAAAAAAAAAATAGCCAAGTGTAGTGGTGCACACCTGTAGTCCTAACTACTTAGAACTACTTAGAAGGCTGAGGTGGAAGGATTGCTTGAGCCCAGGAGTCCAAGGCTGCAGTAAGCTATGATTGCACCATCACACTCCAGCCTGGGTGACAGACTGAGATACTGTCTCTAAAATAATAATAATAATTACATGAGCATGTGTTAAATTAAAAAAAAAGAGAGAGAAAATGCAAGTTACAAAAGTTGTGAATTTCTTACAAGTAATATATTTTAAGGGTTCCATTGTGTATAAAAAAATTACCTATGTGATTTTGGACCAGTTATTTAGACTTTTTAGCCCTAAAATCATCTCAATTCAAATTTTCCTCAAACTGAAGAAATTTTCTTCTCCCAATTCACAATCCTCTACTTCCTCATCTTCAATGTTCCTACATTACACTATTGTAAATATCCCCTATTTGATATTTTTGTTTCTAGTTTTAAACTATTCAAATCCATCTTTCACTCTACCACTATTCTATTTAAAACACAAAACATGTCTTATTCATGTTTGAATCCCTAATGATTAGACTGGATTGTTAAGACAAATCTCTCTAGGAAGATCTCTTTTAAGATGAAACCAGGCTAACAATTACAGCCAGCCATGTAGAGATTAAGAACCAGGCAGAGGGATCAGATAATGCAAAGAAGAATACAAGAGTAAGCTTAGTGTGTGTGGCAGGCAGAATTTTAAGATGGCCCTAAGATTCTACTCTCTGATTTACATACCCTGTATATTAATCCTCCCCTCACATGTCAGCTCAATATGTGAATAAGATGCAACATCACTCTTGTGATTATGTTATGTTACATGACCAAAGAAGTTATATAGATGTAATCAAGTTGGGTTAGCTCAAGTTAATCAAAAGGGAGAGTATCCTGGCTGAGCCAGACCTGATCAGGTATGGATCAGGTCTGCTCACCTGAGGTCAGAAAAATTCATCTGCTGGCTTTGAGAAAGTTAGCAGCCATGCACTGAGACAGCCATGTGGCTAGAATCTGAGACCAGCCTCAAGTTGAAAGCAACTCTCCTCCAATAGTCTACAAGACAATAGAGGCCTCAGTTCTACAACCTCAGAAGTGAATTTGACCAAAAACACATGAGCCTGGCAGAGAACAACTGAACTTAAAAGACAACTTGATTGCAGCCTTGTGAGACCATGTACAGAGGACCTGTATTAGTCCATTCTCACAATGCTATCAAGAAATACCCAAGACTCAGTAATTTAGAAAGGAAAGAGGTTTAATTGCCTCACAGTTCCCCATTGCTAGGGAGGCCTCAGGAAACTTACAATCATGGTGGAAGGCAAAGGAGAAGCTGGCACTTTCTTCACAGGGCGGCAGGACAGAGTGAGTGCAAGCAGGGAAATGCCAGACACTTAAAAAGCCATCAGATCTCATGGGAACTCACTCACTATCATGAGAACAGCATAGGGGAAACTGCCACCATAATCTAATTACCTCCACCTGGTCCCACTCTTCACTCATGGGGATTATAGGGATTAAAATTCAAGGTGAGATTTGCGTGGGGACACAGAGGCAAATTATATCATTCTGCCCCTGGCCCCTCCCAAATCTCATGTCTTTTCACACTTCAAAACCAATCATGCCTTCCCAACAGTACCCTAAAGTCTTAACTCATTTCAGCACTAATTGAAAAGTCCACAGTCCAAAGTCTCATCTGAGACAAGGCAAGTCCCTTCCACCTATAAGCCTGTAAAATCAAAAGCAAGTTAGTTACTTCCTAGATACAATGAGGGCATACACATTGGGTAAATATAGCCATTCCAAATGGGAGAAAAAGGAGTTACAGGCCCCATGCAAGTCTGAAATCCAATGGGGCAATCAAATCTTAAAGTTCCAAAATAATCGCCTTTTGACTCCACATCACACATTTGGGTCACACTGATGCAAGAGGTGGTTCCCATGGCCTTAGGCAGCTCCACCCCTGTGGCCCTGCAGGGTACAGCCCCCATCCTGGCTGCTTCCACAGGCTGGTGATGAGTGTCTGCCAGTTTTCCAGGTGCACAGTGCAAGCTGTAGGCGGATCTATGATTCCGAGGTTTGGAGGATGGTGACCCTCTTCTTGCAGCTCCACTAGGCACTGCCCAGTGGGAACTGTGTGTGGAGGCTTCAACCCCACATTTTCCTTCCCTACTGCCCCAGCAGAGGGTCTTCATAAGGGCTCTGCCCCTGTAGCAAACTTCTGCATGGACATCCAGGCATTTCCCTACATCCTCTGAAATCTATGCAGAGATTCCCAAACCTCAATTCTTGACTTCTGTGCACCCATAGGCTCAACACCACGTGGAAGCCACCAAGGCTTGGGGCTTGCACCCTCTGAAGCAATGGACCAAGCCGTACCTTTGCCCCTTTCAGCCATGGCTGGAGCTGAAGCAGCTGCGATGCAGGGTACCATGTTCCAAGGCTGCACAGAGCAGGAGGGCCCTGAGCCCACCCTACAAAACCATACTTCCTCCCAGGCCTCCGGAACTGTGATGGGAGGGCCTTCTGTGAATGTCTCTGATATGCCCTGGAGACTTCCTCCCCATTGTCTTAGTGACTAACATTCAGCTCCTCACTAGGTATGCAAATTTCTGCATCAGGCTTGAATTTCTCCCCAGCAAATGGTTTTTCTTTTCTATTGCATTGTCAGGCTGCAAATTTTTCAAACTTTTATGCTCTACTTCCTCTTGAACACTTTGCTGCTTAGAAATTTCTTCCATCAGATACCCTAAATCATCTTTCTCAAGTTCAAAGTTCCACAGATCTCTAGGGCAGGAGCAAAATGCTGCCAGTCTCTTTGCTAAAGCATAGCAAGAGTGACTTTTACTCTAGTTCTCAACAAATTCCTCATCTCCATCTGAGACCACCTCAGCCTGGATTTCATTGTCCATATCACTATGAGCATTTTGATCAAAGCCATTCAGTAAGTCTCTAGGAAGTTCCAAACTTTCCCACATTTTCCAATCTTCTGAGCCCTCCAAACTGTTACAACCTCTGCCAAAGTTCCAAAGTTGCTTCCACATTTTCAAGTGTCCCTGTAGCAGTGCCCCATTCTCAGTACCAATTTAGGACCCAGTTAAGCTATGCCTGAACTCCTGACACACAGAAACTGAGATAAAAAATGGGCGTGTTATTAAATCATGAAGTGTTTAATAATCTGTTACACAGCAATAGAAAACTCATGGAATATGTTTAAGAGGCAAGAACAACAAAAGCCAGTACAACTAGGGTATGGTGGGCATTTTAAGATAAAAAATGGGATAAATTGTTATGAGATTAGGTTGGATAGATGAGAGTCAAATTCTGTGAAAATTTGTTGTTAAAAGTGGGAAGTTTTTTTATAATTTTGCTTGTTAAGTATATTAGAAAGTCATCACTGAGATTTAAGCATGGGAAGAACCTGATTGGCAATTTTTAAAGAACATTCTGGATGCTGTGAGTAAAATGGATTGTAGGAGGGGAATAAGAGAAGAAGGAATGAGACTAGTTAGAAGGCTGTTACAACAATCCAGGTGAGAATTGAAGAAGGCTGGGATAGTGGCAAAAGAAGTTAGATGTGGTCAGATAGTGGTCATATTTTTTAAAGTGGGGTTAACAGGAATTATTAATGGATCAGGTTGAGAGTAAGAGAAAGAGATGAGGCCCAGCGCAGTGGCTCATGCCTGTAATCCCAGCACTTTGGGAGGCTGAAGTGGGAGGATCGCTTGAGGTCAGGAGTTCAAGACCAGCCTGGGCAACATGATGAAATCCTGTCTCTACTAAAAATACAAAAATTAGCTGGGCATGGTGGTGCATGCCTGTGGTCCCAGCTACTCGGGAGGCTGAAGCAGGAGAATTGCTTAAACCCAGGAGGCAGAGATTGCAGCAAGCTGAGATTGCACCACTGCACTCCAGCCTGGGTGACAGAGCAAGATTCTGTCAAAAAAAAAAAAAAAAAGGAAAAGAAAAAGAAATGAATCAGGGATGACTTTAAGTTTTTGACTTGAAGAACTAAGCTGATGGTGGGTTGTCATTTATTAAGCAGGGGAAGTCTATGGGAGGAACAAGTTGGCATGATGGGATGGGGAAAAGTATGCGTTCTACTTCGGATAAGTTGTTTAAACTGCTTACTCATCACCTGAATGATGATATCAGGATAGCAGATGGTTATACATGTCCCAAACTGCAGGCACAATTCAGAACTAGAAGTAGCAGAGTCATTGGCATGTAGGCAGTATGTAAAGCAAAAGTACTGGATGTATTACTTTGGGCAAGTGTGTTAATTGAAAATACAAGGTTTTCTGTGCCTAGTCCCTGGAAAATACAACTGACATATTTGAGGTACAGCAGAGGAAGAGGAGTTCGCAAAGGAGACTTAAAAAGAGCAGTCAAGGAGGGAAGAATAAGGAAAAATAGAGTATGAAGTCATTTAAACAAACAGAAGAATGTATTTCAAGAAAGAGAAAACAGTCACACTTTATCAAATAATGCTGAAAGGAAAAAAATAAAATACGTTAGGTCAGAGAAGTGATCATTGGATTCATAATCATGGATATTTAAATGGTAGACTTAACAAAAGAACTGTTGGAGTATTGGTTGTGATGGACTCCCCGTTAAAGCAGAGAGAGGACAAAATCTATGTGTAAAAAAAACAGCAACAATAATGACAGTAGATATCTCTTTCAAAATATGTCACTGTGAATGGGTTCAGAGATTGAAGTTATTGTGTTGTGACAGCTGGGGTCAACAGATTTTGTTTTGTTTGGTTGGTGGTAAGATGGGATATATCACAGCATGTTTTTATAAAGTCCATTGGTATCCAGCATACTATTGCAATAAAATTAAAGCTGACCTTATCTGATTCTACCTAACTGAATTTTAATGCTAAATAAAGCCAAAACTTTAACCAGTTCAGGATAGTCATCATGTATATGATGGCAAATGAATGTTAAAAAATAAACAACTAAACTGAGAGAAGATACCAGGCATCCAGAGTTATTCACAAGTTAAATGACTGGTTCCTACACACTGGTCTTTCAACAAATATTTTTTGGACTTTCTTTTTTTTTTTTTTTTTTTGAGACAGAGCCTTGCTCTGTCACCCAGGCTGGAGTGCAGTGGCACAATCTTGGCTCACTGCAAGCTCCGCCTGCCGGGTTCACCCCATTCTCCTGCCTCAGCCTCCCAAGTAGCTGGGACTACAGGCGTGAGCCAACATGCCTGGCTAGTTTTTGTATTTTTAGTAGAGACGTGGTTTCACTATGTTGGCCAGGCTGGTCTCGAACTTCTGACCTCATGATTTGCCCGCCTGAGCCTCCTAAAGTGCTGGGATTACAGGTGTGAGCCACCATGCCCAGCCCTTTTTTGGACATTTTTATTCAAAGTTGTGCGTACCAATACTTTTCTACATAAGCATTAGAATTGTCAGACTATGAGATGGGCATGGTGGTTCACACCTGTAATCCCAGCACTTTGGGAGGCTGAGGTGGGCAGATCACTGTGTGTGGTCAGGAGTTCGAGACCAGCCTGGCCAACATGGTGAAACCCTGTCTCTATTAAAAATACAAAAATTAGCCAGGCGCAGTGGTGGGTACCTGTAATCCCAGCTACGCAGGAGTCTGAGGCAGAAGAATTGCTTGAACCCGGGAGGTGGAGGTTGCAGTGAGCTGAGATCATGCCACTGCACTCCAGCCTGGGTGACAGAGTGAGACTTCATCTCACAAAAAAAAAAAAAAAAAAAAAAAAAAAAAAAAAAAAAAAAGAATTGTCAAGACTATGGATGGACTTACCCTCTATTTTCCAACCACCATCTGTAATATTTCTATATGGAGTTTCAACAAAAAGTAATGACATTAAACATACTGTAAAAGATAAATAAAACCTCAGCTGACCAAAGCATCATAAATGTAATATCTTAAAATAATAAGAGCATAATTATATGAAGACCTACAGAATTACCCATGTCTAGTAACATAAAGTAACAATTTTAAGACTCAAATTGTAAAGAGTTAATGGTTTTCAACACATACCAAAAATCAGTAATTAATTTTTAATCCATAGAATTTTGGACCATCAGAAGATCTTACATGTTATTTTGCTCAACCTATTCCTAGTGCCAAACTTCCTTCTTCAGTGTCTCTGGGAAATCTGTGCTCCAGCTTGAATGTGTCCACTAAGAAGCTCATGTTTTCTCAAGGCAAGTACAGTGGAACAGCTTTCATATATTAAGCTAAAACCTGCCTCTCCCAAACTTCCACTCATTAATCTTAGTTTTGTCCTTGGAATGCATATTTAGAAAGCTCCGAAATCAAAGGAACAGGGTCTTTACAAAGCAAACTGTTTGCTTTTAAACTTTTGTTACTAGGAATATCTCAAAGTGGGGGGAAAATAGTGCTTCTGTGCTTAACAAATGAGCTCTGTTTATAATCAAAAAAGTAAGGTTTACATAAATTATTTCTTATCAGGAAATCCCTAAATTCAGAAGTAGCCTATGGAAGTTGACATATTTTAACAAATTGCTAAAATCAGCTTTTGTTTTGTTATCTGATGTGGTCAAAGTGTTATGCATGGCTAAATACAAATACAGCAAAACTTCAAACTCACACCCGCTTTTCTTCTCTCTAATATTTACTGATTAAATCAAATTTTAATATGTACTTGCTTCTACAATAAAACAGATATCTCATAAAGACAAAACTTCCACTGAACCCAATGGTAGTCATCAGTGCTCACAGTCTAATGTGCACTGCAAAAACACATAGAGAAAAATCCATTAAACTACACTGGCTATTGATTCTTTTCTCCTGAGAAGTTCCAGCCAGAATTCATTGCTATCACTGTCTTATGCGTGGTGGTGCCTCACTAATGAAACATTCAGATTTTTTTTAAAGGGTCTACCTGGCCTCAAGAAGATACGCCACTTAAAAGTAGATTCATAGTAAAACAAACACCGCACGTTCTCACTTATAAGTAGGAGCTGAACAATGAGAATACACGGACACAGGGAGGGGAACAACACTCACTGGGGCCTGTTGGGGGAGGGTGAGGGGAAGGAGAGTGTCATGATAAAGAGCTAATGCATGCAGGGCTTAATACCCAGGTGATGGGTTGATAGGTACAGCAAACCACCATGGCATATGTTTACCTATGTAACAAACCTGCACATCCTGCACATGTATCCCAGAACTTAAAATAAAATAAAACTTTTTTAAAAGATGGTAACAATAGACACCGGGGACTACTACAGCAGGGAGGGTGGAAGGGGAGCAAGCATTTAAAAACTACCTATTGGGCACTATGCTCACTACCTGGGTGATGGGATCACTTGTACCCCAAAACTCAGCAAAACACAACATACCCATGTAACAAACCTGCACATGTACCCCTTGAATCTAAAATAAAAGTTGAAATAAAAAATAAATTAAAAAGAGATATTTTTAAAAGTATATTCATAAATTTCACAATTTATAAATTAATACGTATATGGTTCATTGTTCATCTCATGATAAAATCACTTGTAAAAATTCCAAATTTCATTAGGAAGATACCTATAAGATGATGTAGAGTCATTTTATGGAGTCTACAGTATATTGTTAAGTGAAAAACAAAAGCTTCATATCATTCCTACTCGATTTCAAGGTGCACTATAAAGCTACAGTAATCAAGACAGTGTGGTATTAGTGAAAGAATAGACAAACATATTAGTGGAACAGAATAAAATCCAAAAATAAACACATACCGATACACTCAAGAGATCTTTGACAAAGTAGCAAAGCAAGTCAATGTAGACAGCGTTTCAACAAGTGGTGCTGGAACAACTGAACATCCACATGTAAAAAAAAAATTAGACACAGGTCTTATGCTTTTCACAAATTAATTCAAAATGGATCATAAGCCTAAATGTAAAATGAAAAGCTATAAAACTTCTAGAAGATAACAGGAAAAAAATCTAGATAGTGTTGGGTTTGGCAATAACATTTTAGGTGCAACACTGAAAACATGATATATAAAATAAAAAATTGATAAATTAGACTTCATTTAAACTTAAACTGAAAAATTCTGCTCTGTGTCTTTCACGATACTCTTAAGAGAATGAAAGGACAAGCCACAGACTGGGAGAAGATCTTTGCAAAACACATATCTGATGAAGGACTGGTATTCAAAATATATAAAGAACACTTAAAATACAACATAAGAAAACAACCCAATTTTTTTTATTTTACTTTATTTTTTTTAGTCTGGTTTTTAAACTTTTTTTAAAATTTTATTATTATTATACTTTATGTTTTAGGGTACATGTGTACAACATGCAGGTTTGTTACGTATGTGTACATGTGCCATGTTGGTGTGCTGCATCCATTAACTCGTCATTTAGCATTAGGTATAGCTCCTAATGCTATCCCTCCCCACTCCCCCCAGCCCACAACAGTCCCTGGTGTGTGATGTTCCCCTTCCTGTGTCCATGCGTTCTCATTGTTCAATTCCCACCTATGAGTGAGAACATGCGGTGTTTGGTTTTTTGTCCTTGCAATAGTTTGCTGAGAATGATGGTTTCCAGTTTCAGCCATGTCCCTACAAAGGACATGAACTCATCATTTTTTATGGCCGCATAGTATTCCATGGTGTATATGTGCCACATTTTCTTAATCCAGTCTATCGTTGTTGGACATTTAGGTTGGTTCCAAGTCTTTGCTATTGTAATTAATGCCGCTATAAACAAACGTGTGCATGTGTCTTTATAGCAGCATGATTTATAATCCTTTGGGTATATACCCAGTAATGGGATGGCTGGGTCAAATACCTAGGAATCCAACTTACAAGGGACATGAAGGACCTCTTCAAGGAGAACTACAAACCACTGCTCAATGAAATAAAAGAGGATACAAACAAATGGAAGAACATTCCATGCTCATGGGTAGGAAGAATCAATATTGTGAAAATGACCATACTGCCCAAGATAATTTATAGATTCAACGCCATCCCCATCAAGCTGCCAATGACTTTCTTCACAGAATTGGAAAAAACTACTTTAAAGTTCATATGGAACCAAAAAAGAGCCCGCATCGCCACATCAATCCTAAGCCAAAAGAACAAAGCTGGAGGCATCACACTACCTGACTTCAAAATATACTACAAGGCTACGGTAACCAAAACAGCATGGTACTGGTAGCAAAACAGAGATATAGACCAATGCAACAGAACAGAGCCCTCAGAAATAATGCCGCATATCTACAACTATCTGATCTTTGACAAACCTGACAAAAACAAGAATGGGGAAAGGATTCCCTATTTAATAAATGGTGCTGGGAAACTGGCTAGCCATAGTAGAAAGCTGAACTGGATCCCTTCCTTACACCTTAAACAAAAATTAATTCAAGATGGATTAAAGACTTACATGTTAGACCTAAAACCATAAAAACCCTAGAAGAAAACCTAGGCAATACCATTCAGGACATAGGCATGGGCAAAGACTTCATGTCTGAAACACCAAAAGCAATGGCAACAAAAGCCAAAATTGATGAATGGGATCTAATTAAACTAAAGAGCTTCCGCACAACAAAAGAAACTACCATCAGAGTGAACAGGCAACCTACAGAATGGGAGAAAATCTTTGCAACCTACTCATCTGACAAAGGGCTAATATCCAGAATCTACAATGAACTCAAACAAATTTACAAGAAAAAAACAACCCCATCAAAAAGTGGGCAAAGGATATGAACAGACACTTCTCAAAAGAAGACATTTATGCAGCCAAAAGACACATGAAAAAATGCTCATCATCACTGGCCATCAGAGAAATGCAAATCAAAACCACAATGAGATACCATCTCACACCAGTTAGAATGGCCATCATTAAAAAGTCAGGAAACAACAGGTGCTGGAGAGGATGTGGAGAAATAGGAATACTTTTACACTGTTGGTGGGACTGTAAACTAGTTCAACCACTGTGGAAGTCAGTTTGGCGATTCCTCAGGGATCTAGAACTACAAATAACCCAATTTTTAAAATGGGCAAAAGATCTTAACAGATACTTCACCAAAGAAGATATACAGATGCCAAATAATTGCATGAAAAGATGCGAATACCATATGTCACTAGAGAACTGCAAACTAAAACAACAATGACATACCATTATGCATCTATCAGAATGACTAACATATAAAACACTGACAACACCAAATGCTGGTGAGGATGTGGAGCAACAGGAACTCTCATTCATTACTGTGGAAGTGCAAAATGGTACAGCCACTTTAGAAAACAGTTTGGAAGTTTCTTACAAGCTAAGCACAATCTTACCAAGTGGTCTGGTCATCATACTGGATTTATTTCATTTGAGAATTTATCCAAATGAAAATAAACCCACAGAAAAATCTCACAGGAATGTTTATAGCAGTTTTATTCATAATTACCCAAACTTGGAAGCAACTAAAATGTCTTTCAGTCAGTAGAACAGATAAACAAACTGTGGTATATCCATGCAATGAAAAATTATTCAGTGCTGAAATGAAATAAGCTCTCAAAGCATGAAAAGACATAAAGAAACCTTAAATTTATATTACTAAGAAAAATAATCCAGTCTGAAAAGGCTACTTACTGTATAATTTCAACTATATGACATACTGAAAAGGCAAACTATGGAGACAATGAAAAGATCAGTGGTTGCCAAAGTTCTGGGGGATAAAGCAAGGGATGAATAAGGAGACCACAAAAGGTTTTTAGGGCAGTGAAACTATTCTATATGTTACTGTAACATTGTGGATTTGTCAAGAGCATAGAACTGCACAACACAAAGAGTAAAACCCTCATGTAAACAATGAACTTTAGTTAATAATAATGTATCAATATTAGTTGAACAATTTTAACAAATATACCACATTAATGTAAGATGTTAATAACAGGAGAAATGGGAGAGGTAGCAGGTATATGAGAACTCTGTATTTTCTGCTAAACTTTTCTGTAAACCTAAATTTACTCTAAAAAGTGTATTAATTTTTTAAAATCTATAAGCAAAAATGTATGCATACATAGCATGCTTTTGATTAAGAAAAAAGGGGGGGAAATATAGGAAGGATAAACCAGAAAAACATTAGATTACCTATATGGGGTGGGTAGAAAGAGTAGAAGGTATAGGAAAGAGGTAGGATTTTTCTGAGTATACCTGTTTATGTAGTTTTGATGACATATTAATATTTTATATAATAAAAAACAAAACTAAATCAACAAGAATGTTGTGGAAAGTCCTTATAATTTGCTAAAAACAAAAACATATAAACCTAATTATATATCAAATAGATAACATAACGATATAGAATAAAAACAAATTAATCCAAGAACGTTTTGAATACAATACTGTTTCCACCCTCCGTGGAAATATTCTAAGGACCAAAATAACTGCAAATAAATCTTGAATTTCACTTGGTAAATGTGGTGGCATTGCTGGTATTGTACAGCAATTTAAGTGTGTGTGTCCGTGTGCATGTGCGTTGCATAAGCACATGTACACGTGTTAAAACTCAGTAAATAGGCAGTTACACTGACACTATTGGGAACTGGGATTTTCACCATGACAGAAAGGAAATACAAATATGGGTTGAGGAACAGACAGAATTTGTGGCTGAAGAAGAATGAATCCATGATTTAAGAAAAAAAGGCTTTCTACCATTATCTACTAAAAGGTTCCCGAAGCAATAGCACTCTGCAGCAAACAGTAAGTTCCTTTGCTACATATTTAAGCCTCAGGTTTATGAATCTAACATTGCATCTTATCTGTAGTTGGGACACGCTGTTTCATTCTTGGAAAATTTCTTTTTCCTTTTTTTTACCTGCTAATGCTTACTCATTCTTAATGTTTCAGCTAAATATGACTATTTCTGGAATATAATAAATTACCATTGATTTCTCTCCTTAAGGCCTATGATGACTTCATACTACTTAATAGATACCCAGATATACACGCTCTGCCGATGGTTTTATCAGATTGTGCTGGACTATCTTATGTAGCTTGTTTTCTTCCTACTGCTGTTCTGTGTGCATGTGTGTGTGTGCACGCGCGCAGGCACATGTGCATGCTCTTTATTATCTAACAGATTTTCTTATTTTTCAAATTTACTCATTCACTTATTTTTTCATTCATTTAGATTCATTCAATGATATGGGCAGTATGCCAGTGATTCTCCCAAGTTCCATTCTATACTTGGGAACATTTCATTGACCCCTGCCACCCACTTCACATAGACACACACGTGTGTGTGCATGTACGCGCATGTGCACACACACTGCTGAAATTCTACTTCTATAAATTCTTCAATTAATGGAAGAGAAGTCACCATTTTTCCATGTGTTTTCTCTTTCTAAAACTATGCCATCCATGAGTCTACCATTCGAATAACAGTGAGTCTTTTCATAAATAGTTTAATTACTTATTTATGTTTTGCTCAGCTCTATCTCTTCAGTGCTGACTTTCTTAAGCTATAAAATCCTGAAGAGTAAAAATATATGCCTTTTCATCCCCTTTGCCCTTAGTCCAGCAGCTGAGAAGCCTTTAAGAGATACCAATAATAATAATAATGCATTATGCATAGTGGTTGCACAATAAATATTGACAGAATGAAAATAATACCCTTAATAAATGTTAAAGAACAGAGTCTTCTTGTATTGCTGTTTTAAATATCCTGTAACTTCTGGTCAATCTCTTTACTTGCTAAAAGATACAAAAATTAAGTAATTTGTAAGACTTGCTCAAGATTTTATACTTCGGGGTAGAGTGTATATTCATCAATGCAAGTAACTAAAATGTAGAAGAGTAAAATGAAAGAATTTTGATTAAGTTATTCCATTTTAATTCAACACACAGGTGCTGGCACTGATAAATGTAACCTGAAGATTTAATTCAGAGAAATCTTTGCCTTCAAGCATATTTAAAATAAGCTGTTTGCATTTTCCTGCATATAATTATTCTAACCCTGAAAGCACCTTTTAAAAATGGATTGCAAATCCAGCTGCCTTAAAATGAAACGAAAAGATTTTCCTTTCTCAGCCTATTTTGTAAGTTGGAAATTAATGTAATAGAACTATTTTGAGCTTAGAGAGTTAAACCTTCTAATTCATGCTTAATTTTTTAATGTATTTGCGAGTTTACCAAGGTTTGCACAGAAGACAACTTTTAAAATATCAAAAAAATTAGCAATGCTTGATTTTTTTTAACATTGTGATTTTTAAAATTAGTCGTTTCTCCTCCTAGAGGGATACTTCACAAAAGAGGCATCCCTTGATCAGGCAGGGTTTACTCAGCCAAGTGCTTGGAATGAACCCAGAGGACCCAAAAGCCCTGATATTTCTGGTATTTATTTACAAGAAACAGTAGTCTCCCCATACCCATGGGGGTGAGTTCCAAGAACCCCAGTGAATGCCTGAAACTGAGGATAGTACCCAACCCAACTGCCATCAATAGGAACATGCTTCTTTTCATGTATTCTACTTATAAACTGAAAGCCTTTGCCATATTAACTAAGGATTTATTACACATTGTGGCTGTACACCTTTTGCAGTTTGAGATGCAACAACAAAGCAAGCACGAATTTTTTTTCCTTCTTTAAAATTTCATGAATGGAAGTCTCATCCCTACCATAGATCTTAGCAACCTCAGCACATAGTATTTTTTTCTTTATTGAGAACTTTCACCTTTTCACTTAAAGAACTTTACAGCTTCTCCTTAGCATATCCCAATTGCCAGCATCACTACTTTTGTAGTGGTACCCCAGGTAACTGAAACCACGAAAGTGAAACCCTGAATAAAGGGGAACTACTGTATTCCCATTCTAATTGCTAGGATCCTGTTCCTAACTGGAAACTAACTTTAGAATATGCTAGAGAATTTATCTTCTGCAATTCAGTAAAACATGTGATTGCCCTTGACAGTCTCAGGTCATTGACTTGAAGCAGAAAGTTTTGCTTAATGACTACAGAGCAGTCTTCCAATCCCCACCTGCTGAACTGGTGCTTATCTCTTACTTGTAATATCTTGTAAGGAACGCAAGAAACTTACAAACTCTACTATTCTGATTATTTCTACAAAGATGAACTTTGGTGAGTACGTGGTCTAGGTCCCAAGAAACAACACATTATAGTTTAACTTTGTTACCACACTTCAATAATTGTTTCTCAACCTGGTATATAGAAATTCTACCCAGGCTCCTGATCCATTTTGCCTATTTCATATCTTAGAATCTCTTGGTTGTGCCACCACTTCCTGACACCAGTTGAGACACTTTGGGGTTGCAAGTGGGTTTGCACTTTGGGGTTGCAAAATCCAACTCAAACTAGCTTAATCATAAACTGGAATGTATTATCTCTTGGAATCCAGGGAAACGCTAAACAATAGTATATAGATGAGCCTCAATAAAAATGAACCAACAACAGATATGCTACTGCTGCTTTTTTAAAATCTTGTATTTTTTTATTTTTATGGGTACACAGTAGGCATATATATTTATGAGGTACATGAGATACTTTTATACAAGCATACAATGTGTAATAATCACATCAGGGTAAATGAGGTATCCATCACTTCAAGCATTCATCATTTCTTTGTGCTACAACCATTCCAATTGTATTCCCTCAGTTATTCAAAAATGTACAACATATTTTTGCTGACTATAGGCACCCTGTTGTGCTATTAAATACTAGATCTTATTCATTGTATCTAACCATATTTTTATGCTCATTCATCATTTCCCCATCCCCGCCCCCAAGACTACCCTTTCCCAGCCTCTGGTAACCATCATTTTACTCTCTCTGTCCCTATAAGTTCAATTGTTTTGATTTTTAGATCCCACAAATGAGTGAGAACATGCAAAGTTTTTCTGTGCCTGGCTTATTTGACTTTATATAACGTCCTCTAGTTTCATCCATGTTGTTGCAAATGATAGGATCTCACTTTTTATGGTTGCATAGAACTCCATTGTGTATATGTGCCACATTTTCTTTATCCATTCATCTGTTGATGGACACTTAGGTTGCTTCCAAATCTTGGCTATTATGAATAGTGCTGCTCTAAACATGGGAGTGCAGATATCTCTTTGATATACTGATTTCCCTTCTTTTGAGTTTATATCTAGCAGTGGGATTGCTGGATCATATGGTAGTTCTATTTTTAGTTTTTTAAGGAACCTCCATATTGTCTTCCATAGTGGCTGTACTAATTTACATTCCCACCAATGGTGTATGAGTTTTCCCTTTTCTCCACATCCTTGGCTGCATTTGTTATTGCTTGTCTTTTTAATAAAAGCCATTTTAACTGGGGTGAGATGATATCTCATTGCAGATTTATTTGCATTTATCTGATGATCAATGATGTTGAGCACCTTTTCATATACCTGTTGGCCATTTGTATGTCTTCTTTTGAGAAACATCTATTCAGATCTTCTGCCCATTTTTAAATCAGACTGTTGTATCTTTTTCCTGTTGAGTTGTTTGAGCTCCTTATATACTGTAGTTATTAATCCGTTGTTATCAGGGTTGTCTGCAAATATTTTCTCCCATTCTGTGGGTCATCTATTTACTTTGTTGATTGTTTACTTTCCTATGTGGAAGGTTTTGTTTGATTGCCTTTTTTTTTATTTGAGACAGCGTCTTGCTCTATCGCTCAGGCTGGAGTGTAGTGGTACAATTACGGCTCACTGCAGCCTCAACTTCCCAAGCTCAAGCAATCCTCCCACTTCAGCCTCCCAAGTAGCTGGGACCATAGGCATGCACCACCAAACCCAGCTAATTTTTTTTTTTTTTTTTTTTTTTTTTGTAGAGGCAGGGTTTCCCTATGTTGCCTAGGCTAGAAGCTTTTTAACTTGATGTGATTACATTTGTCCATTTTTGCTTTGGTTGCCGTGCTTTGGGGTTATTACTCAAGAAATCTTCACCTAGAACAATGTTCTAGAGAGTTTCCCCAATGTTTTCTTTCAGTAGTTTCATAGTTTCCGGTCTTAGATTTTAAGTATTTAATCCACTTTCATTTGATTTTTGCACATGGTGAAAGACAGGGTCTAGTTTCATACTTCTGCATACAGATATCCAGTTTTCCCAGCACCATTTTTGCAATTTAGATTTCATTCTCTTTCATTATAAATTTTCTTTCTCCACAAGGCAAGAAACATAACCATCAAACATCTAAGTTTTATATCTTAAAGTTTCTTTGGCCATTAAAGGAAACATTGACTCTCTTTGTCTTGATTCCAGTTTTAAATTTCCTGAAAACAATTCTGATTGGCCTGACTTGAATTAGATCAATCTGAAATATTCCATTGTTGAGAAGGCATAAAGTGGCCAACTGTCCTGGTTTGCCTGAAACTAAAGGGTTTCCTGGGATACAAATGCATTGACTCTGACACTATAGTTGATTATTTGTAATAGTAAATGAAACATCATGTCTAATGTATTCTGCGTGCTTCAAATCTTTTTAAAAGAAACTGAATTAACTAACTGGCATCCATTGCTCTTCTCAAAAATGTTTTTATATTTTGACTGAAACCCACCATGTGTTATGGGTATCTCCTTTCTTTACGTTTCAGTATCCCTGAAACATATTATCCTGTTTCACGCCTCATATCTTTATACATGGTATTTCCACCCCTCCCTCCTTATTCATGTGTCATAATCCTCTTCATTTAAACTCAGCTCAGACACTGCTTTTGTGAAGTCATTCTGAATCCTGTTCTCCTCCCCTGGGAGAGTTAGTCGTTCCCTGTTTTGTTCTCTACTCCCAGGATATATTTCTGTATTTGTCTCATAATCCTGTTTTATAACGATTCATTTACAAATATGTCTCATCACTATCCTATAAGGTCCATGAGGCCACATGTTTATATTCCCAGTGCCTAGCACAAGGCCTGGCATAATGGCAGTATCCCCATAAACGTTTGATAAATTGAAAAATCTAAAATAGGAATATTTTAAATTTAGTTTGGGGCATCAGGTATCATGTACCTATTATTTCTATGATCAGTCCCTGAATAATAGCTAGTACATATGGCATATTTATGTTAACATTTAAATTACAAAGGATAGTGTATCAAGAATAATGTGATAGCTAAAATCGGTAACATGATTTGGGCCTTTAAAGAAGTTAATTTCAAGCTTGACTTTGCTGTAGGCCCAAAGTTTATAACTTGTTCCTAAATAGAAGTTAAATAATACCAAAATAGATGTATAAATAAGAACAGAAAGTATGAACATAATCAGCCCGGTTCTCTGACAGGTGGGTTGGAGGCTGAGGATGCATCAAACAGTAAGGAAAGTCCTCTGTGGGCTAACGTGGGAGGGATAATTTGGCTTCCTCTCCCCACAGGCAGATGGAGGCCTTTTCCCCCTGCATAGTTTCTGAGAATGCAATGAGGAAAGATGATTGGGATGCTCATGTGGAACAAGCATAGTATTTGGCTTACATTAAAAAATAGAATGAAATGAGTATCCCTAGGGAGAACTAACTTACCCAAGACATTTCAACATTTCTAGACTCATTTCTCTGAAATAGTCTAGAAATAGAAATATATATGCATATTAGACTACATCTAGAAATGTATTTGTATATGTATTTCTAGACACACACATACATACACATACATTACATAATATATAGATACACATACATACACACACACACACACACACACTCTCTAATGAAAACTGTGCCAATTTCAAAAGTGAAGCTAAATTAGATTTCAGTTCTGCTTCCTTGCATCACAAAATGAGGCTCTCCAGCTTAATACTGGCATTCCCAAGCCAGGTCAAGAAAGTAGGAACTGATAAGCTGTCTGGTATAATAGTTCTCTAGCTAAATCTCTAGAAAGCTGCTGCATCTGACATTTCTTCAAATTAGAGGAAATTTCATAAGACTTGGTAGGGAAAAATATGTCAGATGAACAGATATGTACATCTTCTTTCACTTTTGCCCAAAATGTCATTAAAATGATTAATAGAAATATATTTGTAAAGACATAAAGACAAGCAGAACAAGAAAGGAAACTACAGTAACAAAATTCTGGATGCTATAAAGTAGTTACATGACAAATGACTAAGCAGACTTGAGAACTGGATCCAAAGCTAGCCACAGAAAAAACTAAAAATCAACCTGGTAAGACTACAGAGGACTCATGAATTTCATACCAGATATGTCTGAAAGAATAGGTGAATAAAAAGGCAAAAATAGCAACTATGTGAAAGTATATTTTAAAGCAGTTAGATTCCCATATGCCTTTCCCATTCTATAGCCTGGTAACTATCCCTCCCTCAATCTTGCAAAACACTGAAGATTTCTTCTCTTAGAAGAGTAAAATCGTTCTCTAAACCAATCACAGTTTAGGGTATGGTAACGTAATGAAAATAGGTGATTGAGAAAATAGGTATACTGGATGTTGACATTCCTGTGCCCTCTTTCCTTAAACAGCCCTAAGAACTTCCCATTAGGAGCTTAAGAGAGGGATTTCCTAGGATGTTTAGGTCAAAAGGAAAGTTCTAAGGATGCTGTTGTCAAGACTTCCCCAACTAAACGGACCAATGGAATCAACCTAAAGCAAAGCTCATAGTGACAATGGCATCTAGAAGACAATATGGTCATTGTTTTAATGTCTCTAGGGAATTTATTCTCAATGCTAGAATTTCACATCCAGTCTATGAAGCAAGACGGGGATAGAATAAAGACATTTGCATGAAACTACTGGGAGATGTGCTGCACAAAACAAGAAAAGGCATGGCATACAGAAATCAAGATATCCAACAAAGGAAAGAGGCAATAAAAATCCCCAAATGATGGAGAAGAATTGCAAGGTTGATACCTATCAGAAGGAGTAGAAGGTGACCAGTCCAGATTTAAATGAATGGAAAGGCTCGGGTGAGATTCTTCAGAGACATGAAGTGTATAGAATACCTGATACAGATAAACATGTTAAGAAAAGATGAATTTGGAATTGTGTTGACTATATATACATAGAAAATCCATCACAATGAGAAAAGGCAATAATTAATCCTAGAGGAAATAAAACATTGTAATGGAAAGGAAGAGGAATCAGGGTTTAGTATATGGATCAGTAACATTATAAATAATGTCTGTCAACAAACATAACAAGTAAATAGAGAAGACTAATCTAACCCAAATTTTGCAATTAATGTGTTAAAGAGATAGTCATGGAAAACGTGTGTGCTTGTGTGGGATACTGTTATAGTAAGCGGTAGGAAAGAGAGGAATGCCATATTCCATAGTGGGATGTCAATAGATGTCTAAAACTGAAACATTAAAAAGGAGCAAAACACATAGATTAGAGACATAAAGATAAATACCCAGAGAATTAGATAAAAGAGATGAAGATGTTGGGAGGAAGAGAGGAAGATGGTTGGGGTACTGCTTTTTATTTTATTTTATTTTATTTTATTATTATTATACTTTAGGTTTTAGGGTACATGTGCACAATGTGCAGGTTTGTTACATATGTATCCATGTGCCATGTTGTTTTGCTGCACCCATTAACTCGTCATTTAGCATTAGGTGTATCTCCTAATGCTGTCCCTCCCCCCTCCCCCCAACCCACAACAGTCCCCAGAGTGTGATGTTTTAAAATAATAATAAATATTATATAAATATTTGACACTTCAAATCAAATCCTCTAAAACTTATATAATCTTGACTTTATGATGTTATATAATTTGCATCAATTCTCACCCATAATTACTTTTTGTAAGCTCAAACATTGAAAATTTGGTAATGTCTTATAACTCGCTTCTGTGTTAGGGACCTATGGCAGACAAACTCTGAAATTACCCGCAATTATCCCTGTTTCTCATGCCTTTGTGTAATCCCCTCCCCTTGAGTGGAAGCAGAACATCTGGTTGGCTTCTAGCTAATAGAATATGACAAAGACAATGGCATGTTACTTCCATAGTTATGTCACATAAGATTGTGACTTCCATTTTGCAAACATCCCCTCTGTTGATTCTCTCCCTTTCTGGCTTTGATGAAGTAAGCTGCCATATGGAAAGGCCATGTGGTAAGGAACTAAAGGAGGCTTGCAAACTGAGGCTCTCAGTCAAGCAATTGAGAGCATTCAGCAAGGAACTGGGGTCCTCCATTGATAAACCACAAGGAACTGAATTCTGCCAACAGCCATGTGAGCTTGGAACCAGATCCTTCCCCAGTCGAGCCACAGACGAGGTCCCATCCCTGAGTGACACCTTCATTCTAGTCTTGTGAGAGAACAGGAAACACAGGACCCAAGCCATGCTTGAATACCTGACACACGAAACTGTGAGATAATAAATATTTTGCATAAGGCACTAACTTTGTGGTAATATGGCCACACAGCAATAGATGAATAAAGGATCTAACCAGAAGAGACCATGATTTGAGCACCTCATCAACTCAAGTGTTACAAAACAAAGATTGTTGACTTCTGCTTGTCAGAGGCATGAATTCTGACTGATTGCCCAAGACTCCAGTTTGTTTGCATCATCCAGCTACTTAAGTTGACACTGCTACACCTAAGGTTCAGCACTGCAACCTCAGATGACTTCATTCTGGGCTACGTCATCCAGAAGTCATAAAATTATCTCCCAATTATTAAAGAATTTAAACAAATTACTATCTTTAGCAGTGCCAATCAAATGTCACCCAAGAGGTAAAGTAATATTCACTTCAGTATTTTAGAGGGAAAAGTCGTAAGAGGTAACACATAATAGAAATCTTCTATTTAATAAAATGTAAGAGTAGATGGGAAAAATCAAGTTTTTCACCCTCTAAAAAGTATACATTCTAATTACAACACATTAAATATTTAACAAATCCTGAGTTCTAAGTAAATGGAAAGGAAATTTGCTTTGCTTTTAATTTAGAATAAAAGGTGATATGTGGGTGGTGAAATGGTGCAGCTTGCAGTGCCTACATTATTGTACGGAAAGGGCAGCAGGGAGCTAGAATTATAGAAGCAGGGAAAAAAAAATGGTATGACAACCAGGTAGGCAGCAGCAGCCATTTGATTCTCTACCTACCAGCTCTCATAGGCTTCCCTGCCTTAGAGTTATTATAACTATATTGCTAAAGAAAAAAAAATTGTGGTTATTTGTTACTTAGCTGTCCTTATCACACTGACTCAGAAATTAGGTGTATGTGTGGGAGAATTTTCAAAAGAAAATCCACATACAGCTGTGAATCACTCACCTGAAGAACGACGAGCTAAATGGGCAATCACTGAGACAAACTGTCACTTATCAAAACTCTGTAAGCAATGCGGAGGTTAACCTGGGGGTCTGAATCTGTCAGCGGCAAGTTTCGTCCACCTGTCACAATTGGACAAGCTGCCTCCATCATAAAATAATGCAAGCCAAATTCAACTGAGTGGGACTCAAAGAAACATCTGAAACTCAACAACAGCAGCCTTGCCATCTAGATGATTTTGTGACAAAGTTGATGACAAGGGGTTGGAAATGACAGAATATATCAGTATGGAAGTCTCTCTTTAATGACCCGATGTCATGAATGAAGCATGAAGGACAAGTGACTAAACACATATCATTCTTATTTAATACCATATTGAGGACTAAGGCTCACATTATCCTCTACAGGTACTGCTTGGATCCTGCATTAGTTTCTTTTGCTGCTGTAACAAATGACCACAAACTTGGTGGCTTAAAACAATACAAATGCATTCTCTTTCAGCTCTGGAGGCCAGAAATAAAAAGTCGGTTTCACTGGGCTAAAGTCAAGGTGCCTCCTCTAGAGGATCTGGTAACAATCTGTTTCTTGCCTCTTCCAGCTACTAGAGGCTATGGGTATTCCTCCTTGGCTCTGGCTCATGGCCCCTTCCTCCCATCTTCAGAGCCAACAGTTTAGTATCTTCTATCATTGCATTTCCTTATTCTTTCTGTAGTCTACTCCCCCTCTACCTCCTTCATATAAGGACAGTTGTGATCACATTTAGGGTCCACCCAGATAACCCAGAATTATTTCCATATCTCAAAATCCTAATTTACATCACATCTGCAAAGGCCCTTTTGCTATAAAAGGTAATTCACGGTTTCCAGGAATTCAGACCTGGATATTTTTGGGAGCTATTATTCAGCATACCACAGGTCCTGTCTCATAAATGTTTTAATTGGAAGCTGTTTATCTGCGGTAAAGAGGTTATTACTCATATACAAAGCTATCTAAAATATAATAAATGTAAATTAATTAGAGACTGAAAATCAATAGTACTTTGACTCCTAAACACTTTATTAATTGTTCTGGGAAATTTTTGAGCCATTTCTCTTGGTAAGCATAAGGAAAAAAAACTAAAGAGCAGATTTTAGTGGGTCAATATTATCTTGGCAATCCCATGAGTACTGCTGTGTGTGTGTGCATGCACACATAAGCACACGCAAGCTTGTGAGGGTCAGGAGATTGGATAAAGGTATATACTAAAAGTGAATACTTAAAGAATGCTACTGTTACCTGCATGCTGTACTCATGGAATGATTCACACTATAATAACAACCATGCGTGCTGGAATGTACGTCAGTAAGCATCAGGCAATTTTAATTCAAAAGACTCTGAACAGATTTTGAAGCAGTTGCTCTGACACCTGAGGGTGTAACTATGTTTGAAGGTGTGTGGGATGTGGAGAGGAGAAGGAACTAACTTTTATTAGATGGCTACTATGTTTCAGGCACAGAGTTACAGGTTTTACAAATTTTAATGTTAATTAAGGCTCACAACAACAGATGCTGGAGGTATTAAAAGAAGAAGATAATAATACCCAGAGAGGATTAGGTAACTTTTCCAAGTTTGCCAGCTAGCAAGTGGTATAGCTAGACCCACATTTTTTGAAATCTAAATATCCATAATGAGCTTTCAGCATATTACAGCAGATATAGGAGAGGTCAACAGTCAAGAAAACACAGTGGTTCTTTCAGAAGAGCTCTGGGGAAAAAAGGAATGAGACAAGGGGAACAACATTATCACACACTGCACCAGCTGACAATAGTAGTAGGTCATAATGACTGCAAAACAGTGTGCTGGGCCCCATTTGGTGATGACATCACAATACACAACTCTAAGCAAATAATGTTTCTACTTCTGATTCCTATTTCACTGCTTTGACCCTCCATCACTTATCTGGGCACAGAGTATTCATGGTATCCCTTCTCCCCATAAAATGGGTTTGACAACCAAGCCCAATTTCTTACTTCATCCTCAGATGTAGCTTTATACCTTTAAATGAACAGAGATTAATTGCATAGATTCTCCATAATGGGGCTCATTCATTTTCCGTATTATAGTATCTATTTTCTAAAGCTGATTTTACTGAGATCTAATTTTCCAGCTCATGCCACTATAGAAATGACTGTTAAAAACTTGATCCAACAGGAATCTGAGTCATTGCTACAATGGGAAAACATCTGTACCATAAAGAAGACAAGATTGTTATTTCATTAGACTTCTTCTTGACTTTAAGCCATTAATCTTTGTCAATAATGGGATATTCATTTGCAGCTCACTAACTGGAATAAAACTGAAAGTGATACCATCAAGATATAGATAGTTCTTTGGTAAAACCACAGCTTTAGGGTCCATGCCTCCAAGGATAATTAAAGAAATAGCTGTTGGTGTTCTGAGTCTGCTTGAGTAACCTATACTTTATGGGATAAAAGAGATAGATTAAGACAGGGCGAATCCAGGCCAAGACTTCACTGAGATCTCACGTCTAGGTATTGTGAACATATGTTTTGTGCGGGAAATGAATTAGGTAAGACATGTCATGAAACGAAGGACTGAGAGTCAATGTGGTTTTTTCTTTATAATATCTTCAGTAGCAAAAATCCCTTTATTTATAGGCATCCTTTCATACTTTGCCTTTATCATAGAGAAGAATATATCTCTGGTCCTTTTTAGTCAATATCTATGAACAGCTGAAAATACAACGCAATTAAGAATTGCTTCCCAAAGTTCCTGTTTGCATTTCCGTTTATTTACATATGTTCCTTTAGACCTATATAGACCCAAAACAACCTGAGATAAATGCCACTCATAACTGTATCCCTCAAGGGAGCATATAATTAACAAAAGCCCATATATTTGAGCTTAACTGATTAATCATTTCCCTAAACTCTTTCCATTATAATTCAGTTTGCTTTGTGTTAATTCCTTTTTCTTTAATAACCTCCCAACTCCTCCTATCACCCAGGCTGAAAAACCCAGGAATCAATAAAGACCCTCTCCCTCACCTCCTGCAGCCAAAGGCCAGTCCAACAGAATCTATCCAACTTCCTTATTCCACTTTTCCAGCTCTGATTGGATTTGTATCTATAATAAATCAAAAAGAAGTCAACTAAGAACAAAACTAACATCATTAGAATAAAATCACCTTATAAACTGGAATGCAAGGTGCTAATGTTATTACTTTTCATTCTGATAAAATCACCTTATAAACTGCAATGCACCGTGCTAATGTTATTACTTTTATCTTTTTTTTAGTTTGTACTGCACATCACAGTTTTAATTTTTTTAACTTTTAAGTTCATGGTTCATATGCAAGTTTGTTATATAGGTAAATTTGTGTGATGTGGGTTTATTGTACAGATTATTTTGTCACCCAGGTACTAAGTCTAGTACTCATTAGTTATTTTTCCTGATCCTCTCCACCCTTCCAGCCTCCACCCTCTGATAGGTCCCAGTGTGTGTTGTTTCCCTCTATGACTTAAACAAAATGACAAAACAGAGCAAACAACCACATTTAAAAGTGGGCAAAGAACGTGAACACTTTCCTAAAGAAGATATACATGTGGCCAACAAGCATATGAAAAAAAGCTCAATATCAACGATCATTAGAGAAATGCAAATCAAAACCACAATGAGATATCATCTTGCAACAGTCAGAATGGCTAATATTAAAAAGTCAAAAAAATAGATGCTGTCAAGGTTGCGGAGAAAAGGGTTCCCTTTTATACATGGCTGGTGGGAATGTAAAATTAGTTCAACCATTGTGGAAGACAGTGTGGAAATTCCTCAAAGATCCAAAGACAGAAATACGATTCAACCCAGTAATCCCATTACTGGGTATATACCGAGAGGAATATAAATCATTTTGCTATAAAGACATGCACACATGTGCTCATTACAGCACTATTCACAAAAGCAAAGACACGGAACAACCTAAATGCCCATCAGTGATAGACTGGATAAAGAAAATATGCTACCTATACACCATGGAATACTATCCAGTCATAAAAAATAATGAGATCATGTCCTTTGCAGGGACATGCTTGGAGCTGGAGGCCATTATCCTTAGCAAACTAATGCAGGAACAGAAAACCAAACATTGCATGTTCTCACTTACAAGAGGGAGCTGAATGATGAGAATGCATGGACACACAGAGGGGAACAACATATTTTTTATCTTTACTTGAAAAGTATGTCTCGATTTCCACAATATAAAATTCAAGATCTTGGGGATGCAGACAAAATAGGTTGTTTCATGTGGGGTTTATGATAGGCTGAATAATAGCCCTCTCAGGATGGCTACATCCTAATAACCAGAACCTGTGAATATTTTACCATAACCACACATCACAAATGGACCTATGAAGCTACAATTAAATTAAGGTTCCTGAGAGTGAGAAATTATTATGGATTATCTGGATAGACCCAGTGTAATCACAAGAGTGCTTAAAGAAGGAAAAAAGGGTCAGAGTCAGACAAGGTAATGAGAAGAGGGCAAGGGCCCCAATAGTCTCAACCCCTTATAACATACATTCAAATACAAAATACATCTAAATCTCATCAGCTCAAAAGTCCCAAACCTTATCATCTAAAGGATCTACGGGTGAGGCTCTGGATATAATCCATCCTGGAGAAAAATACCTCTCCATCTGTGGGTCTGTGAAGCTAGAAAATAAGTTATCAGCTCAAAAAGTACAATGGTGGCACAGGCATAAGATAATCAATATAGACATTCTCATTGGGAGAAAATAGAAGGGGAAAAACGGGTCACTATTCCCATGACATTTTGCAATCCAACTGGGAAAATTCTATCATGTTTCAAAACCCAGGAATAATCCTCTGTGGCTGGAGGGTCCATCCTCTGGGCCCATGGCTCTGCCATGACCTCAGAGTTATCCTTCTTTTCATGAAGGGTAATGTGTCTAAACCTGAGTTATTTTATTAGCCTGTTTTCTAACTGGAGAATTTTGGAAGTCAAACAAACTTTTATGGTTTTGTTCTTTCACTGTCTCTTTCAGTCCAAGCTGGCAGTGTTTCTGCTGATACAACATTCTCAAAAACTTTGTGGGTCTCCCACACATTAGAGGGAGTAAATCCATCAAACAAGAGGCTCTTCCACAAATATATGCAGGATAATCCCACTTTTATTCCTGGCTCCTGTTGAGATCTGTGAGGGGATCCATGAGTCATATACTTAATCTTTTCAAACACTTTTCTGTGTGATTAAAATACTGACCCTTATCTAAAATCATTCCAAGGCACAAGCAAAAGGCTGCTCAGCCAAACCTTTGGCGTTCTCTCCAGAGCATACTTTCTTGTAATCAAATCTTCTAACTTTAGCAGTTTTTGAAAGCTGAATAGACTGAGAATTTCCTAAATTATCAAGTCCTAGTTCCTTTTTGTTTAACAGTTCTTCCCTTAATCTATTTCTTTCCTCTCACATTTTACTATAAGAAACAAGAAACCAAGACACATTTTCAACATTTTGCTTGGATTTCCAAGCAAATTCCCTTGGCTAAATCTCCACATTCATGGCTTAGAAATTCTATTTCCCACATGACTGCAGAACAAAATTCTGCTGAGTCTTCTGCCACTAAATAACAAAGAACCCTTAATTCCATCTGGGCCATTATGAAGAGTTCCTTTAGTATTCCTATTTCTATAGTTTATTTATAATAATTTTAATATTCTTTAAGACAATTTAATTTTTCTCTATTATGTTCCTCACTTCCTTCTGAGCCCTTACTGGCAGAGTCCTTAATATCTATATTTCCACTAGCAATCTGTTCACAGAAATCTAGGCTTTTCTATCATGCTCCTCAGCATTCTTCCAGCCTCTTCCCACTGGAAACCACAACCACATTTTTAGGTATTTGTTAGCGCATAACCTCACTTCCAAATCTATGTTAGCTTCCTACTTCTGCTGCAATAAATTCTCACTAACTTAGTGGCTTGAAACAATGCACATTTATCTTCTTTTTCTAGAGGTTAGAAATCTAAAATAGATTTTGAAATGTACTGACATTTATGAGTCTTACATGACTAAAATTAAAGTGTCATAATCTTCATTCCTTATGGATACTTCAGGGAAGGATCCATTCCTTGCCTTTTCCAGCTTCAAAAGGCTGCCTGCGTTCCATGGCTCATGGCTACATCACTTGGATCTCCGCTTCTGTCATCACATCTCTTTCTCTCCCTCTGCTTCTGTCATGGCATTGCTTTTTATGACACTACCCCTCATGCCTTCTTCTCATAAGAACCCTTGTGATTTGTCTGGACCCACGGAAGTAATCCAGGATAATCTCATCTCAAGAACATTAATTTAATCACCTGTGAAGCCCTTTTTGCTATGTAGTCATACTTCATTTTATTATGCTTTGCTTTATTGCTCTTTGCACATATTGCCTTTTTACAGATTGAAGTTTCATCACAATCCTGCATGGAGCAAGCCTACCAGCACCATTTCTCCAACAGCATGTGCTCACCTCATGTCATGCTGTCACATTTTGATAATTCTCACAATATTTCAAGATTTTTATTATTATTATATTTTTTGTGGTGATTTGTGATCAGTGACCTTTGATGTTACTACTGTAATCACTTGAGGCACCATGATCCACTATCACATAGGATGGTGAACTTAATAAATGTTGTGTGTGTTCTGACTGTTCCACCAACCAGCCTTTGCCCTGTCTTGTTCCTTCTCCTTGGGCCTCCTAGTTCCTGAGACACAATAATATTGAAATTAGACTGATAAATAACCCTATAATGGCTTCTAGTGTTCCAGTGAAAAGAAGAGTCATACATCTCATTTTAAATCAAAAACTACAGGCCCCGTGCAGTGGTTCGCACCTGTAATCCCAGCACTTTGGGAAGCCGAGGCAGACAGATCACTTGAGCTCAGGAGTTCAAGACCAGCCTGGCCAACGTAGTGAAATCCCATCTCTGTTAAAAATACAAAAAAAAAAAAAAAAAAAATTGGCTGGGCATGGTGGCAAGTTCCTGTAATCCCAGCTACTTGGGAGGCTAAGGCAGGAGAATAGCTTGAACCTGGGAGGCGGGGGTTGCAATGAGCAGAGATCGCACCACTGAACTTCAGACTGGGCAACAGAGCAAGAGTCCATCTAAAAATAAAAAATAATAAATAAATAAATAAAAAGCTACAAATGATTAAGCTTGGCGTCAGGCCTCTGAGCCCAAGCTAAGCCATCATATCCCTGTGACCCGCACGTACACATCCAGATGGCCGGTTCCTGCCTTAACTGATGACATTCCACCACAAAAGAAGTGAAAATGGCCTGTTCCTGCCTTAACTGATGACATTGCCTTGTGAAATTCCTTCTCCTGGCTCATCCTGGCTCAAAAGCTCCCCTACTGAGTACCTTGTGACCCCCCCAACTCCTGCTCACCAGAGAACCCCCCTTTGACTGTAATTTTCCTTTACCTACCCAAATCTTATAAAACAGCCCCACCCCTATCTCCCTTCGCTGACTCTCTTTTCGGACTCAGCCCGCCTGCACCCAGGTGATTAAAAGCTTTGTTGCTCACACAAAGCCTGTTTGGTGGTCTCTTCACACGGACATGCATGAAATTTGGTGCTGTGACTCAGATCACAGGACTCCCCTTGGGAGATCAATCCCCTGTCCTCCTGCTCTTTGCTCCATGAAAAAGATCCACCTACGACCTTGGGTCCTCAGACCCATCAGCCCAAGGAACATCTCACCAATTTTAAATCAGGTAAGCAGCCTCTTCTTCCTCTCTTCTCCAACCTCTCTCACTATCCCTCAACCACTTTCTCCTTTCAATCTTGGCACCACCCTTCAATCTCTCCCTTCTCTTAATTTCAATTGCTTTCATTTTCTGGTAGAGACAAAGGAGACATGTTTTATCCGTGGACCCAAAACTCCAGCGCCAGTCACGGACTTGGGAAGCCAGCCTTCCCTTGGTGTTTAATCATTGCAGGGACGCCTCTCTGATTATTCACCCATGTTTCAGAGGTGTCTGACCACACATGGATGCCTGCCTTGGTCCTTCACCCTTAGCGGCAAGTCCTGCTTTTCTGGGGGAGAGGCAAGAACCCTGACCCCTTCTCTCCCTGTCTCTACCCCTTCTCTGCTTTTCTGGGGGGCAAGAACCCCCAATCCCTTATTTCCATGCCCCGACCTCTTATCTCTGCACCCCGATCCCTTATTTCCACACCCTGATCTCTTATCTCTGTGCCCCAATCCCTTATTTCCACGCACCGACCTCTTATCTCTGCGCCTCAACCCGTTATTTCCATGCCCCGACCTCTTATCTCTGCACCCCAACCCCTTATTTCGGCACCCCGACCCCTTTCCTGCTTTTCTGGAGGGTAAGAACCCCCGGACCTCTTCCGTGTCTCTACTCTCTCTTTTCTCTGGGCTTGCCTCCTTCACTATGGGCAACCTTCCACCCTCCATTGCTCCTTCTTCTCCCTTAGCCTGTGTTCTCAAGAACTTAAAACCTCTTCAACTCACACCTGACCTAAAACCTAAATGCCTTATTTTCTTCTGCAATGCCACTTGACCCCAATACAAACTCAACAGCAGTTCCAAACCGCCAGAAAATGGCACTTTCAATTTTTCCATCCTACAAGATCTAAATAATTCTTGTCGTAAAATGGGCAAACGGTCTGAGGTGCCTGACGTCCAGGCATTCTTTTACACCTAGGTCTCTCCCTAGTCTCTGTTCCCAATGCAACTCGTCCCAAATCTTCCTTCTTTCCCTCCCGCCTGTCCCCTCAGTCCCAACCCCAAGCATCGCTGAGTCTTTCTAATCTTCCTTTTCTACAGACCCATCTGACCTCTCCCCCTCCTCGCCAGGCTGAGCTAGGTCCCAATTCTTCCTCAGCCTCTGCTCCTCCACCCTATAATCCTCTTATCACCTCCCTTCCTCACACCCGGTCCAGCTTACAGTTTCATTCCGTGACTAGCCCTCACCCACCTGCCCAGCAAATTACTCTTAAAAAGGTGGCTGGAGCTAAAGGCATAGTCAAGGTTAATGCTCCTTTTTCTTTATCCCAAATCAGATAGCGTTTAGGCTCTTTTTCATCAAATATAAAAACCCAGCCCAGTTCACGGCTCGTTTGGCAGCAACCCTGAGATACTTTAGAGCCATAGACCCTAAAAGGTCAAAAGGCTGTCTTATTCTCAATATACATCTTATTACCCAATCTGCTCCCGACATTAAATAAAACTCCAAAAATTAAATTCCAGCCCTCAAACCCCACAACAGGACTCAATTAACCTCTCCTTCAAGGTGTACAGTAATAGAGTAGAGGCAGCCAAGAAGCAACATATTTCTGAGTTGCAATTCCTTGCCTCCACTGTGAGACAAACCCCAGCCACATCTCCAGCACACAAGAACTTCCAAACGTCTAAACCGCAGTGGCCAGGTGTTCCTCCAGGCCCGCCTCCCCCAGGAGCTTGCTACAAGTGCCAGAAATCTGGCTACCAGGCCAAGGAATGCCCACAGCCCAGGGTTCCTCCTAAGCCACATCCCATCTGTGCGGGACCCCACTGAAAATTGGACTGTTCAACTCACCTGGCAGTCACTCCCAGAGCCCCTGGAACTCTGGCCCAAGGCTCTGTGACTGACTCCTTCCCAGATCTTCTCGGCTTAGTGGCTGAAGACTGACACTGCCCGATCACCTTGGAGGCCCCCTAGACCATCACGGACGCTGAGCTTTAAATAACTCTCACAGTGGAAGGTTAAGTCCGTCTTCTTCTTAATCAATATGGAGGCTACCCACTCCACATTACCTTCTTTTCAAAGGCCTGTTTCCCTTGCCTCCATAACTGTTGTGGGTATTGACGGCCAGGCTTCTAAACCTCTTAAAACTCCCCAACTCTGCTGCCAACTTATACAATACTCTTTTAAGCACTCCTTTTTAGTTATCCCCACCTGCCCAGTTCCTTTATTAGGCCGAGACACTTTAACTAAATTATCTGCTTCCCTGACTATTCCTGGACTACAGCTACATCTCACTGCCGCCCTTCTTCCCAATCCAAAGCCTCCTTTGCATCCTCCTCTTGAATACCCCCACCTTAACCCGCAAGTATAGGATACCTCTACTCCCTCCTTGGTGACTGATCATGCACCCCTTACCATCTCATTAAAACCTAATCACACTCAATGCCAATATCCCATCCCACAGCACGCTTTAAAAGGATTAAAGCCTGTTATCATTGGCCTGTTACAGCACGGCCTTTTAAAGCCTATAAACTCTCTTTACAATTCCCCCATTTTACCTGTCCTAAAACCAGACAAGCCTTACAGGTTAGTTCAGGATCTGCACCTTATCAACAAAATTGTTTTGCCTATCCACCCTGTGGTGCCAAACCCATATACTCTCCTATCTCAATACCTCCCTCCACAATCCATTATTCTGTTCTGGATCTCAAACATGCTTTCTTTACTATTCCTTTGCACCCTTCATCCCAGCCTCTCTTCGCTTTCACTTAGACTGACCCTGACACCCATTAGGCTCAGCAAATTACCTGGGCTGTACTGCCGCAAGGCTTCACAGACAGTCCCCATTACTTCAGTCAAGACCAAATTTCATCCTCATCTGTTACCTATCTTGGCATAATTCTCACAAAAACACACGTGCTCTCCCTGCTGATCATGTCCAACTAATCTCCCAAACCTCAATCCCTTACAAAACAACTCTTTTCCTTCCTAGGCATGGTTACTGCAGTCAGAATTCTTACACAAGAGCCGGGACCACATCCTGTAGCCTTTCTGTGCAAACAACTTGACCTTACTGTTTTAGCCTAGCCCTCATGTCTGCGTGCAGCAGCTGCCACTGCTTTAATACTTTTAGAGGCCCTTAGAATCACAAACTACGCTCAACTCACTCTCTACAGTTCTCGTAACTTCCAAAATCTATTTTCTTCTTCACACCTGACACATACTTTCTGCTTCCCAGCTCCTTCAGCTGTACTCACTCTTTGTTGAGTCTCCCACAATTACCATTGTTCCTGGCCCAGACTTCAATCCGGCCTCCTACATTATTCCTGATACCACACCTGACCCCCGTGACTATATCTGATCCACCTGGCACTCACTCCATTTCCCCATATTCTTTCATGTTCCTCACCCTGAACACACTTGGTTTATTGATGGCAGTTCCACCAGGCCTAATCGCCACTCACCAGCAAAGGCAGGCTATGCTACAGTATCTTCCACATCTATTATTGAGGCTACTGCTCTGCCCCCCTCCACTACCTCTCAGCAAGCCGAACTCACTGCCTTAAGTCAAGCCCTCAGTCTTGCAAAAGGACTAAATGTCAATATTTATACTGACTCTAAATATGCCTTCCATATCCTGCACCACCATGCAAGAGGTTTCCTCACTACACAAGGGTCCTCTATCATTAATGCCTCTTTAATAAAAATGCTTCTCAAAGCTGCTTTACTTCTAAAGGAAGCTAGAGTCATTCACCGCAAAGGCCATCAAAGGGCATCAGATCCCATCGCTCAGTACAATGCTCATGCTGATAAGATAGCTAAAAAAGCAGCTAGCATTCCAACTTATATCCCTCATTTTCAGTTTTTCTCCTTCTCATCTGGCCACTCCCACCTACTCCCCCGCGGAAACTTCCACCTATCAGTCTCTTCCCACACAAGGCAAATGGTTCTTAGACCAAGGAAAATATCTCCTTCCAGCCTCACAGGCCCATTCTGTCGTCATTTCATAACCTCTTCCATGTAGGTAACAAGCCACCAGCCCGTCTCTTAGAACCTCTCATTTCCTTTCCATCATGGAAATCTATCCTCAAGGAAATTACTTCTCAGTGTTCCATCTGCTATTCTACTACCCCTCAGGGATTGTTCAGGCCTCCTTCCTTTCCCATACATCAAGCTCGGGGATTTGCCCCTGCCCAGGACTGGCAAATTGACTTTACTCACATGCCCTGAGTCAGAAAACTAAAATACCTCTTAGTCTGCGTAGAAACTTTCACTGGATGGGTAGAGGCCTTTCCTACAGGGTCTAAGAAGGCCACCGCAGTCATTTCTTTCCTTCTGTCAGACATAATTCCTCAGTTGAGCCTTCCCACCTCTATACAGTCCGATAGCAGACCGGCCTTTATTAGTCAAATCAGCCAAGCAGTTTCTCAGGCTCTTGGTATTCGGTGAAACCTTTATATCCCTTACAGTCCTCCGTCTTCAGGAAAGGTGGGAGGGGCGACCAGCACCACAGCTGCAGCTACCTGCTGTTTAAGCCATTTGAGCTCCTTGGGGGAGGGGCAGCAGCCAGCACTGGGACTGATAGCTGCCTAACACACTAAGCTCCCTGGGCAGGGGAAGGGTGGCAACCATCTCTATAGCTCCAGGCTACACTTTTCCCCTGCTGGAGCCAGGGAGGCTTGGTTCCGAGAGGGGTCCCCCACCGCACAACACACCAGCTGTGGCAAACTGTGGCCAGAGTGCCTCTTCAGGCGTGACACTGACCCATCCCTCCTCACTGGGAGAGGCCTCTCTGCAGGAACTCCAACTCCAGGCAGGGGCTCAGGCACAAAACTCTGATCTCCCTGGGCTGGAGCCACTAGGGGTAGGGGTGACCACAGTGTCTGAGGACCAGCAGACTTAGCCTTTCCTCCTGCTAGTTCTGAGAAATCTGAGCAGCCTAGATGAGTGGGTTTCCCCTCAGCAAAGCACTCCCCCTCCACCAAGGGACAGTCAAAGAGCTTCATTAAATGGGTCCTGCTCCCTGTACCACCCAACTAGGTGAGACCATCAAAAAGGTGTTGTCAGACACCCTATACAGGAGTGATCATACTGGCATCAGATCAGTGCTCCTCGAGGTCAGAGTTCCCAGAGGAAGGAGGAAGCACCCATCTTTGCTGTTTTCCACCCTCCTTGAGTGACATCTGCAGGCACAGGAGTGAGCCAGATGAATAGTGCCTGAAGTGAATGCCCAGCAAACCACAACAGCCCTACAGAAGAGGGGCTTGACCAATGAAAGAAAAACAAACAAACATAAAGCAACAACAACAGCATCAGCAAAAATATGTCTCACCAAAAAAACCCATCAAGGATAGGCAGCCTCAAATATCAAAACTAGACAAATTCATGAAGATGAGAAAGGATCAACAAAAAAACGCTGAAAACCCAAAAGGCCAGAGTGCCTCTTCTCCTCCAAATGATTGCAATGCCGCTCCAGCAAGGGTGCGGAACTGGGAGGAGGATGAGATGGACAAACTGACAGAAGTAGGCTTCAGAAGGTGGGTAATATCAAATTCTGCTAGCTAAAGGATCATGTTCTAACCCAATGCAAAGAAGCTAAGAACCTTGAAAAAAGGTTACAGGAGCTGCTAACTAGAATAACCAGTTTAGAGAGGAACATAAATAACCTGATGGAGCTGAAAAACACAGCAGAAGAACTTCGTGAAGCATACAGAAGTATCAATAGCCGAATCAACCAAGAGGAAGAAAGTATATCAGAGTTTGAAGACCACCTTGCTGAAATAAAGCATGCAGACAAGATTAGAGGAAAAAGAATGAAAAGGAATGAACAAAACCTCCGAGAAATACAGGATTATGTAAAAAGACTGAATCTACGATTGATTGGAGTACCTGAAACAGAGAAAATTGAACCAAGCTGCAAAACACATTTCAGGATGTTATCCAGGAGAATGTTGCCAACCTAGCAAGACAGGCCAACATTAAAATTCAGGAAATACAGCAAACACCACTAAGATACTCCATGAGAAGATCAATCCCAAGACACATAATCATTAGATTCTCCAAGGTCGAAGGGAAGGAAAAAATGTTAAGGGCAGCCAGAGAGAAAGACCAGGTCACCCACAAAGGGAAGCCCATCAGACTAACAGCAGACCTCTCAGCAGAAATGGTACAAGCCAGAAGAGAGTGAGGGCCAATATTCAACACTCTTAGAAAAATAATTTTCAACTCAGAATTTCATATCCAGCCAAACTAAGCTGCATTAGCAAAGAAGAAATAAAATCCTTTCCAGACAAGCAAATACTGAGGGATTTCATCACCACCATGCCTGCCTTACAAGAGCCCCTGAGGGAAGCACTAAATATGGAAAAGAACAACCGGTACCAGCCATTGCAAAGACACATCAAAATATAAAGACCAATGACACTATGAATAAACTGCATCAACTAGTGTGCAAAATATCAAGAAAGTATCATGGTGACAGGATCAAAATCACATATAACAATATTAACCTTAAATGTAAATGGGCTAAATGCCCCAATTAAAAGACACAGATTGGCAAATTGGATAAAGAGTCAAGACCCATCGGTGTGCTGTATTTAGGAGACCCAAGTCATGGTCAAAGACATACATAGGCTCAAAATAAAGAGATGGAGGAAAGTTTACCAAGCAAATGAAAAGCAAAAAGAAAGCAGGGGCCGCAATCCTAGTCTCTGACAAAACAGACTTTAAACCAACAAAGATAAAAAAAGACAAGGGCATTACATAATGGTAAAGGGATCAATTCAACAAGAAGAGCTAACTACCCTAAATATGTATGCACCCAATACAGGAGCACCCAGATTCATAAAACAAGTTCTTAGAGACCTACAAAGAGACTTAGACTCCCACACAATAATAAAGAGGGACTTTTAACACCCTACTGTCAATATTAGACACATCAATGAGACAGAAAATTAACAAGGATATTCAGGACTTAAACTCAGCTCTGGATCAAGTGGACCTAATAGAGATCTACAGAACCCTCCACACCAAATCAACAGAATATACATTCTTCTCAGTGCCACATGGCATTTATTCTCAAATTGACCACAAAATTGGAAGTAAAACACTTCTCAGCAAATGCAAAAGAACTGAAATCATAACAGCCTCTCAGACCACAGTGCGATCAATATAGAACTCAGGATTAAGAAACGCACTCAAAACCACACAATTACATGGAAATTGAACAACCTGCTCCTGAATGACTCCTGGATAAATAATGAAATTAAGGTAGAAATCAAGTTCTTTGAAACCAATAAGAACAAAGAGACAATGTGCCAGAATCTCTGGGACACAGCTAAAGCAGTGTTAAGAGGGATAGCACTAAATGCCCACATCAGAAAGCTAGAAGGATCTCGAATCGACACCCTAACCTCACAATTAAAAGAGCTAGAGAAGCAAGAGCAAACTAATCCAAAAGCCAGCAGACGACAAGAAATAACTAAGATCAGAGCAGAACTGAAGGGGATAGAGACACAAAAAACCCTTTAAAAAATCAATAAATCCAGCAGCTGGTTTTTTGAAAAAATTAACAAAATAGGTAGACTGCTAGCTAGACTAATAAAGAAGAAAAAAGAATCAAATAGACACAATAAAAAATGATAAAGGGGATATTACCACTGATCCCACAGAAATACAAACTACCATCAGAAAATACTATAAACACCTCTACGCAAATAAACTAGAAAATCTAGAAGAAATGGATAAATTCCTGGAAACATACATCATCCCAAAACTAAACCAGGAAGAAGTCGAATCCATGAATAGACCAATAACAAGTTCTGAAATTGAGGCAGTAATTAATAGTCTACCAACCAAGAAAAGCCCAGGACCAGAAGGAATCACAGCCAAATTCTACCAGCCAAATTCTACAAAGAGGAGCTTGTGCCATTCCTTCTGAATACGATCCAAACAATGAAAAGCAGGTACTCTTCCCTAACTAATTTTATGAGGCCAACATCATCCTGATACCAAAACTGGGCAGAGACACAACAAAAAAACAGAAAATTTCAGGCCAATATCCCTGATGAATATTGATGCAAAAATCCTCAATAAAATACTGGCAAACCGAATCCAGCAGCACATCGGAAAACTTATCCACCACAATCAAGTTGACTTCATCCCCGGGATGCAAGGCTAGTTCAACATACACAAATCAATACATGTACTCCATCACACAGACAGAACCAATGACAATAACCACATGATTATCTCAATAGATGCAGAAAAGGCCTTCAATAAAATTCAACATGCCTTCATATTAAAAACTCTCAATAAGCTAGATATTGATGGAACATATCTCAAAATAATCAGAGCTATTTATGACAAACCCATAGCCAATATCATATTGAATGGGCAAAAGCTGGAAGCATTCCCTTTGAAAACTGGTGCAAGACAAGGATGCCCTCACTCACCACTCCCTTTCAACACAACAGTGGAAACTCTGGCCAGGGCAATCAGGCAAGAGAAAGAAGTAAAGCATATTCAAATAGAAAGCGAGGAAGTCAAATTGTCTCTTTTTGCAGATGACATGATTCTACATTTAGAAAACCCAGCATCTCAGCCCAAAAACTCCTTAATTGATAAGCAACTTTGGCAAAGTCTCAAGATACAAAATCAATGTGCAAAAATCACAAGCATTCCTATACACCAACAATAGACAAGCAGAGAAACAAATCACAAATGAACTCCCATTCACAATTGCTATAAAGAGAATAAAATACCTAGGAATACAGCTAACAAGGGATGTGAAGGACCTCTTCAAGGAGAACTACAAACCACTGCTCAAGGAAATCAGAGAGGACATAAACAAATGGAAAAACATTCTATCCTCATGGATAGGAAAAATCAATATTGTGAAAATGGCCATTCTGCCCAAAGTAATTTATAGATTCAATGATATTCCCATCAAACTACATTGACAGTCTTCACAGAATTAGAAAAAACTATTTTAAATTTCATATGGAACCAAACAAGAGCCCATATAGCCAAGACAATCCTAACCAAAAAGAACAAAATGGGAGGCATCACACTACCTGACTTCAAACCATACTACAAGGCTACAGTAACCAAAACAGCATGGTACTGGTACCAAAACAGACATATAGACCAGTGGAACATAATGGAGAACTCAGAAATAACACCACACATCTACAACCATCTGATCTTTGACAAACCTGACAAAAACAAACAATAGGGAAAGAATTTCCTATTCAATAAATGGTGCTGGGCAAACTGGCTAGCCATATGCAGAAAACTGAAACTGGACCCCTTCCTTACACCTTTTACAGAAATTAACTCAAGATGGATTAAAGACTTAAATGTAAAACCCAAAACCATAAAAACCCTAGAAGAAAACCTAGGCAATACCATTCAGGACATAGGCATGGGCAAAGACTTCATGATGAAAATGCCAAAAGCAATTCCAACAAAAGCCAAAACTGACAAATGAGATCTAATTAAACTAAAGAGCTACTGCAAAACAAAAGAAACTATCATCAGAGTGAAGAGGCAACCTACAGAATGGGAGAAACTTTTTGCAATCTACCCATTTGACAAAGGTCTAATATCCAGAATCTACAAGGAACTTAAACAAATTTACAAGAAAAAAACAACCCCATCAAAAAGCGGGCAAGGGATATGAATAGACACTTCTCAAAAGAAAACATTTATGTGGCCAACGAACACATGAAAAAAAGCTCAACATCACCGATCATTAGAGAAATGCAAATCAAAACCACAGTGAGATACTGTCTCATGCCAGTCAGAATGGCAATTATTAAAAAGTCAAGAAACAATAGATGCTTGGGAGGTTGTGGAGAAATAGGAACACTTTTACACTGTTGGTGGGAATGTAAATTAGTCCAACCATTGTGGATGACAGTATGGCAATTCGTCAAGGATCTAGAACCAGAAATACCATTTGACCCAGCAACCCCATAACTGGGTATATATCCAAAGAATTGTTCCATTATAAAGACACATGCACACGTATGATCACTGCAGCACTATTTACAATAGCAAAGACATGGAACCAACCCAAATGCCCATCAATGATAGACTGGATAAAGAAAATGCGGTACATATACACAATGGAATACTATGCAACCATAAAAAGAAATAAGACCTTGTCCTTTGCAGGGATTTGGATGAAGCTGGAAGCCATCCTAACTAACTAACTAACAGGAACAGATAACTAACACAGGAACAGAAAACCAAACACCGCATGTTTTCACTCAAGTGGGAGCTAAACAATGAGAACATATTCAGTGGACAACAGCATAGTGTGAATACAACTTTTATACGCACTTGGCAATCAAACAATTCATGTGGGTTGCTCTACTGCAGTATTCGCTTTATTGCAGTGGTCTATAACTGAATCTGTAGTACCTCCAAGATATGCCTGTGTAAAGCAACATATTCACAGTTCTGTGTATTAGAATGTGAACATCTCTGACATGAAAATATGCATAAATTTCTCACATTTTATAAGAAGTTTTTTTTCATCTATTTGAAAGATGCTTTTTCCGAGTATAAAATTCTAGATCAACAGCTATTTTTTGGCACCTTAAAGACAGTCCATTGTCTTTCTGGGTCACAAAGCTAGTGATAAGAAGTCCACCGTCACCCTCATCTTTGTTCCTCTGTAAGTAATGAAGTTTTGAAGTAATGAAGTAGTTTGTAAGTAATGAAGTCTTGAAGTTTGCCACTTTTTTTCTTCTGGCAATTTAAATTTTATAGTTGAGGTTCTTAGAGTGAACTTTTCGTTTCAGTAATTGTACTTTTGAACTCCAGAATTTCTATTTGATTTTTTTAATCATCTCTCTATTGATATTCTCTATTTGATGCAAAATTGTTGTCCTACCTTCCTTTATTTAATCATAGTTTCCTTTAGTTCTTTGAACATATCTATAATGGCTACTTTCTAGTCATTGTCTGTTAGTCTGACTTCTGACCACTGTCTGCCTACTGTACTTACAAAGTATGGGTCATATTTTCTTGTTGCTTTTCATGTCTTGTAAATTTTTGTTGGCAACTGGACATTTTAGGTAATACATCATGGCAACTCTGGGTAAACCCACCCCTGCTCTAAGCTTGTTATTATTTGTTTTTTGTTTAATGACTAGCTGGACTATTTTAGTGATGTTCACTGTCATCCCCATATTTGATTCTCTGTAAGTAATGAGTATTTTTCCCTTTTTGCATGTAAGTTTGTCACGGTATCACTAGATTTCAGTAAACCGAATATGACACAAATATGACTATTTTCCACCTGCAGTGTTAAATCTTTGGTGCTCCTCCTCAAGGAGTTGCAGCTTTGTGTATGTATGCTCATATACAGTCACTAGTATGACAGTGGTTTTGGCAGGACTCTTTTTGTCACTTTCTCTGACCACGTCCAGCTGTTAAGCTATACTAAGTGCCAGCCGATTTATGTACTGCTTTCAACAATACTGTGGTGCTTAAATTGTTCTATAGCCTAATCCATCAAATTTGGGTTCCTTTGAAGGAGTAGTTCCTACATTGTTTGAGATTTGCTCTGTTGAGGAGCTCTGACCATAGATGGGCTCCTACAAGCTGTCTCTTTCCAAGGGTCTCTGCTTTTCCCTCCAGGAAAAATCTCAAGTCAAGTCAAGTCAAGGCTCTGGAACTAGGGTGGCAGACAATTGCACACTCTCTCTAAATGACACCCTCACTTTAGGAGCTGAGTGCTCATTGGGGGCCAGAGAGGGTAGAAGATGAACAGTAGCCTCCAACTTTTTTGGCTAGTTTCATCCAGAGTACAATCATCACTTTACAGACTAAGGCAAGGACAATCAGAACCCCTATATCTCAGCAGTGCCAAACCCAAGGTAAAGCCTGCATCTCATGAGTAGGGAGCTGTGCAGAAGAGAACTCTACTTCAGAACTTAGCCTCATCAATAGGTAGCTGTGGCAAGATGAGAAAAGCTGATATCCTGCCATAGGATTACCCTCTGTCTGGGAGCTGAGAATAGAGAGAGCCTTGTGTTTTGGGCTGCACCAGTTTGGAATAAAGTTTCCATCTCACTAAACTGGGAAAGGGGATAGGAGGGAATGGGTCTCAGTTCCCCACAGAGTCTTGCTGTTCTTACCACAATACAGATTTTCTTGAATAAATGTTTCTTCATCTACTTATTATTTAAATGTCCGTAACACTATTTCCAGAGACATTAAATGGTATGTTGTTGGGTATTTTTGTTTTTGTTTTTGTTTTGTTTCTTTTGTTTGTTTGCTTGTTTTTGAGATGGAGTTTCCCTCTTTTTGCCCAGGCTGGAGTGCAATGGTGTGATCTCAGCTCACTGCAACCTCTGCCTCCGAGGCTCAAGTGATTCTCCTGCCTCAGCCTCCCTCCCAAATAGCTGGGATTGCAGGAATGCACCACCACACCTGGCTAATTTTATGTTTGTTTATTTGTTTGTTTTTGAGAAAATGTCTCACTCTGTCACCCAGACTGGAGTGCAGTGGTGTGATCTCGGCTCACCGCAACCTCCGCCTCCCAGGCTCAAGCGATTCTCCTGCCTCAGCCTTCCAAGTAGCTGAGATTACAAGCGCATGCCACCACACCCAGCTAATTTTTGTATTTTTAGTAGAGACGGGGTTTCACCATGTTGGCCAGGCTGGTCTCGAACTCCTGACCTCAAATGATTCACTCGCCTCTGCCTCCCAAAGTGCTGGGATTATAGGCGTGAACCACTGTGCCCTGTGTGTGTGTGTGTGTGTGTGTGTGTGTGTGTGTGTGTGTGTCTGTGTGTTTTAATTATCTTCACCAGTTTTTCTGGAGAAAGAGTCTGCTGAGCTTCTCGTGCTATTATGCCAGAAGTCCCTCCCAGTCAATTAACAAAAGTGGCAAGGTAATTCAATGAGGATACTAGAGTCTTTTTCAAAAAATGGTTCCAGACAATGAATATGAGAAAAATGAAACTCAACCTTTCCTTATACCATATGCAAAATAATTTGGAATGAATTACAGCCTAAAATATGAGTCAACCTATTAAACTTCTAGAAGAAAACACAGGAAGAATTATTTGTAATTTTGGGATAGGCAAAGATATCTTAGCTAAGACACAAAAAACATGAATCATACACACATAAAAATTTGTAAAACTGGGCTTCATCAAAAATTTTTAAAGTTTGTCCTTTAAAAGATACTGTTGGAAAAATTAAAAGGCAAGCCAAAGACTATGAGAATAAGTTTACAAACCAGAAATCTGATGAATAACTTGTTTTAGAGATATATAAAGAATTCGTTCAACTGAATAATAATATAGAAAATCCAATTTAAAAATGGGCAAAAGTTTGAACAGATCATCAAAGAAGGTATGAAAAATGGCAAGTAAACAAATAAATGATGTTCTATAATATTGGTAGCCTTTAAGGAAATGCAAATTAAAAGCATAGGATTGCACTATTTACCTATTAAAATGGCTAAAATTTAAAAGACTGATGATATATATAGCAAGGGTACAGAGCAACTGTAATACTTATACATTACTGATTGGAACATAATACGGTACAGCCACTTTGGAAAGCAGTTTGGCAATTTCTCCAAAAGTTAAACACAGACATAACATACAGTGCAGTAATCCCACTCTTACATGTTTACCCAAGAGAAATAAAAACACAAAGACTTACATGCAAAGATTCATAGCTTTATTAATTACAGCCAAAATCTGGAAACAACCCAAAAGTCTATCAACAGGCAAATGGATAAACATGTTGTAGTATAGCCTTACAATAAAATACTACTCAGCAATAAAAGGAATGAAAACATCAGTGAAAGAAGCCAGGCACAAAAGACTGCATGATTCTATTTGTATGAAATTCTAGAAAAAAAAATTATAGTGATAGGAAACAAATGTGTGGTTGCCTCGGGGTGGGACCGTTGTGTGGAAATTGACCAAAGGGGCATGAGAGATCTTTGGAAGAATGATGAAAATATTTTATATCTTTATTATGGTTTTAGTTACTTACTATACATTTTTCAAACTCACCCAAATGAATCCTGAATGAATTTTATTGTATGTAAATTATATCTCTGATTTTTTTAAAAAGGTCAATAGAAGCAATGTATTAAATAGTTTAATAGTAGAGAAAGATCAGAAAGATCAAGACAGAGATGCTGTCTTCATGTATATTAATGTACTGGATATCAGACATTCTGAAATTATGTTAGATATCAAGTGAAAATATTCTTTTGTCAATCATTTTCATTCAGTTATATGAACAACATTTATCTTAAGCCAGATTTGTGAAAATTAGATGTAAAAATAATTATCATACCATTTCACAAGAGTGTTATTGTTCCTTGCTCATTAAAAAAAAAAAAGAGCAAGAGCATGTTGAGATGTCATGGCTAACAAAGCTGTAATAAACTGGGATTTTTTTCAGCAAATGTTTGCTTCCCTTTCCTCTTTGGGTCAGGGTATACTTTCCACTCCCACTGCCTTTATGCTTGGCCATGAGACTTGCCTCGGCCAATGGAATATGAGCATGCAGGATATCTGCAGAATTTTAAATGTGTTTGCCTGGCTTAGCTTGCACTTGAACTCCTATAATCAACATACAATTACAACATAGGCAACCGGTGCCTCGTTAGGCTGGATCGAAGCATGACGCATAAGGGGCAAACTTGAACTTACCTCAAAGCCTGAAACTGAACTACAGTATAAAGCGGAGCCACTTATGAGTGAGAAAAGTAAAAGCTTGCCATGATACGACAATAAATTTGGTGGAGGTTTGTTATAGCATTACTATGGCAAGAGTTGACTCATACAAAGCTAACATTTGAGGAGAAATTACAATTTTCTAGGCACTGAACTACAAACTTTACATATATTACCCATTTAATTATCACAATGACTCTGTAGGAGAAAATATTTTACATTGTCTTTTTAAAATACATGATGAAACTGAAGCACAAATAGGATAATTGCATTATCCAAAGTCTCAGAGCTAGTAAGTAACGAAGTAGGGTTTAAACCCAGGATGTTATAATTCTAATACTCACCCAATGCATTAATTAACAACATCAAATTGAATTTTTAAATTCTATTCTTCTAGTTGGGATGTTAAATAATGGTTAACACTCTTCAGTCTCCATAAACTCTTTTCTTCTCTTCCACCTAACCTGCCCATCTTCATACCTGTATCTAAACAACCATCTATTTACTGTACCCCAACTATTGGGTTGTCAGTAGCTAGAAAAGTACACTGCCTTGACTTCATTACAAGGTTAGCTGATGGACTTTCCATATAGCTTTGCAAAATTGTGCTTATTCATGTTGATTCCATTTTGCATTCCCCACAATAGCTGTTCCAAACCTTAATCACCAAGCCCTAATTTCAATATCACTCCTCACTCTCAGAGGCTCTGCCTCCAATTTCACAGCGAATGAATATTCCATGAGGCATTACATTTCTCAACTTTTTTCCTCTCTGACTTATACCTATCTTTACCTCTCTTTACTCCTTGCTCTTGTGTCTCAAATGACTAATTCTACCCCCATATTCTTGTCTTTCTTCCTTCCCATACCTTGTTCTATAGATTTAACATCTTCCTTTTTTTCTCTCTACTAGAAAACCTACATACTCATTTCTCCCACATCTTTTTTTGCTCTTGTTGCCCAGGCTGGAGTGCAATGGCATGATCTCAGCTCACTGCAATCTCCACCTCCCGGGTTCAAGCAACTCTCCTGCCTCAGCCCCCTGAGTAGCTGGGATTACAGGCATGTTTCACCACGCACGGCTAATTTTTGTATTTTTAGTAGAAATGGGGTTTCGTCATGTTGGTCAGGCTGGTCTCAAACACACGACCTCAGGTGATCCACCTGCCTCGGCTTCCCAAAGTGCTGGGATTACAAGCATGAGCCACCATGCCCAGCCCTATTTCTCCCACATCTGAAGCCAACTTTCCCACAAACCTGATGCCTCCACAAACCACCAACTCATCTTTCTCCTTGCTTTCACTATTAAACTTCTTGACAAAGTAGGTGCTGTATCAGCTATCTTTACTTTTTCACCTCCAAGTCACTCCTTAATACATTACAGGATAAGTTCCCCTTCTGTGAACTTTACCAAAATTATTCTCTCAAAGGACACTGACAGTTTCCAAATTGCCCAAGTCAGTGATCTCCTCTCAGTTATCATCTTAACCAAGCCTTTCTCTAGTTTTAAATGACACTGTTGACTACATACATCAACTCCATCCCTCCAGACCCACCCCGCACCTCATTGCTCCTCCTTCTGTGTTCTCTATTATGGTTACTGGTACCATTCAGTCACCCAGCCTAGAAGTCTTAAGGTCAATCTAGTCTTTTTCTCTCTCACATCATAGCCTCTTAACATCTCCAATATTATTTTTATTACTATTTTGCTCTTATAATCTCTCAGTTGGACTATTCAAAAAGTCTTCTAAGACGGAAGTTGATAGCAATAAACACCTACATCAAGAAAAGTAGAAAGATTTCAAATAATCAGTCTAATGATGCACCTAAAGGAATTAGAAAAGCAAGAATAAGCCAAATCCCAAAGTTAGCAGAAGGAAAGAAGTAATAAAAATCAGAGCAGAAATAAATGAAATAGAGACTACAAAAATAAAAAAGATCAATGAAACGAAAAGTTGGCTTTTCAAAAAGATAAAATTGGTAAACCACTAGCTAGACTAACCAAGAAAAAAAGAGAAGTCTAAATAAATAAAATCAGAAATTAAGAAACGGAACATCACAACCAATACCTCAGAAATACAAAATATCATCAGAGACTATTATTAACAGCTATACATAAACAAACTGGAAAACCCAGAGGAAGTGGATAAATTCCTGGACTTATACAACCTACCAAGAATAAATCAGGAAGAAACAGAAAACCTGAACAGACCAATAATAAGTAATGAAATTGAATCTGTAATAAAAAGTCTCCCAACAAGGAAAGGCTTGGACCAGATGGCTTCACTGCCAAATTCTACCAAACATATAAAGAAGAACTAGTACTAATTCTCCTCAAACTATTCCAAAAAAATAAAGAGGAGGGAGTTCTCCCTAACTCATTCTATGAGGCTAGAATTACCCTGATACTAAAGCCAGACAAGGACATATACCAAAAAAAAAAAAAAGAAAAGAATATCCCTGATGGACACAGACACAAGAATCTTCAACAAAATACTAGCAAACTGAATATAATAGCACATCAAAAAGATAACACATACACCATGATCTAGTTGCATTTATCCCAGGTTGCAAGGATGTTTCAACATATGCATATCAATAAACATAATATATCACATCAACAGAATGAAGGACAAAAATGATATGATCATTGATAGATACAGAAAAAGCATTTGATAAAATTCAACATCTCTTCATGATAAAAATTCTCAACAAGTTAGCATAGAAGGTAGATATCTCAGCATAATAAAGGCCATATATGATAAACCCACAGCTAACATCATTCTGATGGGGAAAGCATTTCCTCTAAGAACTAGAACAAGACAAGGATTTCCACTTTCAACACTCTATGCAACACAGTACTGGAAGCCCTAGCCAGAGCAATCAGGCAAGAGAACGACAGAAAAGGCATCCAAACTGGAAAAGAAGTAAAATTGTCCCTCTTTGCAGACAATTTGATCTTATATTTAGAAAAATCAAAAGAAACCACCACAAAAAAAAAAAACACTCATCAAACGGATAAACAAATTCAGTAAAGTTGCAGGATGCAAACTCAGCATACAAAAATCACCAGTATTTTTTATACACCAAAAATGACATAGCTGAAAAAGAAATCAAGAAGGCAATCTTATTTACAATAGCTACAAACAAAATAACTAAAAATATATTTAACCAAGGAGGTGAAAGACATCTAGAAGGAAAACTACAAAACACTGATAAAATAAACTGAAGAGGGCATAAACAAAGAGAAAGACATCCCATGTTCACGGATCAGAAGAATTTTATGGCAAAGAATTCAGAAGCACAGACAACAAAAACAAAAATAGACAAATGGAATTACATTAAACTAAAAAGCTTCTGCACAGCAAAGGAAACAATCAACAGAGTGGAGAGACAACCTATTGAATGGAGGAAAGTATTTGCAAACTATTCATCCAACAAGGGACTAATATCCAGCATATAAGGAACTCGAATGATTCAACAATAAAAAATCTAATAATCCCATTAAAAATAGGCAAAGGAAATGAATAGACACTTCTCACAAATGGCCACCAGAGATATGGAAAATGTCAACATCACTAATCATCAGGGAAATGTACATTAAAACCACAATGAGATATCATCTTACCCCAGTTAGAATGACTATTATTAAAAAGACAACAGATGCTGGTGAGAATGCAGAGAAAGGGAACTTTTATATGCTGTTGATAAAAATGTAAATTAGTACAGCTGCTATGGAAAACAGTATGGAGATTTCTCAAAAAACTAAAAATAGAATTACCATGAGATTCAGCAATCACACTGCTGGTTATTTACCATCAAAGGAAAGAAAATCAGTATATCAAAGGGATACCTGCACCTTCGTGTTTATTACAGCACTATTCACAACAGCAAAGACATGGAATCAACTTACGTGCCCATCAACGGATGAATGGATAAAGAAAATGTGGTATATATACACAATGAAATACTTGTTGTCCATAAAAAATGAGATCCTGTCATTTGCAGTAACATGGATGGAACTAGAAATCCTTACGTTAAGTGAAATAAGCTAGACATACAAAGACAAACATAATATCATCTTTTCTCACTCATATGTAGGAGCTAGGAAATGCAAACTTAATCAAGTAATGGCTTTCCTTTCCTTCCCACTTCTTTTCCCCATGCTTAAAACCCTTCAGTGGGTATTCCATAATTATCCATTGCCTAGAGGATAAGGACAAAATGTATTATTAGGGAATAAACGGTGTTTTTGGGCTACCTCTACAGCATCAACTCCTGATCACCTCCCCATACCATGTCTTTTGCATCCTTGAAATTTTTCCACCTTGTTCCCTTCAACATCACTTTTTCCTATTTCCCCCCTACCTGTATAATACCTTTCAGTTTCTTTCTCAAGTTCTTAGAGCCTCGGGTCTTTGTTTTTTCTTCTCTTTTAGTTCTAGCAATTCAATTGCCCTGGGCAATCTTGTCCCTTCTGATCAACCTCATTGTGTCCAATTACCAACTATTGATCAATAGTTTAATAATTTTAATCTACAGCCTCCAACTTCTATCCTAAGCCATAGTCCCATAGACATTCTGGTATTGTCAATAATTACAGCTCATTTATTGAAAAACTGCTACATGCCAGCAATTGCATTAGATGTGTGCTAGAACACATATCTATTAAATAAACATGTTCTCATTTAATCATTACAGAATGCTGTAAAGCAGGCACAATTGTTCCTTCTTTGGGATGAACACAGACATGGAATTTATATAATGTTCCCAGTATCATATAGGTAGAAAGTACTGAAGCAGGAATTTAAGCTCAGATTGGCGAAAGTCCATTTCACTAAGATATTCACTACTTTTTACCAGACTCCTTCAAATGCACATGTTCTTCAGTACTTACTTTATTATTTCCAAACCCAAATCACTCCTGCATCTGTTATTCCTACATTCACTCATGGCATTACTATTACCAGCAACAATACAGAAGTCTTCCAAGTCACATTTAACTCTTCCACCTAACTTTTCCATATTTGTTGGGTCACTAAGCCTCATTCTGTGTTTGAAAAATCTCTTGAATCTCTCTCTTTTTCTTGTAGTATTTCAGTAGCTGTCTCATGGTTCTCCAGTTTCTGCCCGTCTAATTATCTTCCATTTCTTTGGGAGTTTTCTTTCTAAATAAATCTGACTGACTGACTTCTAGATAAGATGACTAAATATGCATAATTCTCTTCTCTACTTCCTAATATTTCAATTAAAATGATCAGTGAAACCATTAAAAACTAGAGTAACCAGCACTACAAAGGATGACATTCTCACATTGCAGAATTGAAGAACTTTTGTAAGTTTAGGCCAACAGAACTTTATTGAAGGAAGGATTGGCCCAAACCAAGACTCGCTAGTTAAGAAGTAACTTGTCTGGAAAGTAAATAAAGAAAACCAACAGAATCCCACAAATATGCTCACATTTGGAGATGTGAGGCTGGAGGTGAAAGCAGACTATGAAGCAAGTAGGTGATTCCATATTATATTGTGGCTGAGAGTTCAGATGGACATTTGATACCAACTCACTGTGTCCTTCAAGCTGTAAGGGCATATACTAATACTAAGTTCTCTGTGGAATATTAAGTCCTCTAGTGGAAGGCCACCTTCCACTAGACTTAGGCAAAGGTTAGGAATTACTTCCCTCACTCCATTCAGGGAGGGTATTCACATACACTATCATCTTTCTCCAAAATCTCTCCCCTAATCTCCCATCTCCTAACTTTCACAACCTCCATGTCTTTAAGGGATGCAAATGCTGTCTGACCAATTCTACCCTAACTTTATAAATTCTAAACCACTGTGGCCTTCAACCCCACTTTGGAGTATGGCATCTAGTATCTTGGGGCTTCAAAAGAAACTTCCATTTTAATATCCTTTTACATTAATACTCTGGATAATGTTTCTATCTGTGATTTGATGGGGAAGGTTTTTTTTTTTTTTTTTTCGGCCAAAAAAAAAGTACTCAAAGCTAAAACAAAAACTCCGTCCAAGATCCTTCGTCTTTAAATACCATCTGTTAGACTAGTGGATTCAAATCCTGACTCCAGGGACTAACTGTATAAGCTTTGGGAGCAATCTAAGCATCTTAAGTTTCAGTTTTATAATCATACATGAATAATGACAGGCCTTCATAGAATTTTGTAAAAATTAAGTAAGATGTTCTAAACAAAACTAAAAATATTTCTAGTGGCCCATAAGGTCCTAGATGAAAACTGCCCCTTCCACGTCTCTTTGACCATGTCATCTCCATGTCATCCCTACGTCATCTCCGCCTCACTCATGCCAATCACTGTTCCACCTCAAGCGTTCTGCTGCCACTTCTTTTTTCTCGCCCTGGAATATTCATTCCTCAGATAGTTGATGGCTAACTGTTCCACCTGCTTCAGGTCTTTGCTCAAACACTACCTTCTCCATCCTTCTCTGAGCATTCCATGTAAGCCTAAGCCCCTTGTTTTACTTCTGCCGCTCCCTCTATCCCTTCCCTGCCTTGATTTGCTCCATAGCACTTATCATCTTTATCATACTACATATTTTCACATTTTTACTTTACCTTCTGTCTCCTCCCACTTAATGTGGGATCCACTAAGAACATTACCTGGCACATAAGAACTAGTCGGTAGCCAGGAACAGTGGCTCACACCTGCAATCCAGCACTTTTGGAGACAGAGGCAAGAGAATCACTTGAGCCCAAGTGTTCAAGACCAGCCTGGGTAACATAGTGAGACCCCATCTCTACAAAACAAGAAATTAATTAGCTGGGCATGGTGGCACACACTTATAATCCCAGCTACTTGGGAGGCTAAGGGGGAGGATCACTTGAGCCCAGGAAGTTGAAACTAGAGTGATCCATGATCACACAACTGTACTCCAGCCTGGTTAACAGAGGGAGACCATGTCTCAAAAACAAAAACAAAAAAACAACAACTAGTCAATAAATATAGGCTACTGTTGTAATAATAAATATTATAATGCAGCACGTCTGTGAAATATTCCAGGAATCAGACCTGACTGCAGCATTGTTCCTGGCTTACACACAGCATGTCAGGCAAAAGTGTATGTCAGACAAGAAAAATGATCCGCTCATATGAAGGCACAGGGTAAAATCACAAGGATCAATGAGGGTAAGTTAAATAGTATCCCATAACATCAAGTTAAATTAAAAAATTGGAGAAATGGGGCCAGCAAGATGGCCAAATAGGAACAGCTCTGGTCTGCAGCTCCCAGTGAGATCAGTGCAGAAGGCAGGTGATTTCTGCATTTCCAACTGAGGTACCTGGCTCATCTCATTAGAAATGGTTAGACAGAGGGTATAGCCCATGGAGGGTGAGCTGAAGCAGGGTGGGACATTGCCTCATCCGGGAAGTGCAAGGTGTTGGGAAACTCCTTCCCCTAGCCAAGAGAAGCCGTGAGGGACTATGCCATGAGGAACAGTGCACTCCGGCCCAGATACTATGCTTTTCCCACTGTTCTCACAACCCACAGACCAGGAGATTCCTTCTAGTGCCTATGCCACCAGGGCCCTGGGTTTCAAGCACAAAACTAGGTGGCCATTTGGGCAGACACCTAACTAGGTCAGGAGATCGAGACCAACCTGGCCAAAATGGTGAAATCCCATCTCTACTGAAAATACAAAAATTAGCTTGGTGTGGTGGCGCGTACCTGTAATCCCAGCTACTCAGGAGGCTGAGGCAGGAGAATCACTTGAACCAGGTAGTCTGAGGTTGCAGTGAGCCAAGATCACGCCACAGCACTCCAGCCTGGCAATAGAGCAAGGCTCCGTCACACACACACACACACACACACACACACACACACACACACACACACAAAGTCAGGAAACAACAGATGATGCTGGAAAGGATATGGAGAAATAGGAAAGCTTTACACTGTTGATGGGAGTTCGACCATTGTGGAAGACAGTGTGGCAATTCCTCAAGGATCTAGAACTAGAAATACCATTTGACCCAGCAAGCCCATTATTGGGTATATACCCAAAGGATTATAAATCATGCTACTATAAAGACACATGCACATGTATGTTTACTGCAGAATTATTCACAATAGCAAAGACTTGGAACCAACCCAAATGCCCATCAATGATAGACTGGATAAAGAAAATGTGGCACATATATACCATGGAATACTATGCAGCCATAAAAAAGGATGAGTTCATGTCCTTTGTAGTGACATGGATGAAGCTGGAAACCATCATTCTCAGCAAACTAACACAGGAACAGAAAACCAAACACCACATGTTCTCACTCATAAGTGGGAGTTGAACAATGAGAACATATGGACACAGGGAGGGGAACATCACACACTGGGGCCTGTCGAGGTAGGGGGCAAGGGGAGGGATAGCATTAGGAGAAATACCTAATGTAGATGACAGATTGATGGGTGCAACAAACTACCATGACACAGGTATACCCATGTAACAAACCTGCACATTCTGCACGTTTCCCAAAACTTAAAGTATAATGAAAATTAATAAATAAATAAAGCTAAATTTTAAAAAAAAAGAACAAGATCATGTCCTTTGCAGGGATAGGGATGGATCTAGAGGCTATTATCCTTAGCAAAGTAACACAGGAAGAGAAAACCAAATACCGTATGTTCTCACTTATAAGTGGGAACTAAGTGATGAGAACACATGGACACAGAGAGCGGAACAATACACACTGGGGCCTATTGGAGGGTGGAAGGTGGTAGGAGGGAGAGGATCAGGAAAAAAAAAAACCAATGGGTACTAAGCTTAATACCTCAGTGATAAAATAATATGTACCACAAACCCCCACGACACAAGTTTAGCTATGTAACAAACCTGCACGTGTACCCCTGAACTTAAAATAAAAGAAAAAAAAAACAGTGGAGGCAATTGGAAAGACAATAAATGATGTCTTTGATGACATTAAAAATTGAAATATCAAAACATTCCCTGAAAAATTAAAAAGAAAGAAAACCAGAGTATTCACCAAAAAAATTTAATTTTTTAAAAAATCTAGATTTTATAATTTGACTTAAGAAACAACATAACAAAGACCGGTATGGAAGATGCAACATTTTTAAAACTAAGTACTTCACTGTTTATTAAATTAGTAAAACTAAGAGTACGTGAAATATACATTAAAATGCACACTAGAATTTGGCTGGGCACAGTGAATCACGCCTGTAATCCCAGCACTTTGGGAGGCCAAGGCGGGCGGATCATGAGGTCAGGAGTTTGAGACCAGCCTGACCAACATGGTGAAACCCCGTCTCTACTAAAAATACAAACAAACATTAGCTGGGCGTGGTGGTGCACACCTGTAATCCCAGCTACTGAGGAGGCTGAGGCAGGAGAATCTCTTGAACCCGGGAGGCAGAGGTTGCAGTGAGCCGAGATCGCACCACTGCCATCCAGCCTGGGTGACGGAGAAAAAAAAATGCACACTAGAATTTAAGTTTTTATTCTCTGGTTGCTTTTATTTCAATTACCAATGTTAGAAGCTATTTTCTAGCATATCCTCACAACTTTGTACTTTTCCAGGCAATGGCCATCAATATCTTCCTTTCTCTAAACTGGCCAAGAAATCTTGATAACAAATTATTTTGACCTCATGATATTATATCAGCTTCCTCTAAGTGCTTTCTCTAGTTTATAGCCTAGCAGGCAGAAACTCTGCCTTAATTATTCACATAGTATCTGATTTAAGTAACCTCTTATATGCATATACTTAATTATGATCAATTATATCAGGGCCTCTCAACAAAATGAACTTCTATTATTGTAAGCCTACAGATATAGGGAAAGACTTTTGTCTCAAGCATGACAGAACCTAGAGGTTCACCTAAAACAGTCAGAGATTAAAGAAAAAGACCTTTCAGTTCCTATGGCTATTGTTTCATTAATTTTAGCATACATGTAATTTACCAATAATCTAATGTAGTCTATTTTTTAAATGATTTTTAAGTATAACTTTGTCTCCATTATGAATATATTTTTACAAGTTACTTCTAAAACTAAGTCTATTTCTAAAACCACATTTTGAAATGGCAAGTCATCTTTTCTCTCAGAATGAAATCTACAACATAACTTTAATCTTTTAAGGATAGAGAGGAAGAGAGGAATAATAAAGCAAATCTTATTCCAGTACAAATAGGAATCTCTATGTGGCTGGAGAGGTAACTTTATCCTGAATAATTTTCAAGTTATATGTAACTTTATTCTGCGGTTTTCTATTCCTGTGGGACTGTGAGAGCAGGTGAAGCATTTGTCACCAACCATAAAAAATTACGAACTAAAGTAATAACACTACAATAACTAAGCTCTTCTCTAACAGATGTACTCTGTGGAAATTTCCCAAGACAACAGCCTTAGAAAATGGAGTAGTGTTAATTTCAACTAAAGTTCTCCATATTGAACTATGTCTTACAGGTCTAAAGTTCTGATGCATCTTTAAATAATGGGTTTTGAAAAAAGCTTCATACATCTTGATAACTTTCTCAGCTTTAATTGTGTTGATTCTAACAATCCTAATGAGAAAAATTAATGCCTAAAGCCAATGGTGATACCAGAAAGATATTAAAATACAGCTGGCACTCTTTATCCATGGGTTCCACATCTGCAGACAAGAAGAGTCAACTAAGGAACTTGAGCATCCATGGATTTTAGGATCCTTGGGGTTTCTGCAGATACTGAAAGATGACTATATCTGGAACATACAGATGAAATGAGACATGGGGAATAACAAAAGAGGGAGAAATGAAGGGGAAAGGTTTCAAGTGAATTAATTCTTACTTAAAAAATTCACACTAATAGATTAATTTCTCCTTTTTGAGAGTCAATCACATGATAAGTCAATGTAATATTTCTCAATATACACTAAATAGTATAGAATTTGGTGAGGCACAAATTCCCTGAACTGGATCAACAGAAGTTTCTTGTTTAAAGTACAAGACCGTCATTAAAAGTTTCACTTACAACTGTAAACCCCAAGAAAGAACAGATGCTCTGAAGCATTCTTCACACTGTCCTTAAGTCCCTATGTCCACCTCTTCCTCTGCATTCAGATTAACTTCTGAAGGAAATCCTGAAATCAAGCAAATACAACACTACAGCTACAGGCATTCTTTTTTTTACTCTGCTTAGTTCCTCTTTCTTCAGTACTAAAATTAAAGCTATACAACTGCCTTAGCAGCCTGAATAAATGTTCTATCTTTGAAGGATTAGAAACCTGCAAATGGAAAAGACGTTACAAACAAAACAGTAACTTAAAAAGATACTTCAGGCCAGGTGCAGTGGCTCACGCCTGTAATCCCAGCACTTTGGAAGGCTGAGGCGGGCAGATCACCTGAGGTCAGAAGTTTGAGACCAGCCTGACTAACATGGTGAAACCCTGTCTCTATTAAAAATACAAAAATTAGCCGGGTGTGGTGGCACACGCCTGTAATCCCAGCTACTCAGGAGGCTGAGGCAGGAGAATTGCTTGAGCCCGGGAGATGGAGGTTGCAGTGAGCCAAGATTGCGCCACTGCACTCCAGCCTGGGCAACAGAGTGAGACTCTGTCTCAAAAAAAAAAAAAAAAAATCAGAAGTATATTTAGGAGCCCAAGAAGCCATCCTAATGAAAAAAACACAAATGCTTATTAAGGGGATCCTGATGAAAAGACTCAGGATGTTCAAAGTCTTAAATTTGTTTTAAAAACCTTCAAAGTATTAATAGCTATTCTAATATCTAATTCAATAAACAAAGAGAACAATAAGGAAACATAACATAACTGATCACTGTAATTGTGCATAAGTGCACATGCATAAAGAACCAACGATTAAAGACAGAAGTAACAGTGATGTTAAGAAACATTGATGTTGAAATATAACAAACTAATGAGAAGAATAAGAACAGTAAACATTGGGCAAATTTGTCTCAAGCTCATCTTCATCAGATTTTAGCTTACGGTATCCTATCTACTCAGAAGTCCTTAATAGTATATAAAAATATCTCTAAGCACTTCAAAAAACAACATTAAGAAGAGCAAAATATGATGGAGGTTTTATTCATGTGGCTTCTCATTTATTGAAAATTCAGGGTCTCCATGCTTGCAATTCGCAAACAACTACAAACAGCAGCCTCAATTTTCTATCTTATCACTTGGGAAAAAGCACTAAAATCATTTTTAATGGTTTATTTTGTAAGCACAAATTGTAAGCATCAGATTGTGAAAGTATCTTGATGCTATAAACAAACAGTAAAATTACAATTTACAATTTAATTAAGAAAACAAAAAATATAACCTGTCATTTTATTCTTTTTAAAAATCTAATTGATTTAAATTAAATGCCATATTTCATTTGTCATATAAGAAAATATAAATTCACCTTTCATATTAATAATTATACTTCAATTATATTTTATGATACAATATTTAACTACTGATCTAAAATATATATTTTCTTATTTTTAAAATACATTCCATAAATAAAAGACAATGACTTTCTAAATATTTAATGGCGTTCAAAAAAACAGAAAGAACCACATTAATAGGAGTTCATGAGCCATATAAGGTTGGAAAAATATGCTCTTAGATAAGCCTGATTATTCCCACTCTACCAGTAATAACAAAAAGACTCAGTTATGTAAGTAATTTGTGTCCAAGTTTACATAACTGATGAACAGCAACACTGGGGTTTAAACCAGGGCCGTGTAACTCTCAGCTTATTCTATGAAATCATGATATCAATGAACAAATGAATGAATTTTATTTCCCCAAGGTTTCTGAATAAGAAGCTATTTCCACGCACTGTTAGGTAGCTTCATTGTGCCATAAATAACAACACAGATAAAATTAAGGAAATAATTCAGTGTAACAAATATTTTCTCTAGTCCCTATCTATGTGTTTAGTACTCAAAAATGAAATGCTGATGTATTAGCAATCTGGCCATCGACTAATTCAAATTAAAATTCCATTTACCAATGTCATCAATTACTTCCTAATGTCAACTCTTTTGCAGTTTTCATTGCTTGTGGCCTCAGCAGTCAGTCATTTTCCCTTAAATATTCTCATTTAGTTCCTGTTATGTTATATTACCCTGAATTTTTTCTACCTCTTCATTCCCTTGCTTCTATACAATCATTGTAATGACATAAGTATAAATATTAACAAAAGTATGTCAGTGCAACAAAAAATATGACAGAGTCAGTAACATTATCTAGGACAGAGAGAGGTATAAACTTCTAGATCCCAAAATTCTCACTAAGGGATGGATGGTTGTAAATGATTGTATTGGAAAGTCACATCAGTTCCGACCTTAGGAGGCAGTATTGTCCCATCTGGGCACAGTCTTACATACAGAAGCAATCCAGCCTGCATCTGAGACAGGTGTATTTTTTTCTAACTTCAAGTTGTATAACATGTAACATGATTGCAAGAGTACTATACATAACACATTCAAGCAGTTTTTTAAATCCTTAATCCTCACCCTCAGACTCTCTCTAGTCTGATAAAGCCTAGTCCCTATAAATTCCTAAATTCAGTGTCATGGAACTGGAACTACACATCCCTGGGAGTCATGCTATATAATCTATTCTAATTTCTTTCATATACCCCATATTCCCTATATTCTTCATACTCCCAAAAATGGGACCCTTCAAAGGCTCAGGTCTGAACCCCTTTCTCCTCCTTCAATATATCAAGCTTATACCTTTGTGTTTATAATTCCACAATCAAATCTCTTGCCCTAAAAGCTTTCCCAAGCTCCTTTTTCAAACCTCCCCCTGCTAGGCATCACCACCTTGGAATTTTGCAGTCACCTCAAGGTTAACATGTTTGAAACTAAACTTATCCTCTTTCTAACACAGCCAGTTTCCCTTCTTGTTTTCCGAGTTGCAGAAGAGAGTGATCCCTGGTTTCCTCTCTTCTCCCTCTCTCCTGCAACCTATAGCCATCAAGTCTTGTAAATTCAGCCTTCATAAGTTTCCTTCCTGACCACCCCAATCCTCATCTCGGCCCTCTTTCCCAGAGAAATGCAACTGTTTCCTAACTGATTTCTACACAAACTGTCTCTTCTTCTCCCTCTGCTCAAACTATATTTCACACTGCACTTCCTGTTCAAAAATCTTTAATGGATCCCCATTGCCTATAAAATATCTTTCATATCCTTTGCCCACTTTTTGATGGGGTTGTTTGTTTTTTTCTTGTAAATTTGTTTGAGATCATTGTAGATTCTGGATATTAGCCCTTTGTCAGATGAGTAGGTTGCGAAAATTTTCTCCCACTTTGTAGGTTGCCTGTTCACTCTGATGGTAGTTTCTTTTGCTGTGCAGAAGCTCTTTAGTTTAATTAGATCCCATTCATCAATTTTGACTTTTGTTGCCATTGCTTTTGGTGTTTTAGACATGAAGTCCTTGCCCATGCCTATGTCCTGAATGGTATTGCCTAGGTTTTCTTCTAGGGTTTTTATGGTTTTAGGTCTAACATGTAAGTCTTTAATCCATCTTGAATTAATTTTTGTATAAGGTGTAAGGAAGGGATCCAGTTTCAGCTTTCTACATATGGCTAGCCAGTTTTCCCAGCATCATTTATTAAATAGGGAATCCTTTCCCCATTGCTTTTGTCAGGTTTGTCAAAAATCAGATAGTTGTAGATATGTGGCGTTATTTCTGAGGGCTATGTTCTGTTCCATTGGTCTATATCTCTGTTTTGGTACCAGTACCATGGTGTTTTGGTTACTGTAGCCTTGTAGTATAGTTTGAAGTCAGGTAGCGTGATGCCTCCAGCTTTGTTCTTTTGGGTTAGGATTGACTTGGCAATGCAGGCTCTCTTTTGGTTCCATATGAACTTTAAAGTAGTTTTTTCCAATTCTGTGAAGAAAGTCATTGGTAGCTTGATGGGGATGGCATTGAATCTATAAATTACCTTGGGCAGTATGGCCATTTTCACGAAGGATATGAACAGACACTTCTCAAAAGAAGACATTTATGTAGCCAAAAAACACATGAAAAAATGCTCATCATCACTGGCCATCAGAGAAATGCAAATCAAAACCACAATGAGATACCATCTCACACCAGTTAGAATGGCCATCATTAAAAAGTCAGGAAACAACAGGTGCTGGAGAGGATGTGGAGAAACAGGAACACTTTTACACTGTTGGTGGGACTGTAAACTAGTTCAACCATTGTGGAAGTCAGTGTGGCGATTCCTCAGGGATCTAGAACTAGAAATACCATTTGACCCAGCCATCCCATTACTGGGTATATAGCCAAAGGATTATAAATCATGCTGCTATAAAGACACATGCACACGTATGTTTACTGTGGCTCTATTCACAATAGCAAAGACTTGGAACCAACCTAAATGTCCAACAACGATAGACTGGATTAAGAATATGTGGCACATATACACCATGGAACACTATGCAGCCATAAAAAATGATGAGTTCTTGTCCTTTGTAGGGACATGGATGAAACTGGAAACCATCATTCTGAGCAAACTATCACAAGGACAAAAAAACCAAACACCGCATGTTCTCACTCATAGGTGGGAACTGAACAATGAGAACGCATGGACACAGGAAGGGGAACATCACATTCCAGGGACTGTTGTGGGGTGGGGGGAGGGGGGAGGGATAGCATTAGGAGATATACCTAATGCTAAATGACGAGTTAATGGGTGCAGCACAGCAACATGGCACATGGATACATATGTAACAAACCTGCACATTGTGCACGTGTACCCTAAAACTTAAAGTACAATAATAAAAAATGATTAAAAAATATATCTTTCACACTATTTATCCAATTATTCAAAATTCTTGTTGGATCCCTGTCTCTATAACCTCTTCTCTCTCTTCTCCTATACATCAGTCATCCAATCCAGTCAAATTGCTCCAAATAAAACATGCAGTCCCACTTACGTGATGTTGCTTGGAAAGTTCTCACTGCCTAGAATGCTCTCCTTTCTCTCCTACTCTTAACTAAGCCCTACCTTTCAAAATTGGATTGCTATCTCAAATCTCTCTTATTAAACACATGTGAAAAGTGAATCATTTTCTTATAATCCTTGCCAAAAAACATCTAAACTCCTAAAGAATCCATCAAAAAGAAACACATGAGTACACCTAAAATGTGAAAGTCAGGAGAAGAATAATGATGTACGAATGCAAATTTCTTTTCCCTTCTATATTGAAAGCACTTTTGCCCTCATGTGTTCACTTTCTATTCTTAAAGGTAGAGACTTAATTCTATTTTCTACAGCTCTTAAAGGCTGATAATGCAGTTATTATGATTGTGACTAGCTAGCTCATCTTGTTAGAGAAAGTATCACAGTACTGGGTTAAGTTTAAATATCCACATGGAATAGAAAACTTCATTTATTTGGGTGCCACAAATTGCAACCCTGACCCTTCCCAGAAGTCTATTAATATCTACCATGAACGTCAAGATAATGTTTGTGGCCAGATGAAAGTAAAAACAGCCTAAAGTGAACACCCAACTGATTTTATTTCCTTAAAATGGATTTGAAATAGAATATTTTATTATTAGTTACTTTGAATATTATTGATATTTACAAAACATTCTTCAAGTAAATCTGCCTAAAATTGGCTTGAGAACTATCTGAAGAGATGTGTTTCTTTAGATTTTCAGAAAAATATTTCTCATGGAATACCTTTCCAGTTTTGCAGCATAAAAAAAATAGAAAACATTATTTTCTTTCTTATCAAACTAATTTTTCAATTTTCATTAATTTAATAAATAATACTGAGTATATACTTATGTCAGAATTTTTCTAGATACCAGTAATACAGCAATAAACTGAGTAGATAAAGCTGCTGCTCTCAAGTTTACATTCTAGTGGAAGGAGATAGAAAATAAACAAGCAAATATATAATACGTCAAATCGTGATAAGTGCTCTGAAGAAAGATAAAACAGGGTAGTGGAAATAAAGAACACTAAGGAGAACAGAGAAGACTTTATTGACGAGGTGATATCTGGACAGATATTTTAAGGATTATAGCTATTCATAAAATATGGAATACCAGCATAGCCAAAATTCAGGTAATACTGTGATGTAGTAACCTAATGTTTCCTAGTTACATCACTTAAATATTCTGTCCTACTGAATTAACAAATCCTGGGAGTACAATATTTGTAAAAGCCTAAGCTGCAACCACCATCAATCATCTGATATAGACACTATAGTTTTCTAAGCTCCCTCCATCAGCAAGAGATTCGTTACTCAAAGCTGATTTGTACTGACCCTGTGGGACACAAGCCCATTTCAAGGCTGCTGGCTATAGCTTGAAAAGAACCACTGAGATGTAACTGAACATTTCTGTTCAAGTAGGGCTGACCCCACTCCCACCTCCTATAAGCTTTGACCTGGATACATAATCCAGGGCTAATTAATCAATACATCCATCTCCTTGACAACTGAGATTGGCTCAGCAGTCAAAATGTGATCAAACTTAGAAATCTTGCTTGAATTTGGGGAAAGAAGTGCTTTTGGCCAGGATTATTAAGCAAAGAACACAATGAACCTTGAGCTACTTATATCCTTTGCCACCATATGGGAAAAGCTGGCCTAAGAACAAAACCAGTGTAGAGGAAAAGCCAGCTGAGCAATGGGGAAAGGCAGATTCCAGATTACATTGTTTGAGTACTAGGATCCATAGAAGCCTAGATTTTTCATTTATATGCACTAACACATTCCTTTTCTGCATAAATCAGTTTGAATTGGTTTTGAAGAGATACATGGAAAATTAGCAAGTCAGATATGGCAGAAATTTTCTCTTCCCATTTTCAACACTGAACTGGTATACTCTAAATATGGATATATGGGTGTTACCTCTTTGATGGAAGTAAACAAGGTTTTATCACCGGACCTAAAGTGTGAACACAAGGCCATTTCAAAGTAATAAAATCTAATTTTCCTTAAGGAAGTCAATATAAACAAAAACGGTCCAGGGCTATATTTGTGACCATCAGAAGCTAGTGCTTCAGAAAGAGTGTCTCAGGGTTTAAAGATTCTGGCATATGAAAAATATTACTTTGAGAGAAAATCCAGTACACAAAATAAAAGGAATTCTAAAGCAAATCAAATGAAAGCAAATATAGTTCACTATCAGAAAAGATAATGAAAAAAAGGAAAAATAGTACAACCAGATATATAGTTGTATAATCCAAGTTTTGGCTAGGATTCTTAAAAGTAATTGCTGACTTGTCCACCAGACATTACAAATAATCAATAACATTCTATCTCACAGTTGAATTTTGTAATCACAAAAAGAACAAGATCTCAAATTCTCTCTCAAGCATATTAGAATTACTGATTTTATTTCTTTAAATATGTAAATTTGTGAGTGAGGCACTTACAATTTATAACTTTTTATGTGAGTGAATGCATCAAAAATTATGTGTAAGTGTTCAAGATAATCACTCTAAACAGAAGTAAAAGACTTGCTATCTATATAATAAGCAAATGCTTAGAGGTCACTATAATATTCCTTAGGAAAAAAGTAAAACTTGAAATTGCATTGCATAAAGGTCTAATTGTTGCTATATAAACATATTTCACAATTTTACCTAGGAAGATTTTAATTAATAAATGCATGTTTATACTACTACCTATAACTATAGGAAAAGCTTGTATAAATGAGAACTACAAAAATCAACATGTACATGGAGAAAAATTATTTAAATTATAAAAGATATTGTATAGCCAATTCTGCTTAGCTTTTTAACAAATCTGTTTTCTCTACTTCTTGGGCACTTAGCTAAACTGTTATTTCCTAGTCTTGCAGTTTGGGACAGCCATGTGATTGTATGACTGAGTACTAGTCAGTGGAAGATAAGTGGAAATGATGTCTGCTGTTTCCAGGCCCATCCCCTTTAACCTCCTACCTCACCTGTATCTTCCATCATCTTTACCTGTACCACTTTTTGACAGATAAGCCAAGTGACCTTGAAAGGTTGGCCTCAAAAGGGCAGAGTCAATAGATGGGAGAAATCTGAATTCCCCCTTTGAGGAGAGCCACCTGCTGATCCAGAATACCTGTTTCAGACTTTAAATTGTTAAGAAATAAACTTCCATTATATTTGATCCATTATATAATTTTTATTTTTTAAAATAGCTAGTATTACCTTAACTAATATAGCTTATGATTATATCACTAATATGTGATCATTGATATTCATGATTCATTTTATTTTTCTACTAATTTTAAGTTTTTAATATCCCTAGAACTCAGTACAAATGCATTAACTTCAAATTATAAAATATTTTAATATTCATAAGTAGTCTACATCTTCAGTAAAATTATTTTTTGAAGTTTATTTCTTTGCTTAATCCCAGCAGATTCTAAACTTTCTTTAACATTTAATTAACATAATTAAACTTATTCATGGTTTTAGTAATCAATTAGATCTTTCTTTAAAAAGATTTAATTGGCCAAAAGATTTAATTGTAATTCTTTTTTGAAATCAGGATAATGTAACCTCTTATTAAAATAAACAAAAAATAAATAAAAATCAGTATGATACATCAGTTTTACCATATTCCTATAAAGCATCTCGAAAGTAACAAAATGTTTCAAGAAAACTACCGTAAAATAACATTAAAATATTTAAAAGAAGAATGGTCCCACCAGCATAGCTCTTATTCAGTAAGAATGAATGTGCAGTCCTTCTGAACAAACAGATGAAAACAAAAAAGAACTACTCCAGGCAAGACTGAACTAAAAATTTTTCTCAATTTCCAGTCAAACTGTGTTCACTTTTCTAACATCTACCCATCCACCCACCCATTCATTCTTCTTTTGTTCATTGATTCAGAAAATGCATATTGGTATTATTTTATGTGGCAGGCCCCATACCAGGATTCTGTGATATCACAAAGATGAAATATATATATAATGCCTCAAGGAGTTCATAGTCTAATATATTCAAGAACAAGAAATAATCAGAATTTACAACTACTTACTACAATTACAACCACCATAAGTACTATTACAGGTCATTGGGACTCTATATTATAAAAGGCACTGGGAGAAAGCCTAATCCAAATTGGAAAGAAGGTTCAAAAATGAGCTAAGATTAGAAGTAATGTTTTGATGGAGGAGGAAAAGTAAAAATAATGAAATTGGTTTGGGGCGGAGGAGAGTGTGAGAACTTTAGGTATAGTTATACATGCTGAAAGACCGGCGAAAGAGAGTTTGGTAAATTTATAGAATTATAAATAGTGGGGAAAATGATGAGAGATGACAACACAGCCCTAAATAGGAGCGAGTTCATGACATGCCTTCATTTTCCCTATTACATAATCAGATGATTGTTATTATCACACTTTTTCCTGTGCCTTTCACCTCATATTCAAACATGACAGAATCACTTCTCATTTTCACTGATTAAAATATAGCTATTTCTTTTTTTAACACACTTTTATAAGAGAGCTACTATCTGTCAGGCAACATCCCAGACTCTCAGATGTACTGTTCTTCCTAACTTTCTACAACACCTTATACTATCATTTACTGGACTGCTTGCTTGGTAATACACTTTACCACCCTGTATTTCAATTATTTGGTAATATATCTGTTTTATCTGCCAAACTCCAAGCTCCATAAAACATGGAAATGCCTCATTCATTATTTTTGTCTGCCATAAAACAGTAGCTAGTACATAATATAGGTATAACTAATGTTTATTGAGTGGATGAACTAAAGCAATGAAGAAAAATGGATTAGCTTTAAAATAAGAGACTATCATTTTAGTTTTCTCATTATGCAATAAGGTTTTTTAAATACATAAAATATCGTAATGTGTATTTTATGTTTATATTTTTATGTTTTACAGGATATTGATACTATTTATTGGTAAGTAATAATATTTTATTACTGCAGTACCCCTTCACAATATACCCTTATATATACAACTTACAATTCTGATAGTTTCTGAAAACATATTACTATTGGAATGCTACTAAAGATATGACTAGAATTCATTTTTTCATCCATACAAAAATGTTTATTGAGCACTTACTATTTGTAGGACACTATGTGAATTGCTTAGCTTTTATATTTCATTGCCATTAAATACAATAATGTAATAGGTAAAATATGTCAAATTAACTTCTCTTTGTACTTAGTCATAGTCATACCCTGAGGCAAAGGAACAATGTCATTCAACCTCCTTTCATAAATAATATGCTTTGAAACAATGACTGATTCATTGTTAAACTGCATGATTATATAGTATAAAGATTATAAATTCGGTTGAAGTTCAGGTGTTTTTTATTATGAGATACTGTACTTTTAAATTATGGAATTTCCAATTAATGCTTTTAATAGATCTCATTTCTCTTCTGAGATTCTCCATCTGTTCAAAGAAAAAAAAAAGGGTCTGAGCTGGAGTAAGTAAGGAGGTTTCTATAGAAAGAAAGACTTGAACTACACCTCATAAGACGAACAAGATTTAAACAAACAGCAAAGATGAGAGAATGAAACAATGAGCAAAGACACCATGCAAGAAATGCCTATGATATTTTTAGACAAATAACAAAGGAATAAGGTATATTGGTGGCAGGAAGGAGAACAGAAAGAAATATCATTGGATAAGGAGGGGTAGGAACAGAATGGGAAGATCTTGACATTCTTGAACTCCAAGAAGAGGAAGGGGCCACGATAAATTAGTTAAAATAAGGCTCAATATTGTATCACTGCTCTGTATACTTCAATGTGTTTTTGTAGTAGCTGGTAACAGTCTTTCCTTTTCATATTTAGTGCTTCCTTCAGAAGCTCTTGTAAGGCAGGTCTGGTGGTAACAAACTCCCTCAGCATTTGCTTGTCTGAAAAGGATCTTATTCCTCCTTTGCCTATGAGGACAGAGTCAAATCTACACATATCAATACTAGCCTTAAATGTAAATAAGCTAAATACTGCAATTAAAAGACACAAAGTAGGCTGGGCACGGTGGCTCACACCTGTAATACTAGCACTTTGGCAAGCCAAGGTGGGTGGATCACCTGAGGTCAGGAGTTCAAGATCAGCCTGGCCAACATAGTGAAACCCCATCTCTTCTAAAAATACAAAAAATCAGCTGGGCATGGTGCCGGGCACCTGTAATCCCAGCAACTCAGGAGGTTGAGGCAGGAGAATTGATTGAACCCAGGAGGCAGAGGTTACAGTAAGCCAAGATCACACCATTGCACTCCAGCCTGGGCAACAAGAGCAAAACTCCATCTCAAAAATAAAATAAAATAAAAGACACAAAGTGGCAAGCTGGATAAAGAACCAAGAGCCATTGGTATGCTGTTTTCAGGAGACTCATCTCCCATGTAATGACACAGATAGGCTCAAAATAAAGGGACAGAGAAAAATCTACCATGCTAATGGAAAACAAACCAAAAAAAGCAAGGGTTGCTATTCTCATTTCAGACAAAACAGACTTTAAACTAACAAAGATCAAAAAAGACAAAAGAGGGCATTACATAATCATAAAGGGTTCAATTAAGATCTAAGTATCCTAAATATATATGCACCCAACACAGGAGGAAGCAGATTCTTAAATCAAGTTCTTAGAGACCTTCAAAAAGACTTAGACTTCCAGAGAATAATAGTGAGAAACTTTAATACTCCACTGACAATATTAGAAAGACCACTGAGACAGTAAATTAACAAAGGTATTCAGGACCTGAACTCAGCAATAGATCATATGAACCTGACAGATATTTACAGAACTCTCCCCCAGAATATACATTCTTCTCATTGCCACATGGCACATACTCTAAAATTGATCACATAATTTAAAGTAAAACACATCTTGGCAAATGCAAAAGAACTGAAAATCATAACAAACAGTCTCTCAGACCACATGCAATTAAATTAGAAATCAAGACTAAGAAATTCACTCAAAGCCATACAACTACATGCAAACTGAATAACCTGCTCCTTAATGACTTTTGTGTAAATAATGAAATTAAGGCAGAAATCAGTAAGTTCTTTGGAACTAATGAGAACAAAGATACAACATACCAGAATCTCTGGGACACAGCTCAGGCACTGTTAAGAAGGAAATTTATAGCACTAAATGCCCATGTCAAAAAGTTAGAAAGAGCTCAAGTTAACAACCTAACATCACAACTAAAAGAACTACACAGCCAAGAGCAAACAAATCCCAAAGCTAGTAGAATACAAAACATAACCAAAATCAGAGCTGAACTTAAGAAGATTGAGACATGACAAAAAAAATCCAAAAGATTAACAAATCCAGGAGCTGCTTTTTTTTTAAAAAAATAATAAAATAGAACAAATAGCTAAGCTAATAAAGGAGAAAAGAGGGAAGATTCAAATAAACACAATCAGAAATAACAACGGGGATATTACCCCTGACCCCATAGAAATGCAAACAACCATCAAAGAATATTATGAACACCTCTATGCACATAAACTAGAAAATCTAGAAGAAATGAATAAATTCCTGGACACATATACCCTCCCAAGACTGAACCGAAGAAACTGATTCTCAGCAAACCAAACCTCTGAAATTGAAGCAATAATAAACAGCCTACCAATTAGAAAAAGCCCAGGGCCAGAAAGATTCACGACTAAATTCTACCAGATGTACAAAGAAGAACCAGTACCATTCCTACTGAAACTATTCCAAAAAATTGAAAAGGAGGGACTCCTCCCTAACTCATTCTATGAGGCCAACATCATCCTGATACCAAAACCTGGCAAAGATACAACAAAAAAAAGAAAAATTAATGCCAATATCCTTCAGGAAAATTGATGCAAAAATCCTCAAAAAAAAAAAAAAACTGACAAGCTGAATCCGGCAGCAAATGAAAAACCTTATCCACCATAATCAAGCAGGCTCTATCCCTGAGATCCAAGGCTGGTTCAACATAAACAAGTCAATAAATGTGATTCATCACATTAACAGAACTAAAGACAAAAATCACATAATTATCACAACAGATGCAGAAAAGGCTTTCGATAAAATTCAACATCAATTCATGTTAAAAACTCTCAATAAACAGACTTTAAACCAACAAAGATCAAAGAAGGGCACTACATAATGGTAAAGGGATCATACCTCAAAATAATAAGGACATACCTTATAATGTCCTTATTTTGAGGACATACGTCAAAATCATAAGAGCCATATATGACAAACCCACAGCCAACATCATACTGAACGAGCAAAAGCTGGGGGCATTCCCCTTGAAAACTGGAACAAGACAAGGAAGCCCTCTCTCACCACTCCTATTTAACATAGTACTGAAAGTCCTGGCCAGGGCAACCAGGCAAGAGAAGGAAATAAAGATCATTCAAATAGGAGAGAGGAAGTAAAACCATCCCTGTTTGCAGATGACATGATCCTATATCTAGAAAACCACATAGTCTTAGCCTAAAAGCTTCTTAAGCTGATAAACAACTTCAGCAAAGTCTCAAGATACAAAACCAATGTGCAAAAATAACTATCATTCCCACAACAGGCAAGTGGAGAGTCAAATCAGGAACATACTCCCATTTACAATAGCCACAAAAAGAATAAAATTCCTAGGAATACAGCTAACTAGGGAGGTAAAAGATTTCTACAAGAACTACAAAACACTGCACAAAGAAATCAGAGATGAACAAACAAATACAAATAAATTCCATGCTAATGGATAGGAAGAATCAATATTGTGAAAATGGTCACACTGCCCAAATCAATTTAGACTCAATGCTATTCCTATTAAACTAACATTGAGACTCTTCAAGAACTAGAAAAAAACTATTTTAAAATTAATATGGAACCAAAAAAGAACCAAAATATCCAAGGCAATTCTAAGCAAAAAGAACAAAGCTGGAGGCATCATGCTACCGAATTTCAAACTATATTATGGGGCTACAGTAACCAAAACAGCATAGTACTTGTACAGAAACAGATACATAGACCAATGGAACTGTATAGAGAATTCAGAAATAAGACCACACACCAGAAATAAGACCACACACCTACAACTATGTGATCTTCGACAAACCTGACAAAAAACAAGCAATGGGGAAAGGATTCCCTATTCAATAAATGGTGCTTGAATAACTGGCTAGCAATATGCAGAAAACTGAAACTGTACCCCTTCCTTATACCATATACAAAAATTAACTCAAGATGGATTAAAGACTTAAATGTAATACCCAAAACTATAAAAAACATCCTGGAAGACAACCTAAGCAATACGATTCAGGACACAGGAATGGGCAAAGATTTCATTACAAAGATGCCAAAAGCAACTACAACAAAAGCAAAAATTGACAAATGGGATCTAATTAAACGAAAGACTTCTGCACAGCCAAAGAAACTATCAACAGAGTAAACAGACAACCTACAAACTGGCAGGAAATTTTTGGAAACTATGCATCCGACAAAGGTCTAATAGCCAGCATCTTTAAGGAACTTAAACAAATTTACAAGAAAAAAACGACCACATAAAAAAGTGGGCAAAGAACATTAACAGACACTTCAAAAGAAGACATACATGCAGCCAACAAGCATATGAAAAAAAAAGTGCAACATCACTGATCATTAGAGAAACACACACCAAAACCACAATGAGATGCCATCTCACCCAAATGGCTATTAAAAAGTAAAAAAAATAACAGACGCTGGCAAGGTTATGGAGAAAAAGCAATGCCTATACACTGTTGGTGGGAGTGTAAATTAGTTCAACCATTATAGAAGACAGTATGGTGATTCCTCAAAGATCTAAAGACAGAAATACCATTCAACCCAGCGATCCCATTACTGGGTATATACCCCATGGAATATAAATCATTCTATTATAAAGATGAATGCACACATATGTTCATTATAGCACTATTCACAATAGCAAAGACATGGAATCAACCTAAATGCCTATCAGTGATAGACTGAATAAAGAATATCTGGTGCATATAGACAGTGGAATACTATGCCACCATAAAAAAGAATGAGATCATGCCCTTTCCAGGAACATGGATGAATCTGGAGACCATTATCTTCAGCAAGCTAATGCAGGAACAGAAAACCAAATACCACATGTTCTCACTTATAAGTGGGAGCTAAGTGATGAGAACACACAGACAAATAGAGAACAGCACACACTGGGGTCTACTGAAGGGTTGTGGGTGGGAGAAGGGAGAGTATTGGGAAAAACAACTAATGGGTACTAGGCTAATAGCTGAGTTATGAAATAATCTATACAACAAACCCCCATGGCACAAGTTTATCTATGTAACAAACCTGCACGTGTAACCCTGAACTTAAAGTAGAAGTTAAAAAAATAAGGCTCTCGATTTTTGACCGTGAAGTCATGAAATACAAGCTCCATTTCAGAAGGTCTCATCTGGCAGTATAATATAGGTGTGGGTCAGAATTAAGAGAGACTGATGGCAAAGAAAGGAACAAAAACATTGGCTTGACACCTTCTGTGTGTCCAACACACTGCTAAATACTTTTTACACAGTCTACTTCAATAGGAAACAGTGAGAGACTAAGACAAAATGGGAAGGTTAGCTACAATTATGGGGTAACCTTTCAGTGATACAGAGAAAAATACATATAAATGATTCAACAAATAAAATAGAAAGGACAGGCTACCATTCGTTTAGTGTGTAATCTGTGGTGGGCACTGTGTTAGGTACTCCATATTTATCACCTCTATCCTCACAATAATCCTGCAAGGCACTATTATTCTTATTGTTACCATTTTTCATATAAAAAAAATCTAAACGTCAGGGAAATATTTACCAGGGAAATAATACCTGCAAGATACTATTACTATTACTATTGTTACCATTTTTCAGATGAGAAATCTAAAGATCAGGGAAATATTTACCTATGGAGTAGAATTGGAATTCAAACACAAGTCTTTTGAACTCAAATTCCTGTTCTCTACCCTATAATGTCACACACAATACAAAAATATGTTATTGAAGAAATTAGTGTAATTCTTTAATGCAAGGACTCCTTAATGTAAGTTAGTGAGGATGATAATTACTATGACAGTAGAAACACTTTAATGTTTTGGAAAGGGGCACCAGGCTAGGTAAAAGTAGGATTAGAGATTCAAGGGCAAAAGGAAATCTTTCAAAGCTGGAATGGGTTTGTTTCAGTAACAAAGAATAGATTATAGGAAAAGATATAACATGTCAATGTTTGTCTCATTTATTCTGAGGGCAGGCTATTTTCACTTTAATGATCCGCTTCTTACTAGTTCATTTTCTTTGTTCATTTTAAAGTCTTCATTTCCTGTCAGATTTATTCCCTTGACTATGCATTCTTTCTCCAAATTAAGACTTTGCTTCTCATTATTAATGATTTGATAGCACAGACTGGCAGCTGTCACCTAAATGGAACTGTTAGGAAACTGTAAACAAACACAACTTTTCAGCTTTAAAAAGCATAGATGGCAGACACAAGAATTCTGGCAAAGCAACGTGAAAATAACATCAGTTTTTAAAATCTAAGCCTGAGATTGAAGCAGGCCACACTGTATCTTCTACCTACGATTACTGATTTTGATTCTATCATAGAGAATCCCAATTCTTCAGCTGTTAGAGGCTGAATGAATTCCAATATTCTTTAGTTGTGGCCCAAATGGTCTCCTGATAAAATATGTTGAAGCATGAGCAATTTCAGCAATTTTTTCTGGGTTACTAGTCTACTATTCCATTAGAATTAGTTTGCTCTTCAGGGTGAAAAGCATTTCCTCGGACACAGTGTTAAGTGATTATTGCAACTGACATGTCTCTTTAAGCTCAGGCTCTCGCCTGATTTCCTTTGGCATTAGGCAGCAAAATGGAATTTTAAATACTGGCAAGCTGTCCAAGGTCTTCACTCAAAAAGAGAGCCAAGAACTCCCAAATGTAAACCTCGAAATAGAATTACAAATTAGGTACACTATGACAAATGAAGAAGGTAAATGTGAAAAGTGACTAAAAGTTAACTTCATCATTACCCAGAATGTGAGGTTAAAAGAAAGGTGAATTATTACTACATTTTCAGGAAAACATTACAATTAGCTCATAAGTGTAAAGTATAGATTCTCAGGAAAATTCTAACAGCTGAGTTCTTCTATTAGAAAGTTTAATTCAAGTTAGAGATTATAAAGAGATTAGAAAGAACAAAAGTATCAAAACAAAAACTGGCTAATAATATATCTGAAGAGTATATAAAAATGATAACCTTACAAACGTCATAAAGTTCAAAACATAAAAATTAAAATATTTTAGAAAGGAAGTTTACTGCCCTTAATAGAATGCTCATAATATAGATGCATATTTTAACATCAAACACATTTTAAGAACATGCACAATGAAATACTATGCATCAGTGAAGTCCATCAAAATGTGCAAGAATCATTAACAATTAGAAAAAAACAGGATGTCATCAACCACCAAATATACATTCTTATCACCTGCACAAGGAACATACTCAAAGATTGATGACATGCTCAGCCATAAAGCGAGTCTCACTAAATTCAAAAAAATCAAAATCATACTAACCATATTTTTGGACCACAGTGGAATAAAAATAGAAATCAATGCCATGAACATATCTCAAAACCATCCCTCAAATCTTTCCAATTTCATGAAAACTAAACAACTTGCTACTAAATGACTTTTGTTTACACAATGAAATTAAGGCAGATATCAAAAAATTCTTTGAAATAAACTAAAACAGACGTAACATACCAAAATCTCTGAGATGCAGCAGAAGCAATGTTAAGAGGAAAGTCTAAATGCCTACCTCAAAAAATTTTTAAAGATCTCAAATTAATAATCTAACATCATACCCGGAGGAACTAGAAAAACAAGAACAAAGCAGAAGAAAAGAAATAAATAAAATAAAATAAAATAAAATCGGTGCAGAACTGAATGAAATTGAGACCCAAAAATTCATACAAAAAAATCAATAAAACCAAAAGTTGGCATGAAAGGATAAATAAGATCAATAGGCTGGCAGTTAGATTAACAAAGAAAGAAGAGACAAGATCCAAATAAGCACAATCAGAAATGGCAAAGGTGACATTAAAACCAATCCCACCAAAATACAAAAAAAAACCCTCAGAGACTATGATGAACACCATATATATACAAACTAGAAAATCTAGAGGAAGTAGATAAATTCCTGGAAATACACAATCTCCCAAGGTTAAATCAGGAAGAAACTGAAACCCTGAATAGACCAATAACGAGTTCTGAAATGGATTCAGTAATAAAAAGCCTAACAACCAAAAAAAAAACAAAAAAAAAAACCCTGGACCAGAAGGATTCACAGCTGAATTCTACCAGACATACAAAGAAGAGCTGGTATCAATTCTGCTGAAACTATTCCAAAAAATTGAGGAGAATGGACTCCTCCCTAACTCATGAAGCCACCATCATCCTAATATCAAAACATGGCAAAGACACACACACACAAAAGAAAACTACAGGCCAATATACCTGATGAACAGAGAAGCAAATATCCTCAACAAACAAACTAAAAGCAGTAGTGCATCAAAAACTTACCATGATGAAGGAGGTTTTCTCCCTGGGATACAGGGTTGATTAAACATATACAAACCAATAAATGGGATTTACCACATAAACAGATTTAAAAGCAAAATCAATATGATCATCTCAATAGATGCAATAAATATACCTTCAATAAAATCCAACATCCCTTCATGATAAAAACCTTCCACAAATTAGGCATCAAAGGAACATAACTCAAAATAATAAAAGCCATCTATGACAAACTCACAGCCAACATTATAATAAATGGGCAAAAACTAGAAGCATTTTCCTTAAGGACTAGAACAAGACAAGTATGGCTACTCTCACCACTCATATATAACATAGTACTGAAAGTCCTAGCCAGAGCCATCATGCAAGGTGAATAAATAAAAGGCATCCAAATGGAAAAGAAAAATTCAAACTGTCTTCACTAATGATATGATTCTATGCCTAGAAAACCCTAAACTCCAACAAAAAGCTGTTGAAACTGATAAATGACTTCAGCAAAGTTTCAGAACATAAAATCTATATACAAAGATCATTAGAATTTCTACACATCAATAACATTCAATCTGAGAACCACAGTAAGAATGCAATCCCATTTACAATGAACACACAAAATACGAAATACCAAGGAATACAGCTAACCAGGGAGGTGAAAGATCTCTACAATGAGAACTACAAAACCCACCGTTCAAAGAAATCAGAGATGATACAAAGAAATGGAAAAACATGCCATGTTCATGGGCTGGAAGAATCTCAATATCAATAAAATGTCCATACTACCCAAAGCAATCTACAGATTAAATGCTATTCTTATTAAAGTACCAACATCATTTTTCACACAATTAGAAAAAAACTATTCTAAAATTCACATGGAATCAAAAACAAGCCCGAATAGCCAAAGCAATCCTAAAAGAATGAAGCCAGAGGCATCACATTCCCCAACTTCCAACTATACTATACAGCTACAATAACAAATACTTCATGGTACTGGTACAAAAACAGACACATAGAACAAAGGAACAGAATAGAGAACTCAGAAATAAAGCCACACAACTATAACCATCTAATCTTCCACAAAAATAAACAATGGGGAAAGGCCAAGCTATTCAATAAATAGTGCTGAGATATGCAGAATGAAACTGGACCCTTACCTTTCATCATACACAACAATTAAGAAAAGATAGGTTAAAGATTTAGATGTAAAACCTCAAACTCTAAGAATCTTAGAAGGGAACCTAGAAAACACCATTCTGGACATAGGTCTGGGCAAAGATTTCATGATAAAGACTTCAAGAGCAATTGCAACAAAAACAAAAATTGACTTAAAACCTTCTGCACAGAAAAAGAAACTATAAACACGGCAAACAGACAACTTACAGAATGGTAGAAAATATTCACAATCTATGCATCTGACAAAGGTCTAATATCCAGAATCTATAAGGAGCTTAAAAAAATCAACAAGCAAAAAACAACCCAATTAAAAAATGGGTAAAGGACATGAAAAGAAGATATGCATGCAATTAATAAGTATGTGAAAAAAAATCCTCAACATTACTAATCATTAGAGAAGTGCAAATCAAAACCATTGAATGCAATCTCACACCTGTCACAATGACTTTTATTAAAAAGTTAAAAAAAATAACAGATGTTGGTGAGGTTGTGTAGAAAAGGGATCGCTTAAACACTATTCGTGGGAATGTCAGTTAATTCAGCTACTATAGAAATAGTTTGGAGACTTCTCAATGAACTTAAAACAGAACTACCATTTGACCCAGCAATCCCATTACTGGGTGTATACCCACAGGAACACAAATCATTCTACCATTAAGACACATCCACATGTATGCTCATTGCAGCACTTTTCACAACAGCAAAGACATGGAATCAATCTAGATATCCATCAACGGTGGACTAGATAAAGAAAATGTGGTACATATACACCATGGGATACTAGGCAGCCATAAAAAAGAGTAAAATTGTGTCCTTTGCAGCAACATGGATGCAGGTGGAGGCCATTATTCTACGCAAATTAACACAGGAACAGATAATCAAATACCACATGTTCTTACTCGTAAGTGGGAGTTAAACACTGAATACCCATGGAAATACACACGGACACAAAGAGGGCAACAACAGACAATGGGGCTTACTTGAGGGTGTAGCATGGGAGGAGAGTAGGGATCAAAAAGCTACATATTGGGCCGGGCACGGTGGCTCACGCTTGTAATCCCAGCACTTTGGGAGGCCGAGGCGGGTGGATCACGAGGTCAGGAGATCGAGACCACGGTGAAACCCCGTCTCTACTAAAAATACAAAAAAATTAGCCGGGCGTGGTGGCGGGAGAGGCTGAGGCAGGAGAATGGCGTGAACCCGGGAGGCAGAGCTTGCAGTGAGCCGAGATTGCGCCACTGCACTCCAGCCTGGGCAACAGAGCGAGACTCTGTCTCAAAAAAAAAAAAAAAGCTACATATTGGGTACTATGATCATTACCTGGGAGAATAAATCATTTTTACACCAAATCCCAGTGACACACAGTTTACCCATGTAACAAACCTGCATATGTACCTCACTGAACCTAAAATAAAAGCTGGAAGAAAAAAAACAAAACAAAATAGCCCCATCTCAATAATACAGAAAGAATAATAAGGATTAATTCAAAAATGTTTATCACATAAATATTCAGGAATTCAAAAATTAATAATGTAATCAGACATATTTCCTATATTCTTATACTATATACTTCCTTCGTATATGTTATCAGGAATTAAACATGGTATTTGTAATACAGGATATCCTTGTCATCAGTGAGAGAGATGTACTATTCCCTAAGAAAAATACAATTTGACTTAAGATGCTAGCGATATATTGTGAAGTCAATAATATAGTTTACCGGTGTATTTTATTTCATCCTCAAAGAAACTGGCGAGGTATTCATTATTTGAAAAATCAACCAACAGGGGAAGTTCTTCTCAGATCATAAATATTCCATGTTAGAATTTTTCTCATATGTCTACACCAAACTACAGGTATCAAACAGATGTTTTTATGCCCATGACCTGTTCTATCAATTCAATAAATGTTTGCTAAGCATGTGAGTGAGGAACTATGCTAAGGACAAACACATGCACACACACAGATTAATATTTTCCCTGTCTTCAAGGAGCTTATAGGCAAAGTCAAAAAAGATGATTCATGCATAATTAATACAAAGCAGCATAATGATGCAAATAGTTAGATCTAAATAGAAGGATCAAAAATAGTTTTCAATAAGTAGAAATGGTAGGGAAAATATATATAGACAAAACATGAACGTGGACAATAAGACAGACAGACATGTTTGAGAGAAATCCATTTTATTTATTTATTTAGAGACAGAGTTTCACTCTTGTCATCCAGGCTGGAGTGCACTGGGGTGATCTTGGCTCACTGCAACCTCCACCTCCTGGGTTCAAGTGATTCTCCTGCCTCAGCCTCCCGAGTAGCTGGGATGACAGGTGCACACCACCAGGCCCGGCTAGTTTTTGTATTTTTAGTAAAGACGGAGTTTCACCATGTTGGCCAGGCTGGTCTCTAACTCCCGACCTCAGGTGATCCTCCAGTCTCAGCCTCCCAAAGTGCTTGCAATTACAGGCATGCGCCACCGTGCCTGGCCAAGAATAACCCATTTTACTAAGACATTACTAGCAGATAAAGCTGGAAAAATACGATAAAGCTAGAAATGAAGGGTCTTGAATGCCTGAGTTAAATTTCTATTTAACATTTGCAGTGAGGACCAGGGCTAGTTTTGAGTAGGAAAATGACATGACCAGAATGGCACTTAAGGCATACTGACTTGGCAGCATTGCTCAGAATAAATACGAGCAGATGAAGAGGAGAGACTAGAAGTGGGTGGACAGGGTAGGAGGCTCTTGAAATAACTCAGGTGAGGGGAAATGATGGTCTGAACCCACAAATTGGCAGGAATGATGAAAAGGTGAGAGGTCAATCTGGAAGACAGTAATGAAAGACAGAATCATCTACTTGTAAGACATTGGACCTACATTCAGATCCCAGATTTACCTTTTGGGCAACTTACTTTACTCCTGATTCCCATGTTGAGGATAATAAAACCTACTTCATGGGATTGTTGTCAGGAATAAAGGAGATAATGATTTTTAACATGTTTACACAATGCCTAGCATGTAGTGAAAATTTAGTACTTAATAAATGCTAGCTTCTAGTGTTACAATTATTTTCAGATATCATAGTTTGTTCACTGTTTACTGATTTTTTTAGTAGCTACATCTCACTGCTGGTTCACGTAGCAGTTGTAGTCATTTATATACCCTAAAACTTTAGTGTGAACTACTTCCTGACATTAAATCTCCCCCATCTTGTATTTATACCATTGATTTTTAAGGAATCTAAATATAAGATGTTATACTAACTCCCACTGAATTCTATGTTTTTACCTTGAGCCAAGATTTCAGCCTATTGAGATAATTTTTCATATAAGTTCATATATGACAATTATTTGTCATATTTGCTATTCCTCCCTAACTTCTGCAAAGCTGATTAGAATAGATATGGTTTTTTCCAAGTAAAATATTGACTCAGACCAATCCAAGAACAAAATATTTCACTTTTCGCTAGAGAAATCCCCTCTACATTGACATTTTGTGACTATTTAGAACGTCTGGACAAAATTGGACAAAGTCTGTGAAACATAAAAATCAAGATCTCTTCAGCAACACAAAAGAGAACAAAATAGCTCTTTTCTATGGCTGACAGAAAGCCAGAGTAAAATTTTTTTAACCGATGAAGAAACTAAGGCTTGGAAACATCAAGTAACTTCCAAAGGTCACCCTGCTAGTAAGCTGCAGAACAGAGTTGTAAACCCAAATCTGTAGGACTCACAATCTCATGCTCTTAACTGCTAGACTAAGTTATCTCCCTAAGAAAGATGGTTGAGATTCCCATCATGATTGCTGGGAAAAACCTCCACTTTGGTCTCCGTAATTCATGTCCAAATAATTAAATGCATTTTGCAATGCTAATGGTTCATTTGCAAGAACATATACACTTTTATATGCAGTCTTTGCCTTTTTATGCATTTATTCAGTCAATGAACTTTCACTGAGAGACCACTACATTTGAGGCACTGTGTGAGGCAGGATGTGACTACAGAGATCGATCTAATAATGAACCTACTGTCAAGGAGTATATAAGAAGTAATGTAAAACATATACACCTACAAGGCAAGGCAGAAAGAGATGTATCATGAATGGTAAAAAGCAAGTGTGCTAGAAGTTCAGAAAAATGACTCTTTTATTCTACTAGCCATTTTCTCAAGGACTTCCTAGATTCCCTAAGGTTACAAAAAGTTCTTCCTGAGGTGAGGGTAGGAACAAAAATCTTACCCTTCTGATTCTGGATTTTTCCATTAATGTACACACAGTACATATGTGTGGTTAATGGTGTTGTTTTCAACGTATAAATGAAGGTCAACAGGATCCTAGTTCTACATTCCCTAATTCCTGCAAAATCTGTTAGGAGAATTCAAACCTTAGTTGAATCGCCTTGAGTCACCACATCCAAAAGGTCTGTTCAACTACGTAAGACATAAATTGTTCAGGTTAGAATGTTCTTTTGAACATTGTATACCACTGCTTAAGATTTAGCACCACTATAAAAAATTATATATGCTAAAGGCTCAGTTATGTTCCTATAATAAGCCTCTATTTACATTTCAAAAAATTAGCCTCCCAAGATTCTCTAAATGTGATGGAAATTGGGTAAGATAGCCACGAAGGTCTCTCCAAATTCTGAAATTGATGCATTCCTGATAATAAGCTCTAGAAATTGGTTTAGAATGTGTTTGAAGGTAAACTTTGTTTCAGAAACACCATTTGGTTTTTAGGCAACCTAATCTGACTCCACTGAACTTTAAAACTTGATGAATTTTAGAACTAAATTAAGTATATTTTCCAAAAGTAGGGACCTCACTCCCAGAGAGTATTCTCAAGAATAGCTTGGCATAAAAGAAACTGAAAATCCTTCAAGGTAAATCTCGAAATCTTAAAATACTAAAATAAAATACCTCACACTTCAGAAGGCTGACATGTAATTAAATATTTTGCATTGGTAAAGAAAGTAAAATAACAGAAAAGAGGCATAGTGGCTGAACAAAATTGCACAAAACCTGCCAATGCAACCCCTTCCAAACCCTTCCAAACCAAAAGCTTTAGATGCTGCTTGTGTCTATGTTCTCCCTCAAGAGAAAAAAATATATAACATATTTCAGCCCTTAAGCTTCTTATTTACTTCTTAAAGACATAGGCAGATGAGGTAATGTTCTATTACGAATGTTAAAAAAAAGAAAAAAGTTTTCCTGGTGCCTGGATTCTGAAATCTGCTCTAATGATCTTTATCATCAAATTTCTCTATGACATGCTGTGTTTACATTTAAGAATTGTATATATTGTTTATACACATGGAGGAAGAAACATGAATATAAGGCTTGGGAAAACATAAAGAGAATAGAAAATTTTTTCAGATGATTTTACATTCTTTCGAAAACCTAAATTTCATGAGTTGGTAAAGAATGTTAGGATATTTATATTTCTTGAAAATTTACATTCTAGATTATATAATGTCCTAATTCAACTTAGAAAATGGTTTCAAATGCATATTATAAGAGTATATAAAACAGACTGACTTTTGAATTAAAATGTATGCAAGACAAAATGCAATTTTAACTTGAGCTAGCCTTTATATTACATGCAAAACCTCCAATAGAATACATTCAATCATAAGAATTTAATTTTTAACTTATATTAGTAAAAGTGTTCAAACTACCATATTACAGCTAATATTTTAATAGAAACAAAAATCTCCGATTCAAAAATAAAAGTTCTTACATAAGATGGCTGGTTTTGTATTTGAAATTACTGAATCAGAGTGCCCTCTATTGGAAGAAAAGAGACAACAAAAGCTAAACTGGACTAAGAATACAGGTAAAATACTTTCAAAACTCAAGCTACATCATTAATATGTAAAATACATTAATAATATGGATGCTACAAAACATATTTCCTTACATTTTTATTTCTCTGAAATAACTTTTGGAATTACTGGTCATATCACAATCAGCAAGTTGGATGTTTCATATCCTAGGAAATTAAATTTTAACTGAACCCAAATGCTCATCATTTAACCACTAATATAAATAACAGACATACAGAAATGTTTTCCACATTTAACATTCCAATATAACATAGAAATGTTATAATTGAGGACTGTGGTTTGACTGCAGTTTGGATTTTCCTTGATGATAAACTGAAAGCCTCCTTGCTATGAACCTCATGTTGGTGACCCCCCAAGTCCATATGTTGAAATCCTAACCCCCAATGTGATGGTATTAGGGAGGGGGTATTGGGAGGTCATCAGATGATAACCCCTTATGATGTGCTAGTGTTCATATAAAAGAACATCGGGAGGGCTGGGCGCAGTGGCTCACGCCTGTAATCCCAGCACTTTGGGAAGCCAAGGCAGGCGGATCACAAGGTCAGGAGATCGAGACCATCCTGGCCAACACGGTGAAACCCCGTGTCTACTAAAATACAAAAAATTAGCCAGGTGTGGTGGCACATGCCTGTAGTCCCAGCGACTTGGGAGGCTGAGGCAGGGGAATCGCTTGAACTTGGGAGGCGGAGGTTGCAGTGAGCTGAGATTGTGCCACTGCACTCCAGCCTGGTGACAGAGCACAACTCCGTCTCAAAAACACACACACACACACACACACACACATCAGGAGAACCTGCTTTTTTCCCCTCTGTTCTTTGCCACATGAATATACAACCAGAAGACAGCCCTCTGCAAACCAGGAAGCAGGCCCTCACCAGCTACCAGCTCTGCTGGGTACCTTGATCTTGGGCTTCTCAGACTCCAGAACTGTGAGAAATAAATGCTGTTTTTTTTTTTTCAAGCCACCCAATCTACACTAATTTGTTATAGCATAGATAATCCCTAATTCAAGAGACTTTTAGAAGCTCTTACACTGGGGAATTGGAGCAGTAGGCTGGACATTAAGATCTACGAGATTTGTTCTATCTCAAAAAATTCTAGTTTTGTGGTGTTTTCAAGACCTCAGTTCTGACTCATCATCTCAGACCTGAATTACCTCAGTAAGATCTTGGCTGATTTTTGGCTCCCCAGACCAGTAGTATGGATGTTAGACCTGAGAAGCTTTTCCAAGAGCAATGCTCAGAGCTACCCAAACTTATTTTGATTTAGTTGGTCTGGACTGGTACCTGAGGGCATCAGTATTTATTTTTTAGAGCCTCTCTAGGTAAATCTAATGTACAACTATGGCTGAGAAGCATTGTTTGAGCCTCTCCCCAGATCAAGCAACATAAAACTACCACTTTTATTTTCCAAAAATGTCACTTTCAGGAGAACTCTCCTACACAAGAATTTATTCTCAGGATCAATTTTAAACTTCTGACTAGCCTCCCAATCTACTTAGCTGCCTTTGTTCTCTGACAATAGAGTTGAGTGGCAAAGGGTTATGGCTCCAGCTCCAGAATGTCTGTGTTCTTGGCTCTGTAATTACCACATGAAACTGGGAAAGTCATAAAAGCTCCCTGTATGGAGAAATAATACTATCCTTTTCATAGGGTCATTATGAGGATTAAATCAGGTAATACAAGTAAAGTGTTCCATAAATTGAGGTATTATCATTACTTATCCAACTTTATTTCCTACTACTTTCCAAAACAAACTCTCATCGTAAATCATTCTCAAATTATGCACTAATTCTCATCTCTGTGCTTTTGCACTTACTGTTTCTTCAGGCTGGAATCCTTTCTCAATCATTTGTCCCAACAAAAGTCAAAAGCACAGCTCCCCTTTCACCAGGACACAGCTCAGTCTCTCCCTACCTCCACAAAGACTTCAATGAGTATCTGTAAATATTCACTGGTCTCTCCCTTTTAAAAATTCCTTTGGCCACAAGGTAGCATACTATAAGAAATGTGGCTGAGAATTAAAAACACTGGCTCAGAGTTTGAATCCTCACTCTGCCACTTGGCAGCTAAGTCATTTTCTAAATCCATATTGTTAGGATTACTTAATACATGCCTTAAATCATGTAAAGCATTAGAGTAGCAAATAGCAAAAACTGAGCGTCAGTTCTTATTTATTCAGTGTTTTATATGTTAGTCTCCAGTTATAGTCTACACACTGTAACTGAAGTCTCCTTAGGATAGGTGTTTTGAATCACTTGAAGTCAAGAACCATATCTATTATAAATCCCACAACTCAAAACACGGTAAGAACCATCTGCATTAGGTGACCTATATTAGGTGACCTGTACTTAACTAAACTTTTTGCATCATGTAAGAGTATAATTGAAGCAATATTCTGGAAAAAACCTTTTTTGATGAATAGAAACAAATATTCAACAAAACATGGAATGAATTCAAATAAAACACAGGCTACAGAAAAGGGTCAAAGTAATTTGATTACTTTTTAAACATTCGCTAACAGGTTTCTATCAGATTCATCTTCTGAAAGCTCAGTTCCAATGATGTCTTTTATCTGCCCAAAATCCTCTACATTTTTCTTATTTCTTAAAAAAATAAATACCAAAATTCTTAGCCTGACATTCATAATTATCCACGACCTGACCTCAAACTAGACTTCTAGTCTTATCTCTTATCTTTCCCCTTTATAAACTCTATTCTTCCAAATAAACAGAATTATTTGCTCTTACTCATATATATCATCTGCTTTTCTCCCTCCACATAATCTTTAATATTTTATAGGGAAATATTTTCAAAGAACACTATTGTAAAGGTCTGTCACAGGAATGAAGAGTGGTGTTTGAAAAGCATGAGCTCAGATTTCAAAACCTTAATGCTCAATTTATGAGCATTAATTTCTTTCTTGCCACTATCACAATACAGTCTTTGGCTTACAAAAAAAAAAAAATTGAACATCTTTTCCCCAAACTATTGTCACTCTCTCAAAGTCAAAAGCCTTTGCCGTCACTTCCCGAAAAATGGAGCTTGAATCATGGTCTCCAAGTATCACATACAGACCCCAGGGCATACAAGATATACATTGAGTAAACGAAAAATAATTAGAGCTTCTGTTTTACACTTATTCTCTACCTTCCTCAATTTGAATTTCTTTTGTTGTGTAAGTCTCATAATTTACATCACATATTACTAGAAATGTAGTCTATATATAATTTACAAATAATCAGGGATATTTGCTCAAAATTTGTTTACTAATGGTATGTACAACAAAAAAGTTCGGAAACCCTGGTCTAAAAAATTAGGGCTTTCAGAATATCTGTGGTTTTACAAGTAGAAGGCCAGAAGCTGCCAGTTTACATAAATCTTTGAGGATGGATCTAAAAATGTAAATCCTATATATTGTTTATATAGAACAAATATGTTTTAAGTTCTAACTTTCAAGGAAATATTAAAATGTAACTGATTGGTAATCTGGAGATAGCATACACCTGTTTCAGATGTTTTAACAGAGGATTTTGTCCCAACATTAAAGTTACTATTACAAATATTTCATTAATATAAAAATTTCATTTGGTAAAACCTACAGGTATTTACTTCAGTACATATACAACTGTTCATAGTTATTCATAAAGAATTTTTATTGGGGCCAATAATAGGATGTTTTTACAAAAGACAGTGAAGCACAAAAACAAAATGAAACAAAAAAAGCAGGCCAAGGAGGTAGGACTAACCATGGAACTAGATTAGCAAGTGCTATCCCAGGAAACAGTGCCACAGCTTACTTTAAATAACTAAATTAAGTAAATGTTCTCATAATGGACAGTCACTATACTTAGCAAGTTTTTTTTTAGTTTTCACAAATAATATGACATACTTAACACAGTTCACTCTATTACTGGCTTTTGAATAAAGTATGATATATCTGTAACAAATTAAGTTCTAAAAGTGACTAAGGATTTCTTATCAGAATAATGTATTTCCTTTAATACCAGTACATACTGTACGTCCTTCCTCTATAGGACAAAAAGTAGGTTTAAAAATCTTAATATTAAACTGATTTATTCTCTATAGTTTTTCTTGCTTTTGTGTTCATATAAAAATCCAAATGAGTGAGAATTACCCATGGCCTGACCTCATTCTATCCTTCTAATCTTATCTCCCCTCTTTCTTCTTTGTAAACTCTTACTCCTAATAAATAGAAATACTTGCTCTTACTCAACTATATCATCTGCTTTTCTGCCTCATATAACCTTTAATATTTTATATGACAATATTTTCAAAGAACACTATCATAAGGGGTTGTCACAGGAATTAACTCATGCTTAAGATTCTGAGCTTATCGAAGAGAAACCTCTTGGGATTTGCATAATATTATAAAAATATGCAGACTGAACTTTCCACATTTCTCTCCTACTATGACTTCAGGAGGACGTGAGGAAACTATACGTGTGGCTCTGCTCTGTTAGTCTGAGTTCATAGAGAAAATGGGGAAGACAGTCGAAAGGGTTTTTGTCTATTTTTGGGAACCAACATCATTATGCCCAGTAAAACTAAAGGAATACAACAACAACAACAAATACTAAAAATCCATGTGTTTAAGAAAGAGTCTAACAGTAGAGAGATCATGAAGTGATCTGTCAAAGCACTCCTTCCCCTACACATGCACTGAGAGTAAAACCCCAAAGAACGTCAGGAAAAGAGCACTAAGGAAACCGGCATCTTAGAGTGGTGGATTCTGATAATGCACCACATCCCATGCCTCTTAAGTGTACATACTGAACTGGCAAAGACAGACACATTATCTTCATTCCCCCCGCCTTACTTACTACACTCTGGCTTCCATTTTTCCCAAGTTCTTCCTCTGAAATCTTGCTCAGATTATCTAAGTAGTGGTCTGATATTGTGTGGCACAAGTCTTCAAACGAATAATCCTTTTCTTGACAGAGTTTTATCTCATCCAAGAGTTTTGATAATTCTCCAGTGACGGTTTCACCTATGAGAATAATTTTTTCAGAAGTTTCAAGAAAGGCTATTGTTAAAACTTCATGTTAAGCAATAAAAATATGACTGCTACGGTGATAGAACCCAAAATATAACAAGATTAAGCAGTCAGACACTATTCTGCTGAAAACAAGGTGCTCAACCATAATTAGTACAACAATATTAATGGACAAAAGAGATTATAATTTTGCCTATTTTTATTCTTTTTCAAAATAGAAATAATTATTGTAAGGTTATGTATACATAGTACATAAAAGCATCTGGAATTACAATTCCCAAAGCTTCACTTATTATAGGATTTAATTTCCATAATCTTTCATTGGTATTTTACTTCACTGACAGAATTCATTAGCAAATTTGAAATGGTGCTGAGAAACTTCTTCCTAGGTTCAATAAACAGAAATAGTACAAGTTATTTAAACAAATAATAACATAGGTAATCAGTACCTTAAGAATTATGGTATATGATATAAAGTAAAAACACAAAAGAAACAGATAAATAATATGCATCATCTGTCAAACATGAAGATTTTGTAGATTACATGAAAATATGCACATTTTTAAACAGTCTCAGAAAGGTACCTTATACCTGTAATTTATTCTGAAAAAAATTTCCAGCAGTTACAATCCAGATTTTAATATTTTTATTCTGACATAAAAACATATTTAACATCAGCTGACTATAGATGCATGGATTTATTTCTGGACTGTATTCTGTTTTATTGGTATATATGTCTGTTTCCATGCCTGTATCATACTGTTTTGATTACTGTAGCTCTTCACAAGGGTTCGAAGAACACAAAATGTGGAAAAGATGGTCTCTTCAATAAATAGTGTTGGGAAAGTGGATATCCACATGCAAAAGAATGAAATATGACCCTTATCTCATCTCCTATGTAAAAATCAACGCAAATGGTATAAAGACTGGAACATTAAGACCTGAAAATATGAAACTCCTAGAAGAAAACATAGGGAAAAAACTTGATATTGGTTTGGACAATGATTTCTTGGATATGAACAAAAGCAAAAATGAACACGTAGGATTGGATCAAACTAAAAAGCTTCTGCACTGCAAATGAAACAATCAACACACTACAAAGATAACTTAAGGAATGGGAGAAAATATTAGCAAACCATAGATCTGGTAAGGGGTTAATACGCAAAATACATAAGGAATTCACATAACTCAATAGCAAAAACACAAATAACCAAATTTTAAAATGGGCTAAGGACTCGAATAGACATTTCTTCAAAAAAGGCACATAAACGACCCAAGGTATATGAAAAGGTGCTCAATATCACTAATAATCAGGCAAATGTAAATCAAAGCCACAATGGGGTATCACCTCCCATCTATTAGAATGGCTATTCTCAAAAAGACAAAAGATAGGAGGTGTTTCTGAGGATGTGGAGAAAGGGAACCCTGTATGCTGTCAGTGGGAATGTAAAATGGTAAAGGCACTATGGAAAGCAGTATGGAGATTCCTCAAAAAATTAAAAATAGAATTACCATATGATTCAGTAATCCCACTTTGGGGTGCTTATTCAAAGGAAATGAAACCAGTATCTTGGAGAGATATCTGCACCCTTCTGTTCATTGCAGCATTCTTCAGAACAGCCAAGACATGAAAACAACTGAAGTATCCACTGTCAGATGAATGGATAAAGAAAATGCAATGTGTGTATACATTTATATACACACTACACAAACAATGGACTATTATTCAGCCTTAAAAAAGAAGGAGATCCTGCCATTTGTAGCAACATGGATGAACCTAGAGGACATTATGCTAAGTGAGATGAACCAGGGACAGAAAGACAAATACTGCATGATCTCACATGTGGAATCTAAAAAAAGTCAAAGTCATAAAACAGAGAGTAGAATGGTGAATGCCAGGGGCTGGGGAGTGGAGGAGATGGGAAAGTGTTGATCAAAGGGTACAAAGGTTCAGTTATGGGGGATTAATAAATTCTGGAGATTTAAAATACATCATGGTGAGTACAGTTAATAATATTCTATTGTACACCTGAAACTTGCTAAGAGAGTTGATCTTAAGTGTTCTTTCCAAAAAAAAAAAAAAATACTATGTGAGATGATGGCTATGTTAATTAGCTTGATTTTGGCAATTATTCCACAAAGTATATATCAAGTTGCACACTGTAAATATATACAATTTTTATTTGCCAAGTATACTCAATAAAGCTGGGGAAAAACACACTTAAGAAAAAAACACATTTAAGAAATACATACTCCAGATAAACTTCATTACAGCAGGGATAGTTTTCTGCTTTGCTCACTACTGTATCTCAGGGCTGAGAAGCCCTAATCAGTAATAGGAGCTCTTATAAATGGGTGAAATATAGAGTATAGGATATAACCTATTAGACTTGAAATTTTCACAACTGTACATACAAGTCTAGTATAGTTTCCAGGGCTTTATAATTAGGTACTCACTTTTGGTCTTTTGGGAAGGAGACTCAACAGGAGATGAAATGCGTGTTTCTTGTGTTGCATCTTCCTGTACAGGCTCTTCAAGGACTGTAGATCTTCCCATGCCTTCTAAATACTCTGTGTGTATACATTTTTGAGATTACATACTTGAATTCATTTATTCTAAAATCAATAAATTTTATGTTTTACTTCTGGTGATCAGTTTTTCATTTATTTTCTCATATCCTAAATATATCCCAAGTTTTCAAAAGAACTTCAAAAAACCAAACATATCAAAAGAACTCCACGATGAGCTATTTACTTAAAGTTTTAATTAAAAAAAGACACTAGATTATTTGGGAGAAACTCTTGAACCCCTTTCTTCTAAACCCTAAACTTAAAACATTCTTTCCTTAAAAATAAATTCACCTGTTGAAGATACAATAAACTCCTTGGTCTCCTTATTTTCCATCTGAAGATTTTAAACTGTCTGAAAGATGCTTTGAATAGATTTAATCCCCAAAACAGGAATGTCAAATTCAGATGGATACCACAACCAGCCAGGTAACATAAATGAATGAAATGGAATAAGTTCATTTCAAAATGGTGCTGTAATCTTGTAAGAGAAGCGTAATTTGCATATTAACTTTATTTCCACAAAGAAATAATGTTCGGTGCCATTATTCTTGAAGTAATGTCCTATACTCAGCCTATTTTTCACTTTTCCAGTTTTGATACAGATATAATATTAGGAATAGCAGCTTAAACTTAAATATTGCTTACTATGGACCCAGCATTGTTCTAAGTGTTTTGTATAAATTAACTCATCTAATCCTTATAAAACTATGACACGTGTACTATCTAAATTTTAAAGATTACAAGAAGGAGTATTATTAACTTGTCCATGTTCGCTCAGCTAATAGGTGGCAAAGCCAGATAAATATAAGACAAGAAAACATCTCACTTTTCTCTTAATCATAAAGAAAACAGCATCTGAATGTAGAAATAAATGTTAACCAATATTCAGCCTCACAGACCATGTTTAACCAGAGAACAAATGACCAATCTAAAGTTCATCCTTGAAATAAAACTTCTTTTAGAGAAACCAAAACCCCAGAGTTTGAGGTAAAATTCTAGGGGTTTTTTTGTTTCTTTTTGGTTTGTTGGTTGGTTGTTTGAGATGGAGTCTCGCTCTGTCGCCCAGGCTGGAGTGCAGTGGTGCAATCTCGACTCACTGCAACCTCCGCCTCCCAGGTTCAAATAATTCTCCTGCCTCAGCCCCTCGAAGTGGCTGAGACTACAGACAGGTGCCACCACACCCGGCTCATTTTTTTTGTATTTTTAGTAGAGACGGGGTTTCACCATGTTCGCCAGGCTGGTCTCAAACTCCTGACCTCGTAATCCGCCCACCTCGGCCTCCCAAAGTGCTGGAATTACAGGCGTGAGCCACCGCGCCTGGCCAAATTCTAGACTTTTAAATGTTAACTGCTAATTCAATTCTTATGGAAACACAATGTGGGCTCAAAATATGTGATATAAACAAAGCATGTGTGCTATCTGCCAAAGAGTTCAGCCCACAAGTGGCTAGTTTGTAGCCTCTGTATAAAGATTAAATGAACAGATCCCTTTTCATACAGATCATTTGCTTATACTTCTTTGTTCAAGAACCTTTTTCTTAAAATCTAATAAAGAAAATTTGTACTCTCATGCCAAACAAGTATGTCCTCATACCATTCAAATAATTTCTACCAGGGATTTCCAGGAATGCAAAGAACGGAGATGATGTGTTCACGTTCTGAAATTTGCCAGTAATTAGAGAACTTCAAAGATGTCCTGTATGCCCTATCACAAATTAACATACCTAATTAGTCTTGACCATTTAGGAGAGCAAAGATAGTTACTCCCATATAACATTTCATCTTAGATAAACCAATGCAGTATGTTTTTAAAAAGTCCACGATTATGTCACACCCCATTTTCTAGTGGGTGACATTTATTTTGCTTTTCCCAGAAGACATATTACACACATGCTTCAGTTTTGTTTATTTTGTTTGTTTGTTTGTTTTTTGAGACGGAGTCTCACTGTGTTGCTCAGGCTGGAGTGCAGTGGTGCGATCTCGGCTCACTGCAACCTCTGCCTCCTGGGTTCACGCCATTCTCCTGCCTCAGCCTCCCAAGTAGCTGGGACTACAGGCACCCACCACCGCGCCTGGCTAAGTTTTTGTATTTTTAGTAGAGATGGGGTTTCACCGTGTTAGCCAGGATGGTCTAGACCTCGTGATCCGCCCACCTCGGCCTCCCAAAGTGCTGGGATTACAGGCGTGAGCCACCGCACCCAGCCCATGCTTCAGTTTCAGCGAGAGGCAGCCGGGCACGGTAGCTCATGCCTGTAATCCCAGCACTTTGGGAGGCCAAGGCGGGTGGCCCACGAAGTCAGGAGATCGAGACCATCCTGGCTAACATTGTGAAACCCCGTCTCTACTAAAAATACCAAAAAAGGTAGCTGGGCGTGGTGGTGGGTGCCTGTAGTCCAAGCTACTCGGGAGGCTAAGGCAGGAGAATGGCGTGAACCCGGGAGGCGGAGCTTGCAGTGAGCCCAGAGGGTGCCACTGCACTCCAGACTGGGCGACAGAGTGAGACTCCCTCTCAAAAAGAAAAAAAATGTTCAGTGAGAGGCTGGGTGCTGTGGCTCATGCCTGTAATCCCAGCACTTTAAGAGGCCAAGGTGGCTGGATCACCTGAGTTCAGGAGTTCGAGACCAGACTGGCCAACATGGTAAAACCCCCTCTCTACTAAAAATACAAAAAGTAGCCAGACATGGTGGCAAGTGCCTATAATCCCAGCTACTTGGGAGACTGAGGCAGTTGAATCACTTGAACCTGGGAGGCAGAGGTTGCAGTGAGCCAAGATCGCACCGCTGCACTCCAGCCTGGGCAACAAGAGTGAAACTTCCTCTCAAAAAAAAAAAAATTCAGTGAGTCAAAAGTCTAACATGAAATACAAAGTGCATAGAGGGAGAAGACTGATAAGAAATAGTATGTGCCACTCTTATTTTTTAGCTTTTATTCAATTTAATTTTAATTTTAATTTATATAAAAGGCTATGACTGGATTTTTCTCTGATTCATCTCTGCATGCATTTGACTTGCGATTAACTTCTTTATTGATAAGAAAATTGTAGCGGCGTGAACTTCCCTGAAATATTTTGGAAACAGAGAAGAGAGCATAATGGCCGCATATGGTGCATCTATTCTTTTTACTCCTCCTTGGCCTTTGTTGACTATTGTATCTACATGTTCCCTGCCTGACTTAGTTTTAATTCATTTATCTCCCTACAAAACAATGCTGTTCTTCAGCTTCCCAACTGACACCTAATAAAACCTATCTCACCACCCTCCTCTACCATACTTGCAGCCAATCCATAACAAGTGTAGGAGATAATCACTGCTGAACAGGGTAGGAGCTAAAGGAGAAAAAAACATCTGGGGTTTTTAAGTAACATGCTACACGTCAGTCCTAATCACCAAACAGGAAGAGAAAGCATTTAAGTTTAATTTTGTTATAAAAGTTTTAGTTCAAGTGGAGAAGTATGCAAGCTGCAAATAACAAAAGTCGTACCTAGACAGTTGTCAAACTGTCAACAGAGCTAATGACTGCCACTAACAACAAATGCACTTAAATGACTTTTACCAAAAACTAAGGCTGGTAAGCCTGAGTTATTTTATACCATTGGATTAGGAAGGAAATAACCTGTATTCTTTTGGCTAAATACAATTTTTGTTATTATTGATAATCTGACATTTAGATACAAGCTCTGCCACTTAAGATACATTAATTTGAACAAATCAAATCTCTCAGAGCCTCAGTTTCCCTTATGTGCAAAAGTAAAATAATATCTGACTTATGTTACTTCATAGGGTCATAGAAGCCAAAGTAGTAGCAAATCCCTGAAAATGCTGAAAGTATTATTCAAACGTGAGATAACACTTTCATCACTACTTTATAGCCTTATTAACTTCTGGCTCATAACTACATATTTACTACATAAATATGAATTTTAAAAATATTTATATTATCAAATGAGTAAATAAATACCTTAATTTCTTTAAAATACTTACTGAGTAGTTGAAAAACAAAAATAAAACATTAAAAGGTATTATTATTTAGTTTAAAAGTCTACCAGAAAAAAATAAAACTAATAAGTTTGTTCAAAAGTAAACACTAACTCAAAATCCAAAAGAAAACTGTAACAGTTTTAATCTCATCTTAACTTTAAGGCAAACTCATCCATCATTCAATACTGTTTACCTTGTAAGAGTGTTGCAATCTGGAGAGATTTCTGAGATGGATGTTCTTTCAGAATGTCCAAGACAGTTCTACCTAAGCTATCCTTTATGTTGGCATCAATTCCTGAAAGAAAAAGAAAAACTCGCTAGATATACACCACTGAAGTGTCCTCAAAAGATACTATCGGTATCTAACTGCTGTAATTTCAAACATATACAGACCAAGCACTGCAAGTGATTTTTAAAAAATTAAGTTCTACACACACACATACACACACACACGCAAAGCACGCACACACACACACACACACAAGATTTTAGCAAGAAAGAAGGCAGGGGCCTATTGTTACCAAAGATTAGGAACATTCTCGATCATGAATTAACTCTTAAAGGGCACTGACCCAGTGCTTAAGATTGTTTTTCAGTACCCTATGATATCTTTTTTTTTTTTTTTTTGAGACGGAGTCTCACTCTGTCACCCAGGCTGGAGTGCAGTGGCGTGATCTCAGCTCACTGCAAGCTCCACTTCCCAGGTTCACGCCATTCTCCTGCCTCAGCCTCCCGAGTAGCTGGGACTACAGGTGCCCATCACCATGCCCAACTAATTTTTTTTTTTTTTGTATTTTTAGTAGAGACGGGGTTTCACTGTGTTAGCCAGGATAGTCTCGATATCCTGACCTCGTGATCTGCCTGCCTTGGCCTTCCAAAGTGCTGAGATTACAGGCATGAGCCACCACACCCGGCTGACCCTATGATATCTTTTTGGGTTATAACTACTTAATAGCACACTATCACACTGAAAAATATTATTGATTTAGAATGTGAATTCCTAAAGTATAATGGTCATGTGATTTATATTCTCTGTATAACATGGTAAAAATATTTAGTAAATTATAATCATGTACCATGTAAGTAACATAAGAACAGTCTTAGAACACTTGAATATTCACAAAGTTGAAAAAGCATGATTACATTGAACTGTTGTCCACATAGAATTTATTCAAATACAAGGTCAAATACTCTATGATATTTATTTATGCAAGATTATATTTGTCAGTCACACTCATCATCCACCTGACGAGCAAACTTATTGAAGTGTGTAACTAAAACACCTGTTATTATTTTAGTTGTGGAAATATATATTGTAAGAAAGAACTTATTTTAACATAGCAAATAGCTTTCACTGCCCTAAAAAATTTATGAATTTTCCAAACACATAATTGCCAAAAGAAAAAAGCCAGTTTACAGGATCTGGTCCCAAATGTTAGTTCACTGTAAGATTATTAAATACATGTCTAAATTTGCATAGGAATGTGTAACAAGCACATATTAATATTTAGGTGGTTTCCTCAAATCATTTGTTATATCACCACACTGCATGACAAAGTTAAATATAAATGAAATTTTAACTTTGTTAAATTGTGTACAAATACAATCACAATACAATAGTCTGCCAATGTTTTTCATTTATTTTTACAGAGGCAAATAAACACACTATAGTCCATAACATGAAAAATTTCCATCAGTTGTTTACAAGCATGAATTTGTACCCATGCCTTTTGATCTTTAAAACAAATCTGACCGCAATTCTAGTTTTATTTCATCTCAATCAGAATGTACATATGAAAATAAATAATCCAACTTTATTGTTCCTTCAAAGCACTCCCTTTAAAAGGTTCCCTTTAAAATAAGTTTCTGTAGCCTACTAACAATAGCTACTCAGTTAATGAACTAACTAGAAGGACAATTTACCTTAAAGAGAGGGAACTCAAATCTCTGTTTACCGTAGTTCACAATATAAAACATAGAAAAACTATTATGTTCTTCAATAAATCAAGCAATTGTGACAATTTCTCAAGGATCAATTCCTCTCTCTTACAGAAGGCAGAAATTTCCTTTTTCTTTTGGTAGTTCATCTCTAAAGTACTTAAATGCATAAAATTGTAATAACTAAGAGGTTTGTACTTAAAACATGTATTGCATAAAAGAAGTTGCACGTTGATATCAATGTTATCTAAATACTGAAACTCAGTTCTACATAATATGAATACATATCTGCATTTTAGAGTAAAGGCAAGAGGGTGATTTGTGAAGAAAACTGTGTCATTTTCCTTTGTCTATTCCCAAAATAGAAATGGTATCTGTCAGGATAAGCTCCATGCAGAATCACAATAGTTACCTGTTTCTAACAGAACTCGTACAACATCCACCTTTCCAAACAAAGCTGCTTCATGAAGTGCACTCCCCTTTTCTGTCTGGAAAAAAAAAAAGTAAGAAAAAAGAAAGCATGGTTGCATTTGGAATGCTTACAGGTTAAAATAAAATGCTCACATTTTAATATATTCATACATATTTGCTGTAATCTCAGCCCTCCCTAACAGAAAGGTAATGTGGAATAAAGAAGAGATTCTAAAAGCAAAATCCATCGGCTTGGGGATTGTAAAACACCTCTACTTCTAAATAGAAATTTGGGCCAGGTGCAGTAGCTCACGCCTGTAATCCCAGCACTTTGGAGGCTGAGGCGGATGGATCACCTGAGGTCAGGAGTTCGAGACCAGCCTGGCCAACATGGTGAAACCCCATCTCTACTAAAAATACAAAAATTAGCCACACGTGGTGGTACGTGCCTGTAATCCCAAATACTCATGAAGCTGAGGCAGGAGAATCGCTTGAACTCAGGAAGCAAAGGTTGCAGTGAGCCAAGATCATGCCACTGCACTCCAACCTGGGTGACAGAGTGAGACTCCGTCTCAAAAATAAATAAATAAATAGCCATTTGACTTTCTTATGTGAGTATGTCACCTTCTCTTAGCTTTAGCTCTCCTTAAGTATAAAATAAGAGAAGTAATGCCCACCTCACAAGGCTTTTGTGACTATGCAAGAAGCTCATTTAATCAGCATGCATTTATTAAACACCAATTATAGGCCAAGAGTAGCTGAAGGATATTCTGAGGTATGGAAATATCATCCTGGCCCTCATATATTCACATTCTATTTGAAGAGACAGATGTACAAACACAGATGCTCCTTGACTTGCAATAGGGTTACCTCCTGATAAAGCCACCATAAACTGAGTATCCCTTCAGTTGAAAATGCATTTAGGCCAGGCGCAGTGGCTCATGCTTGTAAGCCCAGCACTTTGGGAGGCCAAGGCAGGTGGATTGCCTGAGGCCAGGAGTTCAGGACCAGTCTGACCAACATGGTGAAACCCCGTCTCTACTAAAAATACAAAAAAATTAGCCAGGCGTGGTGGCATGCACCTGTAATCCCAGCTACTCAGGAGGCTGAGACAGGGGAATTGCTTGAACCAGGAAGGTGGAGGTTGCAGTGAGCCGAGATCACACCACTGCACTCCAGCCTTGGTGACAGAGTGAGAATCTATCGCAAAAAAAAAGAAAAGAAAATGCATTTAAACACACGTAACCTACCAAACATCATAGCCTAGACTAGCCTACTTTAAATATGCTCAGAAGACTTACATTAACCTAGAGTTGGGCAAAATCATTTAACACAAAGCCTATTTTATGATAAAGCATTGACTATCTCATATACTGCATATTGCTAGCCTGGGAAAAGATCAAGATTCAAAATTTGAAGCATATCAAAAATGCGACAGTTTCACACCATTTTAAAGCCGAGAAATTGTTAAATTAAATCATTGTAAGTTGGGGGCTGTCTGTAAATATTTATGATAAATGAAATCTAAACAATTTAATGTAGCCATAAAAAAGAATAAAATCTTGTCATTCACAGCAACATGGATGAGCCTGGAGAATATTATGTTAAGTGAAATAAGTCAGGCACAGAAAGATAAATACCACATGTTCTCACATATGCGTGAGCTAAAAAAGTTGGACCCATAGAAGTAGAGAGTAACATTATGGTTATGAGAGGCTGGGCAGGGGAGCAGGGAGAGGGGGATAGGGAGAAGTTGGTGAATGACTACACAATTACAGCTATATAGGAGAAAGAAGTTCTAGTATTCTTTAGTAGGGTGATGACAGTTAACAATAATTGATTATGTATTTTCAAATACTGGAAGAGAGGATTTTTGAATGTTCCCAACACAAATAAATGGCAAATGTTTGAGGTAATAGATATGCTAATTACTCTATCATTACATACTATATTTCATGTATCGAAATATCACTCTGTACCCCTCAATATGTACAATTATGACATGCAATTAAAAAGAAAAATAAATTAAAAAGCAAAAAAAAATTTAATATAGCTTCAGAAACCCAGATGATGTTTTCTCCCTGCTTTTCTCTCCGTCCCATCCTTTGCCCATCACAACCCTCTTCCAAACCTCATACCCTATGCTCCAGGCATACTGAACTCTTTTTTTTTTTTTTTTTTTTTTGAGACGGAGTCTCGCTCTGTCGCCTAGGCTGGAGTGCAGTGGCACAATCTCAGCTCACTGCAAGCTCTGCCTCCAGGGTTCACGCCATTCTCCTGTCTCAGCCTCCCGAGAAGCTGGGACTACAGGCTCCCGCCACCACGCCCAGCTAATTTTTTTGTATTTTTAGTAGAGACGGGGTTTCACCATGTTATTCCAGGATGGTCTCCATCTCCTGACCTCGTCATCCGCCCGTCTTGGCCTCCCAAAGTGCTGGGATTACAGGCGTGAGCCACCACGCCTGGCCCCTGAACACTTTCATAATCATTTCATATTGCTTTCTTCCACAGGGGGTCTCCAAGGCTGGTCTCTCTGCCTGGCAGGATCTAACTCCTAGCACTCTTAATCTAGCCATCTAGATATACCACTAGTTAATTTTCAGCATGAATAAGAACCACCTGGAGAAACTGTTTTAAAAACATATTTCTGGGCCCCATCCCCAGAGTTTCTGATTCAGTCGCCTGAGATTAGGCCGTAGAATTTCCCTTTCTAACAAATTCCCCTGTGATTCTGTAGGTCTAAAGAGTATGCTTTAAGAACCATGAACATGTACTATATCTCGAATCTTAGCTTAAAATAATTGCATTTATAAAGACATCCCTGACCCCTGAAGTTTAGTGTTTTTCCTGGATGTTCCACATCAATCTATATTTTCCTTATCACAGCACTCATATACCACATTATAATTTTATGTAATTGTCTAGTTCCCATAATAAACTGTAAGTTCAGTGGAAATGTAGGCCACATCTATTTTTTCACCATTGTATCCCCAATGCCTGGCAAAGCACTTTGAAAATACAGATGTTTAGAAATTCTTTCGAGGGCAAAAAGTGGAGGGAGGGAAGAACACGGGATGAAAAACTAGGACAATTTGTGAGTAGTGCAGGATAAGATTGATTCTGCCTTGAGGAAGCTCGAGGAAGATTCCAAAGATGATGCTTTTTAAGCTACACAAATGTTAGTTCTTTTTTTTTTTTTTTTTTTTTCATTTTCTTCTTCTCTCAAGAATCTAACAAGTATCAGTAGGTCGTGTGTGTGTGTGTGTGTGTGTGTGTGTCCGTGTGTGTTTTCAATTGAATAGTGTCAAGGTAGCAATTTTGTTGCCCTATACTAAATGTGATCTCTAATGTGGGATTCCAATCTCAACCTGAAATAGAAATATCACTATAAAATAACATACAATGTAAAAACTCTTACTTTTCTTTTTTTCTTTTTTGAGATGGAGTCTTGCTCTCTCACCCAGGCTGGAGTGCTGTGGCATGATCTCAGCTCACTGCAACCTCCGTCTCCCGGGTGCAAGCGATTCTCCTGCCTCAGCTTCCCAAGTAGCTGAGATTAAGGCATGCACCACCACGCCCAGCTAATTTTTGTATGTTTAGTAGAGAGGGGGTTTCACCGTGTTGACCAGGCTGGTCTTGAACTCCTAATCTCAAATGATCCACCCACGTCAGCCTCCCAAAGTGCTGGGATCACAGGCATGAGCCACTGAGCCTGGCCAAAACTCTTTAATAAAAGTCTATTATATAATTAACCCAATCTAAAGTAGATAAGTACATTATTAAGCAGGCTTGAGGAACACTGAACATCAATGTGATCTGACTGTATCTTCAAGATGGAATGATTGAAATGCCGTTGAATTATAATCTGACTGGCATGATATGTAGATACTGAAAAAAATGGAAACAAAAAAATAGTTTATAAATATACAGCACAATTTTGAAGGAAATGAGAAACTGGAAACCGATTTGGCTCTTAAGAAAATATTTCAATGTGGGGCATTAACATTTTATTTTTTCCCTTCCTTAAAAATATTTCTTGAAATAATCTAAATTTGCCCATTCTCATGCTGTTTTTCAACCAGATTTCTGATTACTAATTTGATTCCCTTACACTTTTCCAAAATTTTGGACTTGATTTCAGAAAAATCCTTCCTGATATAGCATACTTCAGTTCATTCTGAAAACAAACCAAAGAATATTTTAATTCAGGATTGAGAGGGGAAAGAAATAGAATTCCCCACAGCCTGAGGGAAAGGGGAGGACAGAAAGTATGAACCCCAGGGGGTTAGCTTTGGAACAAGTATTTGTTCCGGGGAGTCTGTCAACCCATGCTAGACTAGTGCCTGGACTTTAACCAGCCATTCAAGGTACGAGTGGCAGTGAGGCAGAAGACAGTCTGACTTCTAAGCAAGCTGAAAGCTTAAATGAGGGACCCCTGCAAAACTCTAAAACTTCTAAAGAACATCCTCAGTGAAAATTAAAACAACAACAACAACACATTGCACAGAAGGGGAAAGGATGTCTAACTAGGTCTTGGTTGTAGATAGAGTGAAAAAAGTAAATCCCCCTAAGAATGCCTAACCACAATTCTACACTCATATGGTAAGTTTAAGGCAAAATTGTACAATCTCTATGAACTCCAGATCCTCATCCAAAATGTGGAATAAAGTGGTCCTGGGTTTCTAGTAATACAGGCAGATATAAATGCTTAGATTAAAAGCAGATATAAATCCCCTCTGTAAAAGTACACTTTCAACTCAGGCCTCCAAATATTCCAGCAGATGAAGCTCTAAGAAATACAAATTCAAAATTATAAATTACTGAATGTGAAAGGAAACATCCCGCCATTAACAAGGATTAGTAAATAAAAATACAAAAGAATAAAACTCACAAAAATTTCACATATTGAAATGGTCAGGTATAGAATATAATACATACGTGATAAATAAGATGAAAGAACTAGAACAAAAGAATAATTATCAAAATTGACCAAATGTGAAAATGAATCAAATAGCATTCTAGAAATAGAAAATATAATATTTAAAATCAATGGCTTAATAACATATAAATAGCTACTGAAGGGGTATTAAACTGGATGATAGAATTTTTTAAGTACATAATTGATAGGGTTTGGCTATGTCCTCACCCGAATCTCATCTTGAATTTTAGTTCCCATAATCTTCATGTGTCATGGGAGGGACCTGCTGGGAGGTAATTTACTCATGGGGGCAGTTACCCTCATGCTGTTCTCATGATAGTGAGTGAGTTCTCACAAGATCTAATGGTTTTATAAGGAGCTTTTCCCCCTTTGGCTCAGCACTTCCTCTTGCCTGCCACCATGTAAGATGTGACTTTGCTCCTCCTTCACCTTCCACCATGATTGTGAAGCCTCCCCAGCCATGTGAAACTGTGAGTCAATGAAACCTCTTTCCTTCATAAATTACAACCTCAGGTATGTCTTTATTAGGAGACATACTAATAGGAGACTTAATTAGGAGAACAGACTAATACAATAATGCAATAAAAAGAATAAGAGATGAAGGACAGAGCAAAATTGCAGAATATAAGCCTACACCATTTGTCTTCCCCACTGGAACACCGAATATTAACAACTATCTGCACACAGAAGAGCACTGTCACAAGAACAAAAAATCAAGTGAACAATTGCAGTATCTGGTTTTAACTTCCTACTGCTGAAATAGACACTGAGGAGGGTGGAAGAGAAAGTCTTGAATCACGGGCGCTGGCCCTCTCCCATTCCATGGCAGTAGCCATGCTGCACAGATAGAAAATCTGTGCATTTTAGGAAGGGAGAGAGCAGTGACTGAGGAACTTTACATTGAACTCAGTGCTGCTTTGTCAGAGTGGACAATAAAGCTGTGTGGGGTTCAGCCAGTGCCCACATTGAGGGGACATTTGGACCAGCCTAGCCAGAAGGGAATCACCCATGGAATGTGAGTCTCTCAACGAGCCTCACCACTGCACTGCAGGCTGAAGTGCTCTGGGATCCTCAGCAAACCTGAAAGGCAGTCTAGGACACAAGGACTGCAATTCCTAGGCAAATCCTAGTGCTAGGCTGGGCTTAGAGCCAGTAGACAAGATTGGCGCATGACCTAGGGAGACACCAGCAGATATGGCTAAGGAAGTGCCTATGCCATCCCTCCACCAACCCCAGGCAGTGCAAGTGCAATTCGCAACAACAAAAGTAACTTTTCCCTTCTATTTAAGGAGATGAGAGTTAAGAGTAAAGAGGACTTTGTCTTGCATCTTAGATGCCAGCTCAGCCATAGTAGGATGGGGCACTGGGCAAAGTTGTGAAGCCCTAAATCCTGGACATTTCTAGATGTACCTTAGGCCAAAAGGGAACCCACTGCCTTGAAGGAAAGAATCCAGTCCTGGCAGGATTCATCACCTGCTGACTAAAGAGCTCTTGGAGCCTAAATAAGCAGCAGCAATAACCAGGAGTACACCATGGGCCTTGTGGTCTAAGAAATGCTGGCTTCAAGGGTCATCCAGCACAGTCCCAGCTGTGGTGGCTATGGTGAACAACTTCTTCTGTTTGAAAACAGCAGAGGGAAAAATAAAGAGGCCTTTGCCTTGCACCTAAGGTACCACTTTGGCCACAGTAGGAAAAAACAAGCAGGCACATGGGGTCTCTGAGTCCAGGCCCAGGCTCTTGGACAACATTTCTGAATCTGTCCTGGACCAGAGGGGAGCCTACTGCCCTACAGGGTGAGTCTGAGGCCTGGCAGGACTCACCATAAGCTGACAAAAGAGCCCTTGGGCTTTAAGTAAACATTGGCAGTGACCTAGAAGAACCCTCGTGGACCAGAAGTGGTGGTGGCCACAGGGAGAGGCTCCTCTGCCTGTGGAAAAGGGAAGAAAGAGTAAGAAGGACTTTGTAATGAAGTGTGAGTGCCAACTTTGCTGCAGTAAATTAGAACATCAGGTAAACTGCTAAGGTTTTTGACTCTAATCCTTGGCTTCCAGACAGCTACTCTGGACATGCCCAGGGTCTGGGGGAGCTCACTTCCCTGAAGATTAGGATACAGTGCTGAGCTGGCTTCAGGTCTGACCCAACGCAATCCCAGTGGTGGTTTCCAAAGGGATGTTTGCATCACCACACCCCCAGGTACAGGTGGCTCAGCACAGAAAGACAGACTCTGTTTCTTTGAGAGAAAGGAGAAAGAAGAGCCTCTGCCTAGTAATACATAGAATTCTTCCAGATCTTATCCAAGGCAGTACCTCTATGAGTCTGCAAAAACCACAGTGTTAGTGGGTTTGGGGCCCAAGTCCCTTCAAATGCCTGGAAAGTCTTCCTAAGAAGGACAGATACAAACAGGCCCAGACTGTGAAGACTACAGTCAATATCTAACTCTTCAATGCCCAAACACTGATGAATATCTACAAGCATCAAGACCATCCAAGAAAACATGACCTCACCAAATGAACTACATAAGGCACCAGGGACGAGTCCTGGAAAAAAAATAGATACATGATCTTTCAGACAGAGAATTTAAAATAGCTGTTTTGAGGAAACTCAAAGACATTCAAGATAACACAGAGAAGGAATTCAGAATTCTATCAGATAAATTTAACAAAGAGATTGAAATAATTAAAAAGAATCAAGCAAAAGTTCTAGAGTTGAAAATTGCAATTGATGTAATGAAGAATGCATTAGAGTCTCTTAAGAGCAGAATTAGTCAAGAAGAAAAAATTAATGAGCTTGAAGACAGGTATTCAAAAACACACTGAGAGTCTATGGCCATACTACCCCAAACGCGCCCAATCTCGTCTGAAAACACACTGAGAAGACAAAATAAAAAAAAAGAATAAAAAGCAATGAAACCTGCTTTCAAGATCTAGACAACAGTCTCAAGAGGGCAAATCTAAAAGTTACTGGCCTTAAAGAGGAGGTTGAGAAATAGTTAGGGGTAGAAGGTTTATTCAAAGGGATAATATTGGAGAACTTCCCAAACCTAGAGAAAGATATTAACATTCAAAGACAAGAAGGTTATAGAGCACCAAGCAGATTTAACCCAAAGAAGGCTACTTCAAGGCATTTAAGAATCAAACTCTCAAAGGTCAAAGATAAACAAATAATCCTAAAAGCAGTAAGAGAAAATAAATAACATACAATGGAGCTCCAATATATCTGGCAGCAGACTTTTCAATGGAAATCTTACAGGTCAGGAGAGAGTGGCATGACGTATTTAAAGTGCTGAAGGAAGAAAACTTTTACCCTAAAATGGTATATCTGGCAAAAATATCCTTCAAGCATGAAAGAGAAATAAAGACCTTCCCAGACAAGCAAAATCTGAGGGATTTCATCAACACCAGACCTGTCTTACAAGAAATGTTGAAGGGAGTTCTTCAATCTGAAAGAAAAGGACATCAATAAGCAATAATAAATCATTTGAAGGTGCAAAACTCACTGGTAATAGCCCACAGAAAATCCAGAATAACACTGTAATTATGGTGTGGAAACTACTTTTATCTTAAGTAGAAACATTAAACAATGAACCAAAAAATAATAACGACTACAATGAATTTTCAAGATACAGAGAATGAAATAAGACATAAAGAGAAACAACAAAAAGTTAAAAAGTTGGGTGACAAAGTTAAACTGTATAGTTTTTATTAGTTTTCTTTTTGTGTGTTTGTTTGTTTATGCAATCAGTGTTGTCATCAGTTTAAAGTAACAGGTTATAAGGTAGTATTTGCAAGCCTCATGGTAGCTTCAGATAAAAAAACATATAACGGGTACACAAAAAATTTAAAAAGCATGAAATTAAAGCCTACTGCCAGAAAAAATCACCTTCACTAAAAGGAAGACAGGAAGAAAGGAAAAAAGGAAGGGTAGACTGCCAAAAAAAGAGAGAGAGAGAAAAATAACAAAATGACAGGAGTAAGTCCTTACTTATCAACAATAACATTAAATGTATATGGAGTAAACTCTCCAATCAAAAGACATAGAGTGGCTGAATAGATAAAAAACAAAACCCAATGATCTGATGCCTACAGGAAGCACATGTTACCTATAACGATACACACAGATTAAAAATAAATGGATGTAAAAAGATATTCCATGTAAACAGAAACCAAAAAACCACAGGAGTAGCTATGCTTATATTAGGCAAAATAGATTTTAAGACAAAAATTGTAGGAAAAGACAAAGAAGGTCATTATATAATGACAAAGGGGTCAATTCAGCAAGAGGATATTACAATTGTAAATATATATGCACCAAACACTGGAGTACCCAGATATATAAAGCAAATATTATTAGTGCTAAAGGGAAAGATAGACCTAAATACAACAATAGCTGGAGACTTCAACTCCCCACTTTCAGCATTGGATAGATCTTTCGGACAGAAAATCAACAAATAAACATTGGTCTTAATCTGCACTTCAGAAAAAATGGAACATTTTATCTGATGGCTGCAAAATACACATTCTTCTCCTCAGCACATGGATCATTTTCAAGGACAGACCACATGTTATGTCACAAAACAAATTTTTAAACATTTTTAAAAAATGAAAAAATATCAAGCATCATCCCTGACCACAATGGAATAAAACTAGAAATCAATAACAAGAGAAATTTTGGAAACTACACAAACAGACGAAAATTAAACAGTATGCTCCTGAATAAGTGGGTCAATGAAGAAATTAGAAAGAAAATTTAAAAATTCCTTGAAATAAGATCATGGAAACACAGCATACCAAAACCTATGGGACACAGCAAAAGCAGTACTAAGAGGAAACTTTATAGCCATCAGTGCCTACATCAAAAAGGAAGAAAAACTTAAAATAAATAATCTAATGATACATCTTAAAGAATTTAAAAAGCAAGAGCAAGCTGAATGCAAAATTAAGAGGAGAAAAGAAATAATGAGGATCAGAGCAGACATAAATGAATTTGAAATGATTAAAAAAAAGACAACAGATCAATAAAAAAAAAGTTGTTGTTTTGAAAAGAAAAACACAATTGACAAACCTTTAGCCAGACTAAGACAAGAGAGAAGACTCAAATAAATGAAATCAGAAATGAAAAAGGAGACATTACAACTAATATCACAGAAATTCAAAGGATCATGAGTGGCTGATATGAACAACTAAATACCAATAAATTGAAAAATCTAGAAGAAATGGATAAATTCCTAGATACATACAACCTACTAAAATTGAACCATTAAGAATTCCAAAGCCCGAACAGACCAATAACAAGGAACAAGATCGAAGCCATAATAAAATGTCTCCCAGTAAAGAAAAGTGCAGGACCGATGACTTTGCTGATGAATTCTACCAAACATTTAAAAAACTAACACCAATCCTATTCAAACTGTTCTGAAAAATAGAGGAAGATAGAATACTTACAAACCCATTCTACAAGGCCAGTATTAATCTGATACTAAACCCCAAGACACATCAAAAAAAGAAAACTATAGGCCAATATCTCTGATTACTATTGATGTAAAAATCCTCAACAAAACTCCAACAAACCAAATTCAGCAACAAAGTAGGATTTATCCCTGTGATGCAAGGATGGTTCAACATATGCAAATCAATCAATGTGATACCCTGTATCAACAGAATGAAGGACAAAAAACATGATCATTTCAACTAATGCTGAAAACATATTTGATGAAGCCCAACATCCCTTCCTGATTTAAAAAAAATAGCCAAAACACCTCAATGTAATAAAATCCATATATGACAGACTCACAGCTAGTATCATACTGAATGGGGGAAAACTGAAAGCCTTTCATCTAAGACCTGGAATACAACAAGAATACCTACTTTCACCACTGTCACTCAAAATAGAACTGGAAGTCCTAGCTAGAGCAATTAAACAAGAGAAAGATATAAAGGGCATCCAAATTGGAAAGGAAGAAGTCAAATTATCCTTGTTTGCACATAATACAATCTTATATTTGGAAAAACCTAAAGACTCCACTGAAAAACTATTACAACTGATAAACAAATGTAGCAATGTTTCAGGATAAAAAATCAACATACAAAAATCAGCAGCATTTCTATATGCCAACAGTAGACAATGTGAAAAAGAAAATTTTAAAAATCCTATTTACAGTAACCACACATAAAACTAAATACCTAGGAATTAACCAAACAAGTGAAAAATCTCTACAATGAAAACTGTAAAATACTGATGAAAGAAATTGAAGAGGACACCAAAAATGGAAAGATATTCCATGCTCATGAATTGGAAGAATCAATATTGTTAAAATGTCCATACTAACCAAAGCAATCTACAGATTCAATGCAATACCTATCAACATACCAATGACATTTTTCACAGAAATGGAAAACCAATCCCAAAATTTATACAGAATCACCAAATACCCAGAATAGCCAAAGCAAACCTGAGCAAAAAGAATAAAACTGAAGGAATAACATTACCTGACTTCAAATTATACTACAAAGCTACCGTAACCAAATCAGAATGGTACTGACATAAAATCAGATACATAGACCAATGGAACAAAATAGAAAACCTAGAAGCAAATCTACACACCTACAGTGAACTCATTTTTGACAAAAGAGCCAAGAACATAACACTGGTGAAAAGACAATCTTCAATAAATGGTGCTGGTAAAACTAAATATCCATATGCAGAACAATGAAACTAGATTCCTATCTCTCACAATATACAAAAATCAAATCAAAATGGATTAAAGATTTGAATCTAAGACTTCAAACTCTGAAACTACTACCAAAAAACTTTGAGAAAAATCTCCAGGATATTGGTCTCGGCAAAGATTTCTTGAGTAATACCCCACAAGCACAAACAACCAAAGCAAAAATGGACAAATGGGATCATATCAAGTTAAAAAGCTTCTGCACAGCAAAAGAAACAATCAACAAAGTGAAGAGACAACCCACAGAATAGGAGAAAATATTTGCAAACTACTCATCTGACAAGAGACTAATAACCAGAATATATAACGAACAAAAAATCTTTATAGGAAAACATCTAATAATCCAATTAAAATATTGGCAAAACATTTGAATAGACATTTCTCAAAAGAAGACACACAAATGGCAAACAGGTATATGAAAAGGTGCTCAGCATCATTGATCATCAGAGAAATGCAAATCAAAACTACAATGAAATGTCACCTAACCCCAGTTAAAATGGCTTTTATCCAAATGTTATGCAATAACAAATGCTGGTGAGGATGGGAAAACATGGGAATCCTCATATACGGTAGGTGGGAATGTGAATTAGTAAAACTACTATGAAGAACAGTTTGGAGGTTCCTCAAGAAACTAAAAATAGAGCTACCAAATGATCCAGCAATCCCACTGCTGGATATCTACCCCAAAGAAAGGAAATTGGTATTTTGAAGAGATATTTACAATCTCATGTTTGTTGTGGCACTGTTCACAATAGACAAGATTTGGAAGCAACCTAAGTGTCCATCAACAGATGAAAGGATATAGAAAATGTGACACACACACACACACACATACACAATATTTTCTTGGAGTACTATACAGCCACAAAAAAAGAATAAGATTCTGTCATTTGCAACAACATGGATGGAACTGGAGATCATTATACTAAGTGAAACAAGCCAGGCTCAGAAAGACAGACATCACATGTTCTCAGTTATTTGTGAGATCTAAAAATCAAAACAATTGAACTCATAGAGATAAAGAAGGGTGGTTACCAGAGGCTGGGAAGCGTAGTGGGGGCACAGCAGTTAGAGGGAGGTGGGGATGGTTAAAGCATACAGAAAATAGAAAGAATGAATAAGACCTAGTATTTGATAGCACAATAGGGGCACTATAATCAATAATAATTCAATTGTACATTTAAAGATAAAATAATTGTAACACAAAAGATAAATGCATGAAGGGATGGATACTCAATTTTCCATGATGTGATTATTGTACATAGCATACGTGTACCAAAACATCTCATGAACCCCATAAATATATAGACCTACTAGGTACCCACAAAAATTTTACATTTAAAATTTTTAAATGATTACAGAAACAAATAAGCAAAGAAGGTAAAAAAGAAATAAGAGATGGAAAATATGAAAGACAGAATAAAATAAGAGGATTCAACATATGTCTAATCAGTTTGAGAAGAAGCAGATAGAGGTAAATAATAGTCAGTGGCTAAGAACTTTACATAATTGATAAGACACTAAGTTCCAGGACCAGCAAGCAAGATAAATGAAAAGAATACATCCTGGACATATCAAAGTAAAACTACAAAACTACTAAGATAATAACTTTAAAACACTCTGAGGGAAAAAATTGCCTAAAGAGAAATAATAATTAGATCAATAGCTGACTTCTCAACAAAAATAATAAAGTCGAGGGAGGGAGGCAAGATGGCCGAATAGGAACAGCTCCGGTCTACAGCTCCCAGCGTGAGCAACGCAGAAGACAGGTGATTTCTGCATTTCCATCTGAGGTACTGGGTTCATCTCACTAGGGAGTTCCAGACAGTGGACGCAGGACAGTGGGTGCAGCGCACTGTGCACGAGCCAAAGCAGGGCGAGGCATTGCCTCACTCGGGAAGCACAAGGGGTCAGGGAGTTCCCTTTCCTAGTCAAAGAAAGGGGTGACAGACAGCACCTGGAAAATCAGGTCACTCCCACCCTAATACTGCGCTTTTCCAATGGGCTTAAAAAACGGCACACCAGGAGATTATATCCCACACCTGGCTCAGAGGGTCCTTTGCCCATGGAGTCTCGCTGATTGCTAGCACAGCAGTCTGAGATCAAACTGCAAGGTGGCAGCGAGGCTGGGGGAGGGGTGCCCGCCATTGCCCAGGCTTGCTTAGGTAAACAAAGCAGCCAGGAAGCTTGAACTGGGTGGAGCCCACCACAGCTCAAAGAGGACTGCCTGCCTCTGTAGGCTTCACCTCTGGGGGCAGGGCACAGACAAACAAAAAGACAGCAGTAACCTCTGCAGACATAAATGTCCCTGCCTAACAGCTTTGAAGAGAGTAGTGGTTCTCCCAGCACACAGCTAGAGATCTGAGAACGGGCAGACTGCCTCCTCAAGTGGGTCCCTGACCCCTGACCCCTGAGCAGCCTAACTGGGAGGCACCCCCAAGTAGGGGCAGACTGATAACTCACACAGCTGGGTACTCTTCTGAGACAAAACTTCCAGAGGATCGATGAGGCAGCAGCATTCGCAGTTCACAAAAACCCGCTGTTCTGAAGCCTCCGCTGCTGATACCCAGACAAACTGGGTCTGGAGTGGACCTCTAGCAAACTCCAACAGACCTACAGCTGAGGGTCCTGTCTGTTAGAAGGAAAACTAACAAACAGAAAGGACACCCACACCAAAAACCCATCTGTACATCACCATCATTAAAGACCAAAAGTAGATAAAACTACAAAGATGGGGAAAAAACAGAGCAGAAAACTGGAAATTCTAAAAAGCAGAGCGCCTCTCCTCCTCCAAGGGAACGCAGTTCCTCACCAGCAATGGAACAAAGCTGGCCGGAGAATGACTTTGACGAGTTGAGAGAAGAAGGCTTCAGACGATCAAACTACTCCGAGCTACAGGAGGAAATTCAAACCAAAGGCAAAGAAGTTAAAAACTTCAAAAAAAATTTAGACGAATGTATAACTAGAATAACCAATACAGAGAAGTGCTTAAAGGAGCTGATGGAGCTGAAAGCCAAGGCTCCAGAACTACGTGAAGAATGCAGAAGCCTCAGGAGCCGACGCGATCAACTGGAAGAAAGGGTATCAGTGATGGAAGATGAAATGAATGAAATGAAGCGAGAAGGGAAGTTTAGAGAAAAAAGAATACAAAGAAACGAACAAAGCCTCCAAGAAATATGGGACTATGTGAAAAGACCAAATCTACGTCTGATTGGTGTTCCTGAAAGTGACCGGGAGAATGGAACCAAGCTGGAAAACACTCTGCAGGATATTATCCAGGAGCACTTCCCCAATCTAGCAAGGCAGGCCAACATTCAGATTCAGGAAATACAGAGAACACCACAAAGATACTCCTCGAGAAGAGCAACTCCAAGACACATAATTGTCAGATTCACCAAAGTCGAAATGAAGGAACAAATGTTAAGAGCAGCCAGAGAGAAAGGTCGGGTTACCCACAAAGGGAAGCCCATCACACTAACAGCGGATCTCTCGGCAGAAACTCTACAAGCCAGAAGAGAGTGGGGGCCAATATTCAACATTCTTAAAGAAAAGAATTTTCAACCCAGAATCTCATATCCAGCCAAACTAAGCTTCATAAGTGAAGGAGAAATAAAATCCTTTACAGACAAGCAAATGCTGAAAGATTTTGTCACCACCAGGCCTGCCCTAAAAGACCTGATGAAGGAAGCACTAAACATGGAAAGGAACAACCAGTACCAGTCACTGCAAAATTATGCCAAATTGTAAAGACCATCGAGGCTAGGAAGAAACTGCATCAACTAATGAGCAAAATAACCAGCTAACATCATAATGACAGGATCAAATTCACACATAACAATATTAACTTCAAATGTAAATGGACTAAATGCTGCAATTAAAAGACACAGACTGGAAAACTGGATAAAGAGTCAAGACCCATCAGTGTGCTGTATTCTGGAAACCCATCTCATGTGCAGAGACACACATGGGCTCAAAATAAAGGGATGGAGGAAGATCTACCAAGCAAATGGAAAACAAAAAAAAGGCAGGGGTTGCAATCCTAGTCTCCGATAAAACAGACTTTAAACCAACAAAGATCAAAGACACAAAGAAGGCCATTTACATAATGGTAAAGGGATCAATTCAACAAGAAGAGCTAACTATCCTAAATATATATGAACCCAATACAGGAACACCCAGATTCATAAAGCAAGTCCTGAGTGACCTACAAAGACACTTAGACTCCCACACAATAATAACGGGAGACTTTAACACCCCACTGTCAACATTAGACAGATCAACGAGACAGAAAGTTAACAAGGATACCCAGAAATTGAACTCAGCTCTGCACCAAGTGATGTAGATGACCTAATAGACATCTACAGAACTCTCCACCCAAAATCAACAGAATATACATTTTTTTCAGCACCACACCACACCTATTCCAAAATTGACCACATAGTTGGAAGTAAAGCTCTCCTCAGCAAATGTAAAAGAACAGAAATTATAACAAACTGTCTCTCAGACCACAGTGCAATCAAACTAGAACTCAGGATTAAGAAACTCCCTCAAAACCGCTCAACTACATGGAAACTGAACAACCTGCTCCTGAATGACTGCTGGGTACATAACCAAATGAAGGCAGAAATAAAGATGTTCTTTGAAACCAACGAGAACAAAGACACAACATATCAGAATCTCTGGGACACATTCAAAGCAGTGTGTAGAGGGAAATTTATAGTGCTAAATGCCCACAAGAGAAAGCAGGAAAGATCCAAAATTGACACCCTAACATCACAATTAAAAGAACTAGAAAAGCAAGAGCAAACACATTCAAAAGCTAGCAGAAGGCAAGAAATAACTAAAATCAGAGCAGAACTGAAGGAAATAGAGACACAAAAAACCCTTCAAAAAACTAATGAATCCAGGAGCTGGTTTTTGAAAAAGATCAACAAAATTGATAGACCGCTAGCAAGACTAATAAAGAAGAAAAGAGAGATGCATCAAATAGACACAATAAAAAATGATAAAGGGGATATCACCACCGATCCCACAGAAATACAAACTACCATCAGAGAATACTACAAACACCTCTACACAAATAAACTAGAAAATCTAGAAGAAATGGATAAATTCCTTGACACATACAGCCTCCCAAGACTAAACCAGGAAGAAGTTGAATCTCTGCATAGACCAATAACAGGCTCTGAAATTGTGGCAATAATCAATAGCTTACCAACCAAAAACAGTCCAGGACCAGATGGATTCACAGCCGAATTCTACCAGAGGTACAAGGAGGAACTGGTACCATTCCTTCTGAAACTATTCCAATCAATAAAAAAGAGGGAATCGTCCCTAACTCATTTTATGAGGCCAGCATCATCCTGATACCAAAGCCAGGCAGAGACACAACCAAAAAAGAGAATTTTAGACCAATATCCTTGATGAACATTGATGCAAAAATCCTCAATAAAATACTGGCAAACCGAATCCAGCAGCACATCAAAAAGCTTATCCACCATGATCAAGTGGGCTTCATCCCTGAGATGCAAGGCTGGTTCAACATACGTAAATCAATACATGTAATCCAGCATATAAACAGAACCAAAGACAAAAACCACATGATTATCTCAATAGATGCAGAAAAGGCCTTTGACAAAATTCAACAACCCTTCATGCTAAAAAATCTCAATAAATTAGGTATTGATGAGACGTATCTGAAAATAATAAGAGCTATCTATGACAAACCCACAGCCAATATCATACTAAATGGGCAAAAACTGGAAGCATTCCCTTTGAAAACTGGCACAAGACAGGGATGCCCTCTCTCACCACTCCTATTCAACATAGTGTTGGAAGTTCTGGCCAGGGCAATTAGGCAGGAGAAGGAAATAAAGGGCATTCAATTAGGAAAAGAGGAAGTCAAACTGTCCCTGTTTGCAGACGACATGATTGTGTATCTAGAAAATCCCGTTGTCTCAGCCCAAAATCTCCTTAAGCTGATAAGCAACTTCAGCAAAGTCTCAGGATACAAAATCAATGTACAAAAATAACAAGCATTCCTATACACAATTCACAGACAAACAGAGAGCCAAATCATGAGTGAACCCCCATTCACAATTGCTTCAAAGAGAATAAAATACCTAGGAATCCAACTTACAAGAGACGTGAAGGACCTCTTCAAGGAGAACTACGAACCACTGCTCAATGAAATAAAAGAGGATACAAATAAATGGAAGAACATTCCATGCTCATGGGTTGGAAGAATCAATATAGTGAAAATGGCCATACTGCCCAAGGTAATTTATAGATTCAATGCCATCCCCATCAAGCTACCAATGACTTTCTTCACAGAATTGGAAAAAACTACTTTAAAGTTCATGTGGAATCAAAAAAGAGCCCGCATCGCCAAGGCAATCCTAAGGCAAAAGAACAAAGCTAGAGGCATCATGCTACCTGACTTCAAACCATACTACAAGGCTACAGTAACCAAAACAGCATGGTACTGGTACCAAAACAGAGATAGAGACCAATGGAACAGAACAGAGCCCTCAGAAATAACGCCGCATATCTACAACTATCTGATCTTTGACAAACCTGACAAAAACAAGAAATGGGGAAAGGATTCCCTATTTAATAAATGGTGCTGGGAAAACTGGCTAGCCATATGTAGAAAGCTGAAACTGGATCCCTTCCTTACACCTTATACAAAAATTAATTCAAGATGGATTAAAGATTTACATGTTAGACCTAAAACCATAAAAACCCTAGAAGAAAACCTAGGCATTATCATTCAGGACATAGGCATGGGCAAGGACTTCATGTCTAAAACACCAAAAGCAATGGCAACAAAAGCCAAAATTGGCAAATGGGATCTAATTAAACTAAAGAGCTTCTGCACAGCAAAAGAAACTACCATCAGAGTGAACAGGCAACCTACAGAATGGGAGAAAATTTTCGCAACCTACTCATCTGACAAAGGGCTAATATCCAGAATCTATAATGAACTCAAACAAATTTACAAGAAAAAAACAAACAACCCCATCAAAAAGTGGGCAAAGGACATGAACAGACACTTCTCAAAAGAAGACATTTATGCAGCCAAAAAACACATGAAAAAATGCTCATCATCACTGGCCATCAGAGAAATGCAAATCAAAACCACAATGAGATACCATCTCACACCAGTTAGAATGGTGATCATTAAAAAGTCAGGAAACAACAGGTGCTGGAGAGGATGTGGAGAAACATGAACACTTCTACACTGTTGGTGGGATTGTAAACTAGTTCAACCATTGTGGAAGTCAGTGTGGCCATTCCTCAAGGATCTAGAACTAGAAATACCATTTGACCCAGCCATCCCATTACTGGGTATATACCCAAAGGACTATAAATCATGCTGCTATAAAGACACGTGCACACATATGTTTACTGTGGCACTATTCACAATAGCAAAGACTTGGAACCAACCCAAATGTCCAAAAACGATAGACTGGATTAAGAAAATGTGGCACATATACACCATGGAATACTATGCAGCCATAAAAAATGTAGGGACATGGATTTCCCGCCTTTGTAGGGACATGGATGAAACTGGAAATCATCATTCTCAGTAAACTATCACAAGGACAAAAAACCAAACACCACATGTTCTCACTCATAGGTGGGAATTGAACAATGAGAACACATGGACACAGGAAGGGGAACATCACACTCTGGGGAATGTTGTGGGATGGGAGCAGGGGAAGAGGGATAGCATTAGGAGATAAACCTATTGCTAAATGACGAGTTAATGAGTGCAGCACTCCAACATGGCACATGTATACATATGTAACAAACCTGCACATTGTGCACATGTACCCTAAAACTTAAAGTATAATAATAAAATAAATAAATAATAATAATAATAAAGTCAGAAGAAAGTATAATACCTTCATGTGACAAGTGAAAAAAAACTATCAACCTAGCATTGTACATTCAGCCAAACTACCTTCTAAGAATGAGAGTAAAATAAAAACATTTTCAGACAGACTAAAAATGAGTGGTTACTTAAGACTCTTACTGAAAGAACTTCTACAGGATATAATTCAGAAAAGGAACTGAGATGCAAGAAGTAATGATAAATAAAGAGAACAGTTAATATGAGGCTAAATCTAAACAAATATTTAAAAATATGATAGTGTCTACTTTTGGCACTGATTTGGCTTCACAGATACTTTGATAAAGGATGATGCACACTGTAGACACTGAAAGGGTCCCACCTTATACACAGGGAATATATTCCAAGCACCCCAGTGGATGTCTAAAACCAAAGATAGTACTGAACCCGAATGCCATCAATCAGAATTCATTTCTGTTCATGTCTTCCATCCACAAATTCAAGACCTTTTCCATCTTAACTAAGCACTTACCGTGCACTATAGCTGTAAATTCTGTAGTTTGAGGCGCAACAGCAAACCTAGTACACATTTCTTTTTCTTTCTTCTCAACTTCAGATAGAAGATTCATTCTTACCATAGATCTTAGCAACCTCTGTGTACGAGTTTTTCTTTTCTTTAGTAAGTCAAGAACTTTCATCTTTTCACTTAGAGGAAGCACTTTACAGCTTCTCTTTGGAATATGCAAATTGTCAGCATCACTACTCTTACGCTTTGGGGCCATTATTAAGTAAAATATGGGTGACTTGAACCCAAGCAGTGCAACACCAGAACAGTCGATCTGATAATCAAGAGGGCTACCAATAGGCAAATAATGTCTACAGCACAGAGACGCTGGACAAAGGGATGATTCATGTCCCAGGCAGGACAAAGTATGATGGTGAGAGGTTTCATCATGCTACTCGGAATGGCATGGAATTTAAAACTTATAAGTTGTTGATTTCTATAATTTTCCTTTTAATGTTTTCAGACCATGGTTGACTGCAGGTATCTGAAACTGCAGAAAACTAAACATCAGATAAAGGTTGGGTGAGCAGCAGGGGTAAGGGGAACTATTATATTCTAGACAATGAAAATACATAATCTCCACCATAAATAAACAAATCTCTTTCTGGAAAAAGCAGATGTAGCAAACCTGGGTTCCAGTGGCAGCTTGGCCTTTAGTAGCTATATAACTTTGGAAAAATCACTTAATATCTCTGAAAATTCATATATCCTATGAGAAACACATTAAAAACCTAACAGATACATTTTGTGTGGGAAAAACTAAAAATAAAATACAAATTTTAAAAAACTAATATGGTTATTGGGAAGGTTAAATAAGATAAACATACAACAAATAAGATTTTTTAAGTGTTTTATTAAACTATAAAGTAATGACAAGTATTATCAATAATATTTCTATTAAAAAAGCAATTAGAAAACCTATTTTTAAAAGTAACCTCAATTATGTTAATATTAATTACATACATGTATGTCCTTTACATTATTCCAAGATAAAAATGCTATGTTAAGTAGAACTAATGTTTTCACACAATAAGAAGACACAGAATTCTTCAATAAAAATAGAAAAGGTTAGTAGATGATAAACATATTTTTAGCCTGTAAAAATGAATCCGTTTTTACAAATTCAAGGTTGCTGTAATTAGCTTCTTTGGTAAGAGAACATGAGAACTGTCAAATGGAATGGATTGGTGTCATAATTCTAAGGTAAACAGTGGTACCAAGAACTATTTACTGCTATCACAATGTTGTCACATAGTGTACAGAATTTAAATATGTCAAACCCATGGACTTTTCAAAATATAGATTATGTAATAATTTCCTTCTTTTCATCAGAGATTAGAAAAACTTAAGAATATTTTGCCAAGGTGTAAAGATTTTAAAAAAAAAATCAAGTGCCCTGTGGCTTATCACACCCTAGACAGAGTCCGTGTCTAATTGTCTAATATTCTCACTCAAATGAGCACTATTCTGTACATCTCAGCATTCTGCCCCAAATCTACAACCCATAACTGGCCAGACCTTGAAAAATTCTATTCTTGTGAAATATTTAGTCCAAAACATTTTACAAGAAAGTAGAAAGTCTACAAAGAAACAACATCGAACAAGGTGAACCCAAAGGCTCCCATCCCTGGAGATTTCAGTCCTGCTTTTCTTATGGATCAAAATTCTCCATTTTATCAAAATTAATCATTTTAAAAAAACAAAATTTCCAAAATCGATAATCATGCAGTTTATAACACAGTGATATTTCAAAACTTATCCAGTAACCACACATAAAGCACTCATAACATCTCAGCACCTTTTAGGGGAAAAAAAAAGACAAACCTCTGAACACGGTGATGAAAACAGCTGAGCGAAAAGTACTGAAATGATATATATGTTAACATCAATAACTGAATTGTTGATGAAAGCAAAAGAAATTCTCTCATTGATTGGAAATGCCTATTAAAGTCAAGCCTTGGTAGCACCAAAGCTGAGAAAAACAAGATAAGTCGCAAGAAAAAGGGAGAGAAGATGACGTTCATGTTTACAGCCCTGGGTTTCAGCTTCCCTTCTTTTTGGCGTTACATATTTCTGTGACTTCCATGGAAGCTCAGTTGTGCATTTAAAGGGATGTTTGTTATATTTTATCCAAGATTTCTAGATGTTTTAAAGTCGTTTTTAGGTTATCTATTCTACCAGAGTGCCAAAACAGCAGATGGAAAAGGGATGCAAAGATGTCAGAGCTTAGCTGCACTGGTTCCCCCTTCCAAATTTAGCACTCCAACCATCATTATCCTGAAGCCTGCAAAAGAGAATAACAAGATAAAGGAAGACTGATTCTTGATTAAAGGAGAAAATAAAGATAACAATTATGATAAGCAATAATGATTGTGGTGACGATCAGCACAGATAGCATAAACTGTGAGAAGCAAGACCCACAACTATTGTAACAACTGGTGAATAAAGATAACCTTACTGGAGAAGAAAAAACAACTAGAATGGCATTTAACTCAGAAGTAAAATTCCCTAATACCCTGTTTGGTACTTAGCCACGTGGGCACCTCTTGAAATTAAAAAAAACAAACAAAAAAAAACTTAAAAGATAACAACTCAACTTAGCGTTTGACAACAAACATGATGTCTGAACAAGTTGGAAGGCAGCAGTTCTTTTGTATTAGCTAGACCATATCTAGAGGAGTATGTTCAATCGTGGGTATCTAACTTTTAAGACCAAAGACAGAATACGATGTGTCCAGAGAAGAGAGTGCCAAAGAATAAAGGACCTAGAAAAACATCGTGTGAAGAATAAAGGTTATAAGAATGTTTGCACTGGGAGGAGAATGGCACACGAGAAATATGACATGTCTTCAAATAATTCAGAATACTACTGTTGCTATTCAAAAGAAGAAATCTCCCTCTATTAAACTAGGGACTTCATGTCTTGGTCTTTACTCATTCTCTCTTCCTTCACTTCATATCAAAGGAAGCATCCTTCTTTTCATTAACACTAATTCTCCACTTGTGCTCTTTATTCTATCACTTTCTGCTTCTTCTTGAATTTTGATCATCTCTGCCTCTTGCATCTTCAAGGCAATCTTTCTCCATAAACATACACAGCTTTCCACTATTTAAAAACAAAACAAACAACCAAAGAAACTTCCTGTGAACCTGCTTTCACTTCAAGCTTCTATCCGCTATCTTACTTTTCTTCATTCCACACTTTATGAAAAGTCATCTTCCCTCTTTTAGGCACAATTTTTGCCTAGCTTTGTTACTGCCATATCCTCTGGCACATAATAGGCACTCAATAAATATATGATAAATGAATTGATTACATGAAATTGTGCTGTCTTGGCATTCCTCTTATAACTGCTTCTTTACAGACCTCTTTTTCCAGAAACTCCCTGAATATTCTTTAATCAGCCTCTTCTCTCTCCCTACATTCTGTTTCTGGTAAGCCCTTCTATCTCATGGCTTCATCTCTTACTTCTCTGAGGCTAGCCTCTTAGAAAGTTAGCCTCATTTAAGGAGCACATCCAAAGAGAGACCGCTCTGACCCTTCCGTCTCAATCACAGTACCCAGTTTGTTTCCATTATAGCACTCACTGCAATTTGTCATTTTTATGTTGTTTATGTGCTTATTTTCTGTCATCCCTACTAGTCTATGACTCCAGGAGAGCGAGCAGGAAACAAATTTTCTTCCTCCTGGAGCACAGTGCCTGGTAGCATGGCATGAGAAGGCAGGAGGGGCTAGGGTATCCTTATAGGGAAGCCAGGGTTCAGTTAAAAGTAAAAGAAAGGGAGTTGCTTGAGTAGTGAGTAAGGTAAGTAAAGGAAGGCCTCCCTATTAAGGTGACATTGGAGAAGACACCTGAGGAAAGAAGGGGGAAGAAAGTCATGAGGGTTAGTAAGGCAGAGGCCTGGAGGTAGGAGTGTACATAATATGTTCCAACAAGAACAACAAGGTCACTGTGGATGAAGCTAAGTGAAGAAGGGCAAAGAAGAGTAGGTGGTAGCTTTAGACAGACAGTGAAACTAAGTAATATAAAACCCTATCAGACACTATAAGGACTCTGGCTTTTCCTCTGAGTGAAATGGAAAACCAACAGAAGTGTTTTTGAGTAGGAAAATGAAATTACCTGACTGAATGGGATCACTTCTGGCTGTTTGGCTGAAAATAGACTGAAGGGAGTATGTTATGGACTGAATATCTGTGTGCCCCAAAACTCACATGCTAAGGCCCTAACCTCCAGTGTGACTGTATTTGGATATATGGCCTTTCTGGAAGTAGTTAAGGTTAAATTAGGTCATAAGGGTGTGGCCCTAATCCAATGGAACTGGTGTCCTTATAAGGGAAAGAGGAAACATCAGAGAACTCTCTCTCCATTCATGCACAGAAGAAAGGCCATGTGAGGATATAACAAGAAGGCAGCCATCTAACAAGCCAGGAAGAAAGCCCTCACTCAGGAATAGAATTGGCCGGAACTTGATCTTGGACTCTGTAGCCTCCAGAACTGTGAGAAAATAAATTTCTGTTGCTTAAGCCACTCAGCCTATAATATTTTGCTGTGGCAACCTAAGCAGACAATACAGAAGCCAAAAAAAAAAAAAAAAAAAAAAAAAAAAAAAAAAAAGGAGGGAAACTAGTCAGGAGGCAAGAGATGATTACGTCTTCAACTATGGTGTTAATCTTGAAGATAATGTAAAGTAGTGAAATTCTGGATACAGTTTGAGCACAGAACCAATAGGATTTGCTGAAGAACTGAATGTAAAATCTGAAAGAAACTGTAAAATTCTGGGCCAAACAACTAGAAGGATGGCACTGCCTTTTGATAAAATGGGAAAGACTAGGTGATACGAAAATTTTTGAAGAAAGGGGTACAGATGCTACATTTTCAGCTTTGGAAATGCTGAGTTTGAGAAGCCTATTAGTCATCAGATAGATATGTCCAGTAGGTAATTACATACACAAATTTAGAGTTAGGGTGGAGTCTTGAGATGAAGAAATAGACTTGGTAATTGTCAGATAAAGATGATATTGGAACTCAAGAGACTGGATGAGGTCAATGAGGAAGTAGGTATAGACAGAGAAGAAAAGATGTTTGAGTATAAAGCCCTGGGACACTCTGATGCTTAGAGATCAAGAAGATGAGGGCAGTTAACTATGGAATAGGGACACGATAGATTACATTATTGGCGTCTCCTTTTATATGCTCTTTGCCGTATGACTTTGCAGTTCTTTCCACTTATATGAGTTGAGTATATTTCTCTCCCTCTTTATTTGAGGCTTGGTTTTGTGACTTGATTTAACCAATGGATGGTAACCAACATGATGCAAGCAGAGGCCCAAACTGTGCTTGCACGGTTGAGCTTACTCTCTTGTGCACAATCAATGCCCCCCTGCCTAGTCCCAGGAGGAAGATAACAGACACGTGGAGCAGAGATTCCCAGGCTAACTTACAGCATCAAACATAACTTCCCCCAGCTTCTTCAAGAAGTCACCAGTGAACTAAAAGAAAACCAAAAGACAGTCGTATCTCAGAGGTCAAAAGAAAACAGTGGTTCAAAGAAGAGACAGATATTGACTTTGTCAGTGCTGATGATGAATCAAGTAAGAGGAGAAGCAGGAATTCACTGTTGGATCTAAAAGTATGTCAGTCATTAGACAACTTGACAAAGGCAAAAGCAAGGACTTTTAAAAGAGTGAGGGAGTTAGAGTGGCCTCAAGAGAGAATGGAGGAAAGGAATTGGATACAATGAGTAAAAACAAGCCTTTCTAACTGCGTTGCTATAAAGGGGTCAGAGAAAGGGGATGGTAAGGAGAAGGAAATGTGAGATCAAGAGAGTTTTTAAAAGATGAGAAGTATTACATCTTTGCATCCTTATGGAAATGGTACAGTTGAGAAAGAAAAAACTTACGTTATTAAGGACAGAAAATATTTGTCAGAGTTCCCACGTGGACAAGAAAGGATAGGATCCAATGAACAAGTAGAGAGGAATTAGCCTTAGATACAAACCTAAAAGGTTCATTTAAAGCACCAGGAAGGAAAGCAGACACAGGTACATTGGCAGATGTGGTGGTGGAAATCTGTGATTGCTTGTGGTTTCCTCAGTGAAATAAAAGGAGTATCATGATCGGAGAGGGATGATAGAGAAGGAGGTGTTGAAGTTTTGGAAGGGAGATGTTGTGAAATTATCATCTAGGGAAATCAGAGTAAATGGGTTATAATGGATAATTATCGCCTATGCACATATCTTATTTCTGGTGCCACTATAAGCCTTTGAGAGCAAAAGCTGTATCTTACTTAGTTTTGCATCTTAACAGCTCTTAGCATGGAAACTTGTACTTTTTATTATTAACTTTCCGTAATTTTACTTTCATTTCCTTTAATAGTCACATAAAGTCTAACTGGCTGAAGGTTGTACTAGTTCTCTAACTCTTCAAGTTTTGATGAGAGAAACTTATAAGAAACTCACACAATGAAAGCACCAGCATGATATGGCACTATTGCTATCTGGTTACCCAAAAGCAAGTTCAAAATCCATAAAAACAATTGCCAACTTCAAGAGAAAATTGCCCATTCAACCCTGCTTTCTTAATATCTTACTTTGACTAATTCTCTTTATTTAAAAATATTTAAAGACTAGAGGGTTTATAAGTAAAGATGATATGAAATTTGCCCAAAGTATTACTTACTATTTTAAATATGTGTTATAATTTAAAATTACTCAGAGAGTAATGATGCAGAAAATAAACTTCTAGAGCAAATACTAACATTAATGCTGCATTTAAAAACATACGTAGGTCGGGTGCAGTGGCTCAAATTTGTAATCCCAGCACTTTGGAAGGCCAAGAAAGGAGGATCACTTGAGCCCAGGAGTTTGAGACCAACCTGGGCAACATAGTGAGACCTTTTCTCTACAAAAACTAAAAAAATTAGCCGACCACATCAGCACATGCCTATAGTCCCACCTACTCAGGAGGCTGAAGCAGGAGGATCACTTGAGCTTGGGAGTTCTAGGCTGAAGTGAGCATGATTGCACCACTGCACTCCAGCCTGGGTGGCAGAGTAAGACCCTGCCTTAAAAAAAAAAAAAAAAAAAAAAAAGTAAAATAAAATCAAATCACATGTAATTACTAGGAAAAGACAAGATCCTCAAAAGCCATCTATAAATTTTAAAGATTTATTCATAATAACTTGAATGTAATTGAAGTCTAAAAGTACAATACTATAATTTACCAAATGGGATTACTTTTAATACTAATTCCCAACAGGTTAGCTAGAGCAGTTTAATGAATATTAAATCTACTGAAACAATTTAAGGCTACTAGCTACATTGTTCACTCTCAGCCAGTGAGAATATCAACAAAGCTACTTCATATTAAAAAATTTTGCACTGAGTCTGATGGGAAAAACTTGGTAACAATTAATTTGAGTAATAAAATTAAATATTCACCCCCCCCCAAAAAAAGGCAATGAGACCAAAAAAAAAACAAAAAAACAAACAAACATGTTTTCTATGAACAAAGCAACAATAACAAAAGCAAAATATCAACTAAGGCTAAACATATTATGGAAGATTCATTTCATTGAGATATATTTTAGAAAGATGTTGTCAGTTCTACTTCCTAGAATTCTTAGAATGAGTGTCAACAGAAGAGGTTATAGCAACACAAAAGTTGTCCACCTTACTCAGACATCACCCCTGATACTTCTGATTAGGTGTTCAAAGAGATCTAAGCATATTGTCTGCCTTTCCTCTGATATGTGAATAACAAATCTAAATGTGGTGAGGACCAAGCAGACAATCTAAAGGAATGACAATGGCAATGATACAAAATGGTAGAATGAGGTCAGAGCCTTGGAAAGCATTTACCCCATCTAAAAGCACTCGAATTCAATATTTTAAAATACTCTTTAGCCAAATAATGCACATATGCAAGCCAAAGGCCACCTAAAATTCAAAGTCGTGTTGGATTTTCAAAGGTCCTCTTCAAATGTCACTTCCATCAATGACTTCTCATGTTCTCCCTCTTAAAATCCATATTTTCCTCACCCGTAGATCCACAACTCTTTGTTTTAGCATTTATTATATGTCATGGTTGGGAGTTATTCTTGCAAATTTTTTGTCTCCTCCACTAAGCGTGGGGCAGAGATAGTTTTGATTTTTTATTCTCCAAAAGCACAAAATACAGTGTTTTGCAGAAAAAAGGGGCATATCACATATATTTATAAAATTGAATTTAAACTCTTTCCCTTCTGGTCATGTCATCTAGTACAAAACGTGAAAAGATCTTGGTCAGGGATACCAAGAAGCTTACTGACCTCAGTCAGAGTGAAAGTCCTTGGTTATATTGCAGTCTGTGCAATCAAGTTTAAAAATATTACAGAAGTGTGAAAGCAGTACATCCAGATTAGAGAAATTCAACATTTATACAATAAACATCTAGTTTATCATTAAACAACTTTTAGGAAAATAACTTTGTGAGTCACCTACAATAGTAAGCATACCTACTTATTTTCAATACCCCTTTGAGGAGAGAGACTGTTTTTCCTTAATATGACTGTTAGAAAAAATTCTTATGCTTTTTTGAGAGGCTGCCAAAGTTGAATAAATAAGAAATTGAGAAAAGATATTACAAATATCTAAACTACTAAATAATGAAGGCAAAGCTCTAAAGCAAGCTCCGGTTCAGGGTGCTAGCCTTAAATCTGAGATTGGAAGGCCTGAGATTTTTCTAAATTCCATAAAGAAAACTCTGGAAATACAGGATTCAATCTCTGAACAATTCCTAGGAAAAATAACCCCATCTGTGAGCACGCATTCCACCTGGAGTGTATAAATTATTGCAAAATTTGCCACATTTCGTCCCTCTGGGTATTCACAGCCTTCTACAATTCACACCCTCTTCTAATACAGAGGTAGACTATATTTTCCCACTCCTTGAATATGGGTTGCCTTTATGACTTGCTTCAGCCAAGCAAACATGGCAGAAGTGAAGGTGTGCTAGTTCCAAGCCTAGGCCTCAAGAAGCCTTGTACAATTCTGTTCTCTCTCTCAGAACCATGCATGCCATGTGAATGAGACCAGGCTGACCTGCTGAATCATGACAGAGAAGTGGCAGTCTCACCTATCACCCTAGACAACTTCCAGCCAGCCTCTGAAACAGAAACACATAACTGATTTGCAGTTGATTTCACACACAACAGAACACAGCCAAGACCAGAAGAACCATCAGTTAAGCTGAGACTAAATTGCCAATCACAGAATTATGAGCTAAATAAAGAGTTATTGTGTTAAGCTATTAAGTTTTGGGATAGTTTGTTTCACAGCAATGGCTTACTAATAAGGGGAGAAGGTCACAATGTGACAGAAAGCAAAAAAGTCTCTGGAAGATAAGAAAGCTGCCATTAACTTGGAAGCCAAGAAATAACCATGAAAGAAGGAAAAGACAAAAAAAAAAAAAAAAAAAAAAAAAAAAGGACTAACCTTGGAGTTGGGGCTAACTTAAGACAAGATATCAAAAGTAGGTTGTGGCCAGGCCCAGTAGCCCACACCAATAATCCCAGAACTTGGGGATGCCAAGGTGGAAGGATTGCTTGAGCCCAGGAGTTCAAGACCAGCCTGAGCAACAGAGCAAGACCTCATCTCTACAAAACATACAAAACTTAGCTGGGCATGGTGGTGTGTACCTGCGGTCCCACCAGCTACTGGAGAGGCTGAGGCAGGAGGATCACCTGAGCCCAGGAGGTGGAGGCTGCAGTGAGCTGAGATCATGCCACCCACCACTGCACTCTAGCCTGGGCAACAGAGCAAGACTCTGTCTCAATAATAATAATAATAATAAAATATATTAAATTAAATTAAACTTTTTAAAGTAGGTTGCCCATTCCTTGTGGAGAAACAAAACCTATCCAAATCCTATTCTTCTTACAAAGCTCACCTCAAATCACAGCTTTTCTATTTTTTTTTCTGATTGTCCTTAGGTATAGTGATCATTCCGTCATTAGTTATGTATAAACAGTACATTACAGTGGAAAGAGGCCTGGACTTTAATCAGTAAGTCTAAATTCACGTCCTGGTTTTATCAACTATGTGTCCTTAGACAAATTTCTTAAATCTTTGAATCTGATTCCTCATCTCTTAACTGAAATTTAATAGTTCTCAATCACACAGGACAGTTGTGAGAACTGAATTCTAAATGTGTCAACATGCTAAACACAAAGTACATACTCAACAACGTTAAAGTGAATTTTGTTCCATTCATTCATTAAACTCTGACTGGATTCCTACTGTATGTCAGGCTGTGTGCTAGACACTGGGACCAAGGAAACAATCACTAATGATACCACACACAACTGCCATCTACTAACTTCTCATGTGTATAGCCCTCAAATTAGAATGAGGTGAGAGATTATGCCTTGTAGCTCTTCATATTTCCCAAAAGTAGGTGGTATAGTACCTTGAATTTAGTAGTTACAAAAATACTTGTGAACAATTTGATTAAAAGATTTCTACATACAGGTTTTCACATTTGAATCCCAAGGCCAAGCAACAGCATCGTCACTTTTAAAGCATAGCTAAAAGCACACTCACTTGACAGCTCACATCCATTCCTGCCTCCAGCAGCACCTGCACGACTGCTTTGTGGCCATTGCGCGCAGCAAGGTGAAGTGGCGTGTGCTTGCGAGTGTTGCAGCTCATTAAGTTAGGATGCGCACTGATGATCATTTTTACCACTCTAAGCCGTCCATAGAGTGCCGCCAAGTCCAAAGGTGTTTCCAGCTTGCTATTCCTAATTGTCGGGTCAGTGAGCTCTTCTAGGAGAACAGCAACTACTTCTGAGTGTCCATATTGAGCTGCACAGTGTAAGGCAGTTTCATTTTCATTGTTCTGTTTAAGATAAAGATTTTTTAAAAGGCACATTTTCAGAAATTCAATTTGCTATCAAAATCTTAACGCAGTAATTTAAAACCTGCAATGCTTTGAAATATAAGTTAAGATTTATCCATTTTAACAAGTATGCCTAATGGAATTTTATATTTGATAAAAGTATCTAGGATTCATTGAATCAAAAATTTTTTTTTATTTTTATCACTTTAATCAAAAACAATCCAACATTTCCCTAAATCATATATGCCACCTTCCAAAAATGATACATGATTTAGCCATGTTTTTCAGAGGCCCTCCTGGATCCAGATGGACAGTGATATCTGCACTGTGCATCACATCTTTGGACATTTATTAATAAGAGAGATCAAAACAATTATAACAGACTTTTAATAGACTGGCTTTCCAAAAGACAGATGAGAAGGTAAATTCTTGGTAACAAAAGATTTATAGAAAGGTTTCCCAAATTAAGTTTCATTTTATTTTCCATGTAAGTACAAATCATTGCTTCCTTTGCAAAGAAAATGAAAATATTTTGGCCTTAAGATATAGAAGTACCTTTTTGAAACGTTATCATGGGTTGTGAGGATGGACCTAGATCAGTTCCCAGACAAGTTACTAGGAGTATCACAGTACAACATGTGCAGCTTATAAGGGTTCAGCTGAAAATCAGTGAGATTTTCCTAGAAATGTATCAAGATTTTTAAAAATGTTAAGATACAGAAAACTGAACCCAGTTGCAAGGCAGACGGACCCTTCAGACTATTTCAGCAATATAGGTAGATGGTGTATAGGTATGTCAGGTGGTGGAAGGGTCAGGAGAAAAATGAACAAGAAATTTTAGTAACAAAAATGCAATAACCCTAAATGAGGGTTCCGGAAAGAAAGAGCAGCTGCCACCATCAGAGTTATCATCATAGCTAACACTACATACTAGACATAGTTGCATTTTATATATGTTTACTCATTTAATCCTCATTATGAGATAGATACTATTATCATTATCTTCATTTTACAGATGAGAAAACTGAGGCACTGAATAGTTGAATAACTGGCCTTCCGTTATACAGCCATTTAGCGGTAGGACCAGGATTTGAATGCAAGCAGCCAAGACCCAAAGTGGGTATTCTTAACCATCACACATACCACCTTCCAAAATAAGAACTATTACTACTACTACTTGTTGAGTGCCTAAAAACTATATATATTGTCTCGTTTAACTCTTAAAACAATTCTCCAAAATTTATATTAAAATTGTCTACTTCATGGACAAGGAAACTAAAATACAAAAAGGTTAAATTACATACCCAAGTAGAATTAAGATATTTTGCAAGCTGTATCTGAAAAATCCAAAACCCACTCCACTATACCATGTTGTCTGCCATGTGTTGCTATATTGTCAAAGAAGAGCTGGGAATTAACGATCTGAAAGCAGAATTTCTAGAGGTTTTGCTCAGAAAAACACCAGCCGATAATAGGGAGTAGCTGTTTAGATAGCTATTCTGATGAAAATAAAAGGATAAGAAGGGTTCAAACCCAAACAAATCTTAATGTTCTAGAAAGTAACTCAAGCTTGCCCTAGATGATAGAAGAATGCAAGTAAGTTGAGAGTCTAGAGGGAAGATTTGAAAATTTAAAAAGGAGTAGAGTGACAAGGGGAAAATAGCACTAGGAAAGGCTTCTTACTACTTTACCTTGTAAATAAGTATCAAGAGAGAGCATTGAAGGTCAAACCCAGAGGGAAAATCTACTCTTTCAAGACAATCAATGAAAAGTTAAGACCTGTTAGATGGGGAATCCAGCTGAGGGTACTGTCTCTTCCATCATTTGTCAGGAGTCCTTCTTTACTTGGTTTGAAAGTATTACTATAATCTACTTCTTCATAAACATTGATCACATACAGGTTTAGACTCCCTGGTCTTCTTATCTGCTTTTCATATCAGGCTTATAAAATAGCCAATCTTATTACTTCACACCATGAAAATATGATACAGATATATACCTCCTGACCAACCCAAATTTCCCCCTGGTCTGAAAGAGATTCAATCTCAGTTTTCAAAATACAGTATCTCTTTGAGAAAAGAGAAAGGCCAATTATGAAATAAGGATTCCTCAAAGGCCTCTCTACTGTTCCAGAGCCCTGAGCCTAGGAAATTACAAGAGCAAAACTGAAAAATTTTCTAGTAACACCAATTAGCACTGTTCAGATCTCAAGGGAAAATATTTCAATCATTCAAGACCTACTCAGGAGACAATGTTCACAGATTTTATCCATGATCAACACATACGTGGATTGTCACCTCAGTGGACGCCACAACGGTGGTACTTTTACAAGAGCATGATTGTGTATTTGTGTGTGCTCACAAGTGATCTAAAATAATCTAATTTGAAATAAATAGGCTGTGATGAGGCACTGATTAATAAATTCCTAGTATGGCTACACAGAATATTCTTAAAAGGTTTTTAATTCCTTCTTTTTTACCAAATGGGTATTCTCTGAAACATTAGGACCCTTCCAGATAATGGATGATAGAACAAAACTGGCTAACAAAAGCCATTTACCAAAACCTCTTGGTTCAGAGTAAAACATCTAACAAGAGTTGGATTCGAGTTTTGGTGAATGACAAAGGCAATGTGTTTTTCAGATAAGGCCCCTCTGGGTTTTGCCCTAATGTTAAAATAAAGAAAAAAAAAAAGAGGAAGAGAAGGTAAAGGGAAGAAAGGATTAATGAAATTTAAAGAAATTAAAAATTTTCCATTTAAAGGAAATTTAAATTGCAAAAAGGAAATAATCAGATGATAAAAGAAAAGAAGGATGTGGCAATTATAAAAACCATAATCCAGGCCGGGCGCGGTGGCTCACGCTTGTAATCCCAGCACTTTGGGAGGCCAAGGCGGGCGGATCACGAGGTCAGGAGATTGAGACCACAGTGAAACCCCGTCTCTACTAAAAATACAAAAAAATTAGCCAGGCGTGGTGGCGGGCGCCTGTAGTCCCAGCTACTCGGAGAGGCTGAGGTGGGAGAATGGCGTGAACCCGGGAGGCGGAGCTTGCAATGAGCCGAGATTGAGCCACTGCACTCCAGCCTGGGTGACAGAGCGAGACTCCATCTCAAAAAAAAAAAAAAAACCATAATCCAGGTGGAGTCCACTTTGTTTAGAATGGTGAACAAGACCTAGGTTGAAGTGTTACCATGTAAATTACTTCATCTCTCCAAACCTATCTTATCTGTATAATGAGAATATTATTTTCCCTATAAACCTTTTAATATAGTTTATAAACCATAAGAGATAACATATTTTTAAAGTGCATTGTAAATTTTAAATATTAAAATGTAGAATAATTTTTAAAGAAAGCTGTATTAGAAACCAAAGATAACTTTCAGAAATCAGAATGAAGCCCTGACTATAATGCATAATTTTAACATAACATAAGTGTATTACTGGTTGACAGCTTAGGCTTTGGATCAGAAAAACCCGCGTTCAAACACTGGCTGCATTTCTTAGTAGCTGTGATGTTACGGTCAATTTACTCTCTCTCTCTAAGGCTGTAACTCCATATATATATAGTAGCAACAATAATCTAGGGCTTAGGAAGATAACGGGGATGAAGTATTTTGCACAATGCCTGGCATATAGTAAACAATCCATTAAGTGATAGGATTTAGGATGACAATACCAACGCACTATTGTGTAAAGGGCTCTGGAGTCAAAGTCCTGAGTCTCAGTCTCAGTTTCAGTCACTCAGTAACATGTGGCCTTCAACAAGTTGTTTAGTTTTACAGAGCGTGATTTCTCAACTATAAAATGGAAGTGATATTATCAATTCAGAGGATTATTGTGAGAATTAATTAAATAGTATTTTAGAGGTGAAAGTGTTTAGAACAGTGCCTGCTTTACCTTATGTCTCAATAAATGTTAATTACCATTTTTATTTCCTTTATTGTTTAAATACATAAAAGTTTATAATTAACAAGAAGGTTCTGTCCTATTCAGAAGGAAAAAAGAAAGGTAAAATTAAAAGTTACCTATAAAAACAAAAATCCTACATCAAAAAATTTAGGAGAAATGGCATAGAATGGGAAAACTATGATCAGCATTAAAAGAGTATATATATAACAAAGAAAAAAAATATTAAAATTATGGTATTAAAAATCATAAGAAAGTTGCAACTTGTTGCCAATAGAAACCACAACACAAAGCAACAGAGGTGAACAAAGAACTTTGAATATGGTCTCCTTAAAAGGACACTTTTTGTAATTTAACCGATCTATTCAACATTACCAAAAACAAGTATTTCTCTTTAAAACATACAATAACTTTTCACTTTCAAATGTAAGTGAATACTATATGTTATTTCTTATTTTCATGTCATTTAAAAACATCTTGTTTGTAAAAACTAACATCCTCTTGTTTAACCTTGGATTGTTTTTCCATTTTATTATTTCAGGTTTGCTTTGCGGTATTCAGACAATTTTAAGAATAACCACCAGATGGCTCATCTCATAAATGATCTAACTTTTGGTTTTCTGAGGAAGAGAAGAGCATTGTCATAAATTTCTTTTTAGCATGATATGATGATAAAGATAGCCATATCTGTCATGTTTTAAAGACTGGTGCATTCTTATTAAAATTTCTGCATTTTTGTAACCTGTAAACATGAAAATTTTTATTGTGATAAATATTAATAAGACACTTTTCCAATTAATAAAATGTTTTCCTGATTAGTCCTTTCAACAACTGCATATATATTTTCATTGAAAAAATATGTATTTTTCTTCCCTTTGCTGTTTACAGCAATTGTTACTTTTTATCCTTCAGTCTGAATTTCAAAGTCCGGCAAAGTCTGCATCCATTTGAACAATATGCTAATTGTGCTTTATTAGATATGCTTGCCCTAAAGTAACCTACTTGCATTGATATTGGACAACTGCCAACCTGCAGCTTAATGCCGTGATTGTAATTCAATTGTTGGACTGCCTGCTGGTTTTCAAATATAGTTTTACAAAATGGGAACAGTAGGGGGCATGCAGAGCTCAAGATGTTTGTTATCACACTGTATTAGGGGACCATATTTTACTTTCTGGAATCTGTGGTCTTATCTGTTCAGAATACTGACACTGATTTTCTTTTTAAAATATGTCCATTATGTGTAATATAGATATTGTGTACTTACAAATACATTACCTGTCAGAATCATACTGCTGCTGTGTTTTATTCAACTTATTCTGGGCATATGTGTTTGTGCGTGTATATATATATATATATATATATATATCAAAAAATTTTAACTTAATATATGACAAGCAACTGTATATGCTATATTTCGCATTTTGATTCACCAGAGTACTTAACCGTGAAAGTGCTAAGTAAATGGTAAAGCATTATGCAAATGATAGGCATATCATTGTTTTAGCATTTAAAATTGTATTCAGAAACATTCTAATTCTCATTACAAACATGAATTCTGTTCTATCTTTAAATATTCAATGGCTATAAAATGGCTGATTATATAAGACAGGCAAAAATATTTCAACTACTTCCTTTATGTAGGATTTTCCCGTTAACAAAGTATCTTTACAAATGCCCAACTTAGTCCCTGCACATCATATCCAAACACCAAAGAATTTTTCAAATTTCTCCTTTTAGGAAATTCAGCAATGGAAAGGCCTTTGGGCAAGGTAAAGATAAAAAAATCACATTTTCAATATGGCTTTGCGTTTGTAAAACTAGAAAAATTACATCATGAGCAAACATTTGGCAAGTGCACCTGTTCATTGACCCTGGAATGCGATGGTCCATGATGAATAAGAATCTTCACAATTTCCACATCTCCTTTCCAGGCAGCCAGGTGAATAGGAAAATACCCTTTGTTGTCTGCTACATTTGTTGATGCCTCATACTGAAGTAGTTTGAGAACTATGTCCCTAAAAAGGAAAAAACAACAACAACGAAATAGGCTGAGCAAGACAAATTGTATTAAATAGATAACTTAAAAAGAATACTAGATGCTGGCTGGGAATTTAGAGTAATCATTCAAGGTACTAAGACATAAAATTGGGTTTCAAAGTTTTTGCCTACTCAACATTTGGCTATTTTACTTACCTGGAAAACCATCACCCCATGCCACACACACACACACACACACAGAGAGAGAGAAAGAGAGCGAGAGCACGCATTGACTAACCAATTAAACTACTTAATAGAATTCATACAGGCAAAACTTAACCTATTTCATTAATTAGATGAGCTGAGTAAAATGAAGAGGACACCAGCTCCCATTTTTTTTTTTTTTTTAAAGAGGTCTTTCCAGATAGCCCATATCTGAGATTTAGCTTGAAGGAAAAGTTGAAGTTACAAGCATATTCCTTGTTTACAACAACAACAAAAAAGTTATCCTAACACCAAGGAGACATTTATAAAATTTACACATCATTCCTACAGAGAATTGGAATAAGAGATTTAAGGAGCATGTAAAAGAGAAAGAAAATGCAGTATGTAAGGGACCCTGACAAGCTAACTGTAGTAGTAGCCCAGGGTGAAAAAATAATGATAAAAAAATTTTAATAACTTCTCAGTGATGGGACACAACACGCTTTGAGTATTCCTTGTTCCTACTTCTGTATTTCTTCACCTTTCTTCTCCAAGCATAAAAAATTATTTCAAAAGGGAAACTCATTTAAAAGACAAGTTCCACCATTAATGCAATTTCAACACATATTCAATATATCCTACCTAAAAATTTTGAACTTAATCTCCACCAGGTTTTCAAAGTAAAAATCCTGAACTGCATTACTCAACCTTAGAAAGAATTAATTAATAATTATTAGCATAAATTATATCAAAATATATATCAACAATCAAAAGCAGTAATTCTAAACAAAACTGTATTTTCATTTGGATGCATTTAAGAAGCAAATTCCATTAACTCACTAAATGAAATGCTAGTCAGACACACATAAATAAAAATATATATATAATTACAATATATAATAAAGTTGTTTCTTATATACAACAAATCACTAATGGGGAGGGTGAACATAACAGAAAGATTTACATTTAAATATTTCATAAAATCAGACTCTAGATGCAAGTAATAAATGAAAAAGTTTGGAGTAAATTTTAATAGAAGCAAGGTTAGAATTTTGATAGCTCACAAGAAAAACAGGTATGATATGACACAAAATTATGGTAAATGGTAAAACATACTGTCCAGAATGTGTCCTAAAGTCACAACATTTGACTTAATTGCTAAATGTAAGAAATCATGATTTTAAAAAAAAACAAGAATATGTTGTAGAACTATTTAGAATCCAAGGAGTCCTAAATTGTCTAATGATATAATTTCTGAGAAACTAAGAATTAAATTTTAACATTTCTCTTTGAAAAATCAGCATTATTTTACAAGATCTGAATCTAGAAGACTTGGATTTGTGTCCCAGCTATGCAAACTACCTAAAGCTGTGATCCTGGAGAAATGATAAGCCCACACCACATAATGATAATTCGATCAACAACAGACCACCTGCATATATAATGGTTGTCCAAAAAGATTATCATACCTCATTTTTACTGTACCTTTTCTATGTTTTGATATGTTTAGATACATAAATACTTTCTATATCTATTGTGTTACAATTGCCTACAGTATTCAGTACAGTAACATGCTGTGCAGGCATGTAACTCGGGAGCAATGGGTCATACCATGTAGCCTAGGTGTGTGAGAGGCTGTACCACTTAGATTTGTGTAAGTGCACTCTATGATGTTCACACAATGATGAAATCACGTAATTAGACATTTCTCAGAATGTATCCCTGTCATTAAGCAACACATGACTGTACTTAGTCTCATTTTCTTTTTTTTTTCTTCAGGAGATACTATAATGATAATGTCTACTCAAAACTGGTAATAGCATTAAATAAGATCATAAAAAAGAATTCACTCAATAAATAGTAAAGCACTATACCAATATTAGCACTTGTCCCAAGTAAAAATAAAATACTTTAAAAGTGAAATGAAATGCTTATAGAAAGTCACCTTTGAAAAACAGAATCAGAAAATCAGAAGGAAACTTAAAGGTTATCCAGTTTACACGCTTCTCCCCATTTCCCTGCCAAGCAAGGGTTGTTATATAGGGTCTTCCATTCTGACATAAATAAATACATAACTTCAATGAGGTAATGAGAATTCAATACCCATGAATAACACAAGCAGATAAGAAAAGATCTGAAGTCCCAACTCCCTACTATTTATAAACTTGGTTACCTTGAGGAAATTAAGTAACCTCTGTCTGTCTTTCAGATATTGTGAAAACAGAATTTAGAGATTACATCTCGGTGCTAGTTTCAAAGGGTTATGGTGTGAATCAAATGAGAAACAGATAGAATTGTAAAATTATATATACATCAAAAGTTGTTCTCAAGGCAGATTGTTGCAATGTTAAACAATTCCAGTGATTCCTTTTTAAGTAAAATATTTCAGCATTTAAAAGGCAAAATAATACCAAAAGAAGTTAGTCAAATTAAACACCTGAATCTAAAATGTAGAATTTAGTCTACTACAAAATAGACTTCTCCAAGTTACTGTCAAAGACAACTGTGAGAAGAGATTTCATTTCTTAATACCCAAGGAAATAAAAAATATATTCTGAAACTTCTCCTATAAAGCATTTCCTTTCAAAGGCTAAAGAGGAAAAAAAGATTTATGGGATCATCCATTCTATTTCCTTTTACTCTTGCTCCAGTCACTTAGAATTTCATTTGTTCTTTGGCCCAAATTTTATTGACATTTTCTAATAATGTATGTGATATACATTCATTCTTCTTTATCAGGAAGATTTATGACAACAGTGAAAAAATGTCTCTTTTGAAAACTGACTTACTAATCATTTGTATTTTCTAGTATTACCACCATCTAATATCTAAATCAGAAAAGAATAATCTGTATGTTTATAAAATTGCCTTTGGAAAACATTAAGATCCTAACTACACATTATTTACACATTGTTTTTAAGTTTTGAAAAATGTAATTATTTTTATGAATAAATATTTTGTTAAATGTGCTTATTTTTATTTTTTTTCTTCTTTAATTTTATTTCAGTCGTTTTTGTGACACAGGTGGTTTTTGGTTCCATGGATGGGTAAGACTTCAGTGGTAAATTCTGAGATTTTAGTGCACTCATCATCCAAGTAGTGTACACTGTTTCCAGCTGTTGTGTTTTATCCTTTACTCCCCTCCAAACCTCCCTCCACCAGTCCCCACGGTCCATTATATCACTCTGTATGTTTTCGCATCCACATAGCTTAGCTCCCACTTATAAGTGAGAACGCATGGTATTTGGTTTTCCATTCCCTAGTTACTTCACTTAGAATAACGGCTTCTAGTTCCATCCAAGTTGCCACAAAAGACATTATTTCCTTCTTTTTATGGCTGAGTAGTATTCCATGGTGTATATATACCACATTTTATTTATCCACTCATTGGCACTTAGGTTAGTTCCATATCCTTGCAAATGCAAATTGTGCTACTACACACATCTGTGCATGTGTCTTTTTCATATAATGACTTCTTTTCCTTCAGGTAGATACCCAGTAGTGGGACTGACGGATCTAATGATAGATCTGCTTTTAGTTCTTTAAGGAATCTCCATACTGTTTTCTATAGCAGTTGTGCTAAGTTACAGTCCCACCAGCAGAGTAAAAGTGTTCCCTTTTCACCACATTCCCACCAACCTCTATTGTTTTCTTTTTTTACTTTTTAATTATGGCCATTCTTGCAGGAGTAAAGTGGTAGCTCATTGTGGTTTTAATTTTTATTTCCCTGATGATTAGTGACGTTGAGCACTGTTTCATATGTTTGTTGGCTGTTTGCATATCTTTTTTTATTGTTATAAATCTTTTTTTATTATTATTATTATACTTTAAGTTTTAGGGTACATGTGCACAATGTGCAGGTTTGTTACATATGCATCCATGTGCCATGTTGGTGTGCTGCACCCATTAACTCATCATTTAGCATTAGGTATATCTCCTAATGCTGTCCCTCCCCACTCCCCCACCCCACAACAGTCCCCGGAGTGTGATGTTCCCCTTCCTGTGTCCATGTGTTCTCATTGTTCAATTCCCACCTATGAGTGAGAACATGCAGTGTTTGGTTTTTTGTCCTTGTGATAGTTTACTGAGAATGATGGTTTCCAGTTTCAGCCATGTCCCTACAAAGGACATGAACTCATCATTTTTTATGGCTGCATAGTATTCCATGGTGTATATGTGCCACATTTTCTTAATCCAGTCTATCGTTGTTAGACATTTGGGTTGGTTCCAAGTCTTTGCTATTGTGAATAGTGCCACAATAAACATACGTGTGCATGTGTCTTTATAGCAGCATGATTTATAGTCCTTTGGGTATATACCCAGTAATGGGATGGCTGGGTCAAATGGTATTTCTAGTTCTAGATCCCTGAGGAATCGCCACACTGACTTCCACAATGGTTGAACTAGTTTACAGTCCCACCAACAGTGTAAAAGTGTTCCTATTTCTCCACATCCTCTTTTGAATGAGCAGTTTTGAAACACTCTTTTTGAAGAATCTGCAAGTGGACATTTGGAGCGCTTTGCGACCTATGGTGGGAAAGGAAATATCTTCACTACACCACATCCTCTCCAGCACCTGTTGTTTCCTGACTTTTTAAAGATCACCATTCTAACCGGTGTGTGCATATCTTCTTTTGAGAAATGTCTATTCATCCCCTTTGCCTACTTTTTGATGGGATTACTTGTTTTTTTTCTTGCTTATTTGTTTAAGTTCTTTGTAGATTCTGGATACTAGCCCTAATTTGCAAATATTTTCTCCCACTCTGTGGGTTGTCTGTTTACTCTGCTGATTATTTCTTTTGCTGTGCAGAAGCTTTTTGGTTTAATTAGGACCCATTTATTTATTTTTGTTTTTGTTTAAATGTGCTTATTTTAAAATTAAAATTTAAATTTATTTTCAAATTTTTGTTTAAATTGAGCTTTACATCTTATTCAAAGATATCAGCTAATGAATTGGCTGAGCTCAGATTTCTAGTGTTAAAACATATTTGTGAAATATAAAGTTGTATCTCTGATCAAATAAGTACCTGTCAGTTTTACTAAGTTATAAGTAGAATAAAGTATTAATCAGCAAATTATGATTAATCATTCTTATGATATACCCACACATATCAAAAGTAATATGAACTAAATAGGCCACTTTCATCCAGGCTCATTAAGAACAATTTAAATTTCATATATAATATCTAAATAAGAAGAGTAGTTAATATAGTGTAGTACCAACTTAGTATTTTTATTGATACATAATAGTTGTATATATTTTGGGAATGCATGTAATATTTTGATATATGCATACAATGTATAATGACTAAATCAGGATAATTGGGGTATCCATTACCTCAAATGTTTATCTTTTTTTTGTGTTGGGAACATCACAATTCCTCTCTTCTAGCTATTTTGAACTATACAATATTGGTAACTTTAGTCAGTCTACTGTACTATCAAACACTAGATCTTATTCCTTCTAACTGTATTTTTGTATTTTAACCAAATCTCTTCTCCCCTACCCCCCTTTCCTTCAAAGCCTCCTATAAACACCAATTAACTTTCTACTTCCATGAGATCCCCTTTTTTTTAGCTCCCACATATGAGTGAGAGCATGTGATGTTTGTCTTCCTGTGCCTGACTCATTTCACTTTACATAATGATCTCACGTCCATCCATGTTGCTGCAAGTGACAGGATTTCATTCTTTTTTTATGGTTGAATAATATTCTATTGTGTATATGTGCCACATTTACTTTATCTGCTCATTTGTTAATAAGCAGGTTGATCCCATATCTTAGCTATTGGGAATAGTGCTGCAATAAACTGGGGAATGCAGATATCACTTTGATACCCTGACTTCCTTTTTTTTTTTGGATATGTACCCAGCAGGGGCATTGTGAAATCATATAGTAATTCTATTTTTAGTTTTTTAAGGAATCTCCAGACTTGTCTTCCATTGTCATTGTACTAATTTACATTCCCATCAACGGTGTACCTGCATTCCCCTTCCTCTGCATCCTTGCCGGTAGCTATTAGTCTTTTCCGTAAAAATCATTTTAACTGAGGTGAGATAATACTGTGATTTTGATTTGCATTTCCCTGATGATTAGTGAGGTTGAGCATTTTTTCATATGCCTGTTGGTCATTTGTAAGTCTTCTTTTGAGAAATGTCTATAATCGTTTGCCCATTTTTAATGAAATTATTTGTTTTTTTGCTATTGAGTTTTTTAGTTCCTTATATGTTCTGGCTATTAATCTGTTGCTAGATAGATAGTCTGCAAATATTTTTTTCCCATTCTGTCGGTTATTGAAGCTGGGAAAACTGGATAACCATGTTCGGCAGAATAAAACTAGACCTCTGTGTCTCAACAAATACAAAAATTCAATGAAAATGGATTAAATATTTACATCTAAGACCTAAAACTATGAAACTAGTAGAGGAAAACACCTCAGGACATTGGTCTGGACAAATAATTTTTGGGTTAGACCTCAAAAACATAGGCAACAAATGCAAAAATAGACAAATGGGATTATATCAAGCTTAAAAGCTTCTACACAGTATTTCTTTAAATTATTATTTAGGTTGAGCCTTATAGCTTACTCTAAGGTATCCACAAAGGAACACACTGCCTGTGCTTGGTTGACTGGCATGAAATATTCAGTCATTGATTGATGAACATTTGGGTTGGTTCCACGATTTTGCAGTTGTGAATTTTGCTGCTATAAACATGCGTGTTCAAGTAAATTTACTAATGTAACCAAATATCACCTGGACCACAATAACTTATTGAAAAATTAAGGTTAAAAAAATTCATTGGGACTGTGAAAAAAGAAATATTAAGTTATGTTGCTAATCAATATCTGTAAAATAGCAGGCAGCAAAATAATCCCTATGTCTTAAATGTAAAGTAGCATTTTCTGATATCCAGCATTTGACAAATAACAAATACTCTAAAATCCTAAAGTAAATGTGGTTAACAAGAAAACAGAAAAAATATTTTGGAAAATGGAAATAGAAATGGAAAAATACTTTCCATTTCCCAAAAACAAAGTAAAACATCAAATTAAATTTAATAATATCCAATGTAAATAACTGCAATATCTTGCAGCTTTAAGCTAATACATGTAAGTTCAGGTAAAAACAGGAATTCTAGAAGTACTGACTTTTGCTGTTATATTTAATTCACATCCATTTTCTGAAAGATATAAATACACATCTGATTAATAAAAAATGTATTTCAGTAAGTTCAGCATATGCTCTGAGTAAAAATTAAATAAATTGGGAAAAGTCAACCTTCAAATTTCTTTGCCTCAACAGCAAGATTCCCTGTAATTAAATCACAACCAAAGATGTTTATTTCATACCATCCTCTCTTGCTTGTTGATTGAGTCCAAAGAATTTCAAAATAAATGCAAATCATCTTCATATGGATGCAGAATTAACAACTAATGAAACTCTCAAATTTAATAAGGTCCTTTTGATTTCAGATTTTCTTGACACTTTTACTTCTCTTTAATGGGAATAAAGTTGCAGATGTGTTCAAGATGGTCAAAAGATTTCAAGACAATACGTCCCATTTTCTAACTGAAGTTTCTTTACATATTGAATTCACTCTCATAGATTTCTAGATTACAGAGTGAATAAAGGCAAATTTTAAGTAGTCTGTATCCTTATCCAGGAAAAAAAGCAAGCTGACTAAAGATGTTTCTAGTTATTCGAAGAGCAACTTCAGGGACCAGATTATACAATTTTTAGAGGAGGTATGCCTCTTTTATTAGAAAACCTAAGAAAGATCAAATCAAAAATACAGATAGCTTATTATATGGATTCTAGATCCAATTTGATACACAATTTGGATTACAGATAATGAGGTCTAGCATGCATTAAATACTTTAAAAGGTAGAAGAATAGAAAATATCTTATGTGTATATAAAACAATATACATATTCAGAGATACAATAACGATTTGCTGATCTTTTTCAAAACACTATCCAAGCGACACAATATACCAAATATAGTTTAATAACATTAAACTTCAGAAAATAAGGAACTATTTCTTAAGTAGAGAAGAAAAATTGAATTGAAATATGAGTATACAGGTTTAGTATAACCTCACAGGGAAAGATAAGATTATTACTAAAAATAATGGATGAAAAGAAGAGAGGAGAAAAGTCAGAAAGAAGGAAAAGTAAAGGAAAAAGGAATGAGGGAACTAAGGAAAGCAGAGGAGAACAAGAAAAAAAGGGATGAGAAGAAGTAGGAGGCAGGGAAGGAAGGTAGGCAAGCAGGCAGGTAGTCAGGCCAGCCAATTGCTTTTCAGAGGAGAATTAAGGGATTTGAATCTGTAGTAGAAATACATGTGACAATGAATCCTCCGTATTTTAAAAAGAGAAAGAGATACAAAGAAATAGCTCTCTACTCTATCTGTGGAAATAATTTATAATACTTGCTAGTAAATTTTGTTTTATTAACCCTGTTTTTTTCCCATCATTTGATGGTAATAATTTTCTAATCTGTGATTACAAATAACCCAGGAAATCACCAGTAGAGTACATTTTCCATTGTGTCCTGATCTGGCTAATTGAAGATGAATTGTTCAATATGAAATAATGCATTTCAGGTACAAAATGCTGCTTCATTTGTGGATTAACTAGCATTGATAAACAATGGCTCCCAATGAAAATGTACAAAATCGGGGAAACTGGTTTAATTTTCAGTATGAAGGCTTTAGATTTTATGTTGGGGGTAGGGGGACAGTTTGTGCTCAAAGCAAAAGAATAAACTATATGACCCTGAAACATTACTGCTGGCTTTATGATTCTATGAACTTTAGCCTACCAATCATAATGTTTATGGAAACAATCTAGAGCAGACGGACACAACAGTGACAAACATGGAAATGATGTGTTTCTGTGCAGACTGCTAAGGCTTGCTTGGGAAGAATACAATATAATCATTGTTAGTTACCTCTGCTAAGGGAGAATGCAAATAAAAGAAATACCCTTCTTCTCTGGCTCTGAGATATATTCTATGACATTATTTTCTCCTTCAAATATCTTTTAAGCCAATATTAAAGTTAGCATTCCATGTAAACATATAACAAATGATTACGGGAGAAAGGCCAGAAATATATAATGTGACAGAGAAGAGCCAGGGAGTTTAACAACAAAGAGGAGATAATACAGAGTACTGGTAAAAGCATAGACTCAGAACCAGAACACTTAAGCTCTAGACACAACCCCACTTTAATATCTACGTGGCCATTAAGTCACTTAACTAAATGGGCATTGTTTCTCCATCTATAAAATAAGGGAGCTGAGGGGTGTCAGGTAGAATAAGTGATCTCTAATTGTACAAGTTCATAGATTATTTAAACTTGCAAAATCAAGAAACATATACTCTATATGAAATTCCCAATTTCAGAACTGTAGCATCATAGTGAATAACTGAGCCATAAATAATACCAACACAATGTATCATTCAATGTTATAATTGTAAGAAACAATGGAGAATATCAAGCCAATCTACTCAAGCTATTGAACTGAGGCCTAGAGATGTTAAGTAAATGGCTCAAGGTCACACAACTAGCAGAGATGGGGAGATGGGGTTAGAATCTTCCTGCTTTTTCCAATCCCTATAGGATGACACTGAAAATTAAAAAGAAAAGATAAATGAGACCTTTCAGATAAAAGCACAGACATATAATTCCCACAGACTATCTGTAATTAAAGGGATCTTTAAAAATAGCTAGTCAAATTATCTGTTTGTGAGAATCTTAATGATTGTTATTCAATTTGCTTAAATTATCTTCACTTTCTAAATCACCAAAAAAAAAAAAATTATGCCATGGGCCATAGAAAAACATATCTCAACAGTTAGAACTTCATAGACTGTCATGTATAAATCAATATTTACTAAATACTTCACTGAAAATGAAGGAGAGATATGAATGCTTATCCATTTTGGGACAATATTATTTTGAGAAGTGCTTACTTACCAATGCCAATCTGAGAAAGAACAAGAAAAGTAGTATGCCTCAAATGAAAGGTCAGGCCCAAGATATCCTGCCCATTAGATGTAATAGAGTTTATCTTCCCAATTAGAACTAAAAAATATGATAGTAGCCTGAATCCATAATTCAGATAGCTAACAAGCCATCAGGATATCACTTGGGCTGATTTGTCTTTGTTCCTGATGACTCAGGTAAAAAAAAGAATAACAATATCCTCCTTTAAAATATTTAGATATCTGGACATACTTTCCATTCTATAAAGGAACAGAAAAAAATTAGAAGATATGGCAAAATATTTCTAAATGAGATGATATAAGACAATATAGAATAGGAACTGAATAAAAATAAATACAATTTGGGAATTCCAATTCTAAAAATCTAAATAATGAAACATAAAGTTTATAATAGTTTATGTGACTCAGATGATTCTCTAAACAGGCTGATGGCATTAAATTTATACATGTTAAGAGAAAAATGTCAGTGATCAATAATGACAAAAAAATAAATGTCTTGCATTAAGAGCTTTATGACCACCAAGCCTAAGATTAAGTATTAAGAAGACCCTTGAGTCACCATTCACAGAATAAAAGAAATGTTAGGTGAAAAAACAAAAGGTAACTAGCATTTTTACTTTTTTAAAAATAATTTCAACTTTTATTTTAGATTCAGGGGATACACGTGCAACTTTTATTTTAGATTCAGGGGATATATTGTATGATGCTAAGGTTTGGGATACCATTTATCCCATCACCTTGATACTGAGGATAGTACCCAATAGTTTTTCAATTCTCCTTACCCCCTCTAGTGGTCTCCAGTTTCTATCATTGCCATCTTTATGTCCACAAGTAGCCAGTATTAAGTTCCCACTTATAAGTGAGAACATGCAGTATTTGATTTTCTGTTTCTCCATTAATTCACTTAGAATAATAGCTTCTAGCTGCATCTATGTTGTTGCAAGGGACACAATTTCATTCTTTTCATAGCTGCATAGTATTCCATGGTGCATATGTACTACATTTTCTTTATCCAATCCACCACTGATTGGCACTTCAATTGATTCCATGTCTTTGCTATTGTGAATAGTGCTGCAATGAGATGCAGGTGCATGTGTCTTTTTGATAGAACAATTTACTTTCTTTTGGATTTATACCCTGTAATGGGAATGCTGGGTAGAATGGTAGTTCTGTTTTAAGTTCTTTGAGAAATCTCCAAACTGCTTTCCACAGAGACTGAACTAATTTTTACATTCCCAACAACAGTGAATAAGCACTCTCTTTACTCTATAAAAGATGCCAACATTTGTCATTTGTTGACTTTTTAATAATAGCCATTCTGACTGGTGTGAAATGGTTTCTCTGTGGTTTTGATTTGCATTTCTCTGATGATTAGTGATGTTGAGCATTTTTTCATACACTTGTTGGCCACTTGTATATCTTCTTTTAAGAAGTGTCTGTCCATGTCTTCTGAGTACTTTTTAATGAGATTATTTGGTTTTTGCTTGTTGAATTCTTTAAATTCCTTATAGATTCTGAATATTCAGCCTTTGGTAGATGCATAGTTTATGAATATTTTCTCCCATTCTATAGTTTGTTTACTCTATTGATAGTTTCTCTTGCTGTGCAGAAGTGCTTTAGTTTAATGAAATTAGGTCCCACTTGTCAATTTTATCTATTTATTTATTTATTTTTGAGACAGAGTCACCCAGGCCATCACCCAGGCTGGAGTGCGGTCGTGCGATCTCTGCTCGCTGCAACCTCTGCCTCCAAGGTTCAAGCGATTCTCCTGCCTCAGCCTCCCGAGTAGCTGGGATTACAGGCACATACCATCGTGCCCAGCTAATTTTTGTGATTTTAGTAGAGACAGGGTTTTGCCACATTGGTCAGGCTGGTCTCAAACTTCTGGCCTCAAGCTATCCACCTACTTGGGCCTCCCAAAGTGCTGGGATTACAGGCATGAGCCAGTGCACCTGGCCTCAATTTTTCTTTTTGTTGAAATTGCTTTTGAAGTCTCTATCATGAAATATTTGCCCAGTTCTATGTCCAGAATGGTGTTTCCAAGGTTTTCCTCTAAGATTCTTATAGTTTGAGATCCTACATTTAAATCTTTAATCTACCTTAATTTTTGTATATGGTGAAAGGTTAAGGGTCCAGTTCCAGTCTTCTGCATATGGTTAGCCAGCTATCCTAGCACTATTTATTGAAGAGGGAGTCCTTTCTCCATTGCTTATTTGTTATCAATTTTGTTGAAGACCAGATGGCTATAGGTGTATGGCTTTATTTCGGGGTTCTCTAACCTGTTAATTGGTCTATGTGTCTGTTTTTGTACCAGTACCATGCTGTTTTAGTTATACTGTAGCCTTATGGAATAGTTTGAAATCTGCTATCATGATGCCTCTGGCTTTGCTCTTTTTGCTTAGGATTACTTTGGCTATCTGAGCTCTTTTTTTAATTCAAAATGAATTTTAGAATAGTTTTTTCCTAGTTCTGTGAAAAGTGACATTAGTAATTTGATAGGAATAGTACAGAATCTGTAGATTGTAACTAGCACTTTTAAAGCAGTAATTACCACATCTAAAAAACTAAAGTGAGGGCCAGGCATGGTAGCTCACAATCGGCACTTTGGGAGGCCAAGGCGGGCAGATCACGAGGTCAGGAGTTCAAGACCAGCCTGATCAACACAGTGAAACCCCGTCTCTACTAAAAATACAAAAATTGGCCAGGCATGGTGGTGAGCATCTGTAATCCTAGCAACTCAGGAGGCAGAGGCAAGAGAATAACTTGAATCCGGGAGGCGGAGGTTGCAGTCAGCCAAGATTGTGCCACTGCACTCCAGCCTGGGCGAAGGAGTGAGACTCTGTCTCAAAAAAAAAAAAAAAGTGAAATGAAATGATACCAATCTGGGAAAACTAACTTGGATCATTCACACAAAGGGAAAACAGGGACAAGGGGGAGATAAAGGAAGAGGGTCATTTTTTTTCTGTAGGGGAGGACAGGACATCTGAATCATTTGGAGGACTCATCACACTTTAACTCTGTCACTAAACCATTAGGATACCTAGCTAAAATACTGGAAATAGAGATTGTCATAGCTACACACTCTTTCACTCTCCATAACATATACTATTACATTATTTGAAACATAGTTTTACTTATTAAAAAAAATTTAGGGTTGGGAAATCTAAAACTAGAAAGACAATCATGAATGACAAAGATAAAATATTTTAGCTAAATAAGGATTTTGAAGTAGTTCATATAAGTGACCAGGGCTCAGAAGAGTGGGAGTCTGCTAAGTTTGCACTCCTAGTAAACATTCCCGTGTTGGGTGAATACAAGGAGACACCAAAAAAGGTAAAGGGGTGTTATCAAGTGGTTTTATCCCATTCTCTCCCCAAAGCTACACATGACTAGCATGGTCCTGTCAATTTTTCCATTCTCCCAGTGTGATAGTTGAGTATTTTAGAGCATTTCTTTCAGCTTACACTCTGCACACAATTATACTCAGCAACATTCCTACCAAGTCTAACTTGTCAGTGTTGTCACCTGGTCCCTTTCCAAATTCATCTAAGCCCATTGGACTCACAGAGACATGAGAAAGGTATCGTCAGACATAATTAACTTCATCACATGTAACTAAATACACACGATTCCATCCAAATAAGTGACACTTACTTATGTCCATTTAAGGCTGCGTGGTGTAAAGCAGTGTAACCCGAACTGTCTGTGCAGTTCACATTGGGGCCTCGCCAGATGCTGCAAATAAAGCACAAGCACAGAGTTAACAGTGAAGCAGGATCTTGCCTTGAAAAACAAAAAGAAGGCTGGTAGCCCCACAGCCAGCAGCAGGTTGCAGATAAAAATTTTAGCCATGTGGAAAATGATTGCCATCTTCCATGAATTCCCCTCAGAACATCAACTTCATTTATTTGATAAAGGGAAACTAATAGAGAATGCAACTATTAATATCTTCAGAAATTATTAACAAATGTGTGTCCATGGTCGTGCATTGAAGTTTGGATCCAAAAATTCCCTATTACTTTCTATCGTTACTTAAATATTAGAAGCAACTAACATTCAGCTACTATATTCCATACCAAAGAATAAAGATTTATGAGATCTGCCTCATGCTTCTTAACACACTCCTTCTGAGGTGGCAGTGATTTATATAAGTTATAAGATATTTTTGCATTGTGGGAAGAATATAAAGTCTTTTTGCTGTTCAATTGCAACAAGGAAAATGTAATCAATATTTCATACTTGAAAATAAAATTGAAGATTTGGACTGTTGTAAACCATGAGAAGATCCTAACAATTTTGCAGTCATCATTGATTTTACTATGCAATATATTCTGGAGATAACATGTAACTATATAAAAGAGTCTATTTTTTTGATAACTACAATTAAGGAAACTCTTTTCAACTTTTGGAAAATAAGGCACTGAAAGACACTTTTCCAAAAATAGAACAAAAAAATTGCTTTATCTGATGGTCACAGTGATATCAAAACTATCAAAGATAATATCTAATGATAAACTAGTTCACACATTCACAAAACATTTATTGTACACCAATTGTATGTCACATATTGAGCTAGGCACCGGGAGCACAAAATCATAACTCAAGGTCCTTCTTTACAAGAACATAGCGTAATGGAAAAGACAGACACACAAGCTAATAATTACAAAGTGGTAAGATAATCGAGGTACCAGACACACACAGGCATCTCTGAAAAGAGAATGAATAGCTATTCCAAACAAGGGGTCATGGCAGCCTTAAACTAAGGTGGGTCAATGAAAATGAATAGAATGTGCTTATTTGACAGTTAACTAAAAGAAGAATTAATAAAACACACGGACCAATTGGAAGAAGGTGAGAAACGAAGCAGTAGTCTAGAGATGACGCAGACTTTAGGCTTACATGACTAGAAAAAATTACAATATTAACTAAGACGTGAAATGAAAAAAAGAGCAAAATCTGCTGCAGGGAAGACAATGCAGGATGGAGAGAAAACAATGACTCCTAGTTTGCAGATGTTAAATCTTAAGTATCTGACTTACTTACATTACACAGGTTCAATGCAATCTCTATCAAAATCCCAATGGCACTCTTTAAGAAATTGAAAAAAAATTCTAAAATTCATACGAAACCATAAAAGACCCCAAATAGCCAAAACAATTCTGAGAAAGAAAATCAAAGTTGTATGCCAGGTGCAGTGGCTCATGCCTGTAATCCCAGCACTTTGGGAGGCTGAGGAGGGAGGTTCACTTAAGCTCACTAGTTTGAGACCAGCCTTGGCAACATAGCAAGACTCCATGTCTGCTAAAAATAAAGAATAAAAAAAATTAGTCAGGTGTGGTGGTGCACACTTGTGATCCCAGATACTCAGGAGGCTGAGGTAGGAGGGTTGCTTCAGCCTGGGAGATCGAGGCTGCAGTGAACCATAATCATGCCACTGCACTCCAGCCTGGGCAACAGAGCAAGACCCTGCCACCCCCACAATAAAAAAAAAAAAGAAAGAAAGAAAAATGGAGGCATCACATGTCCAGATTCCAAATTCAGGGGAGATATATATATTATTCAGCCCTAAAAAAGAATTATATCTAACCATTTTCTATGACATGAATGACCCTGGAAGGCATTATGCTAAGTGAAATAAGCCAGACACAAAAAGAAAAATATTGCCTGAAAATATATGGAATCTGAAAAAAAATCAAACATACAGAGATAGAGAACAAAAGATTGGTAGGGGGAGTAGAATGGGGGAAATAAATGTCAGAGGATACAAAGTAGCAAATATGTAGGATGAACAAGCGTAGAGGTATAAAGTACAACGTGAAGACTACAGGTACTAAAATTGTATACTGTATATGTGATTTCAGCTACGTGAGTAGATTTTAGCTGCTCTTGAAACAAAAACAAAAAATAAAGGGTAACTCTGTGAGAGATGGTCATTTGTTTCACTGTAGTAAACTTTTTTTTACTATCTATATGTATCCCATAACGTGTATACCACAAATATACACAATAAAATTTATTTTTTTAAATACCACAATGAGATGCTACTATATAACTATCAGAATTGTTATCTTTAAAAAGACTTCACAAACCTATATTGACAAGGATGTAGATCAACCAGAATTCACACATACACTGCTAATAGGCATGCAAAATAGTACAACCACTTAGTGAAACAATTTGGCAGTTTCTTGAAAAGTTATATACAAATACCATACATAACATACCATCAAATCATACCATACAAATAACATACAAATACCATATAATCCAGTCATTCCACTCTAGGTATTTAGTCCAGAGAAATGAAAGCATATGTCCATATAAAGACTTGTACATATAATATTAATAACAGCTCTACAGGTAATAGCCTAAAACAGAGACAACCCAAATGTCCATTAGCTGTTAAACAGATAAATTGTGATATATCCATACAATGGAAATAAAAAGAATTAAATACTCAGAAACAAAAGGAATTAAATACTACGACATTGGTTGAAAATCTAAATCAATTAGATTCTCAGAACAGCAGAGTGGCTGCCCTTCAATCTCCCCATCAGTAAGGGAGACATTCTCTGGCACAGATAAAATGCATGATCTCTGGACTAGACCCCTGATTTGTAGCCTTCAGCAACTTCTGTGATGTAAATACTTCAACTTAACGCAGTGATAGGAAGAGATGCTAACAACTGCACTTCACAAGCAGACACAAGCCAATCCAGTACACCATTGAAAGGCCTACAACCAACAAGTCCCAACACTATGAACTCAGAGCTTCCCATGAGTTTTTGAATACCTCCACTCTCAAATATGAACAAATAACCAAAGACATCCAATCACTTGAGGAAAGCCTTTACTATTAAAGAAGCCAAAACAAAAAATTAGGAACAAACTACAGAAAAAAAAGAAACTTAGAGAAAATTTGGACTATGCATGGAGAAGAAATTTTCAAAAACAGTTATCATTAATATCATCTCAATATCAGAAAAGATAATGAGTGTAAGAACAATGAAATAAAAAAGAAAATCGGAGATAAAATCAGTAGAAGAATTAAAAATAAAGCTGACAAGGCCGGGCACGGTGGCTCACGCCTGTAATCCCAGCACTTTGAAAGGCTGAGGTGGGCAGATTACCTGGGGTCAGGGTTCGAGAGAAGCCTGGTCAACATAGTGAAACTCCATCTCTACCAAAAATACAAAAATTAGCCAGGTATGGTGGCGCACGCCTGTAGTCCCAGCTACTTGGGAGGGTGAGGCTGGAGAATCGACTGAACCTGGGAGGCGGAGGTTGAAGTGAGTCAAGATCACACCACTGCACTGCAGCCTGGGTGACAGAATGAGACTATGTCTCAAAAATAAATGAAAAGTAAAAAATAAAGCTCATGAAGTATCTCAGATACTTAGAAAAAAAAGGCAAAGATATAAATAGAAGAGAAATCATAAGAAAAGTAGGACACCCATTCAGCAGTTCCAATATTGAAAAATAGAGGTTCTTAAAGTCAAAACACAGAAAACAGGAGAATGAAAACAATGAAAGACATCATTTTAAAAATTATCAGAACTGAAGGACATTAATTTACAAAATAAAATGTACATGGGCCAGTCACGGTGGCTCACGCCTGTAATCCCAGCACTTCGGGAGACTGAGGTGGGTGGATAACCTGAGGTCAGGAGTTTGAGACGAGCCTGGACGACATGGTGAAGACTTGTCTCTACTAAAAATAATAAGTAGGCCGGGCGCAGTGGCTGTAATCCCAGCACTTTGGGAGGCCGAGGCGGGTGGATCACGAGGTCAGGAGATCGAGACCATCCCGGCTAACATGGTGAAACCCTGTCTCTACTAAAAATACAAAAAAGTTAGCCGGACATGGTAGCGGGTGCCTGTAGTCCCAACTACTCGGGAGGCTGAGGCAGGAGAATGGCGTGAACCTGGGAGGCAGAGCTTGGAGTGAGCCGAGATCACACCACTGCACTCCAGCCTGGGCGAGAGCAAGACTCCATCTCAAAAAAAAAAAAAAAAAAAAAAATGCAATAATTAGCCAAGCGTGGTGGTGCATGCCTGTAGTCCCAGCTACTCGGGAGGCTGAGGCAGGAGAAATGCTTGAACCCGGGAGGCAGAGGTTGCAGTGAGGCGAGATCATGCCAGTGCACTCCAGCCTGGTCGACAGAGTGAGATTTGGTCTCAAAAAAAAAAAAAAAAAGTACCTGAATAGCTTTGATAAGAAACAACAACAACAAAAAAAGACAAATAAATAACTGAAGTGAGTCCGATATGGTCTTTTAAATTTCAACTAAACAAACAAACCAAATTCCTAAAACACCCATCCAGGGCTATTCTCTTAATTGAAATTTTTCCTCTTTCGACTCTAGTTACACTAACAACTCTTCACTGTTCAGGAAACCTAGAATGAAGAGAAATTATTCATACCTATTACTTCTACTTCAATCTGCAATCTTCAATTATTAACGTACACTCTCCAAGCTCTATGTCCAAGAAAATACAAGTCTAAGAATCGACCACAATAATGAATAAGATACCATCTCTTCCTCCAAAGAGCTGACAATCTAACAGAGAAAAATATATACAGATAAATTACAATACAAGCAGTGACCATAGTGCCTACAGCACAGAAAACACCTAATAATTGTTTGTTATCAATCTTCTTGTTCTTATTAAATAAATGCTACAATAGAAAAATCTTTAACTCCCTAAATTAATACATCCGTTCAACAAAAATCTCTATGGAATATTTTAGGGAAAACTCAACTAAAAGTTCTAAATTTGATCTAGAAGAATTTACGGGAAAAAAAAAAACTTGTGAAACGAGAAGTAATAATGGGATCTATATACTACCAATTATGAAAGCATATCATAAAACAATACCAAAAAATGTTAGTCTAGCACCAGAATAGAGAGATCAATGAATATAAGAGAAGCCCTAGAAACAAACCAGTCATACATATAGGAATAAAGTTGACATCTGAAAGAAGCAAAAAAAGGAAAACATCATTCAATAAATAGTCCCAAGAAATGTGTTTTAATTACTGGGAAGGAAAAAACATTTTCAATTCCCTACCGCATACATTTAGCAAAATTTAATTCACATGATTTGTTCTGGACTTCTCAAACCTCATTCCTACCCTCTTTTTCTCACACACCCTGTTCCAACCACACAGGCCTCCTTAAAAATATAAGTATGCTTGCACCTTATGACTGTTGCATTTGAAATTCTCTCTGCCTAGAAAGTTTTTTCCTCAATCATATGGCTCAATCTTTCTGCTCAAATGTCATCTCTTCGGAAACTCTCTCCCTAATTATTCAGTCAAAAATAGCACCCTATCATCATTCTCTTTCCTCTTAGTTATGGGACTTATCACCATCTGGCATTATATTATTTATTTATATGCTTACTGTCTGTCTCCCCACTAGAATGAAAGCTCCACCACACTATCTTTGGGTCTTAAAACAGTGACTGGAATATTGTAGGTGACCAGTGGGTATTTGTTAAATGAAATATAAAAATGTTGAGTACATATATGAAAAATGTCAACCTCACTGGCAATCAAAGAAAGCAAAAAAAAAAAAAACCCATACCATTATATATTTCTTTAGCAAACTGGAAAAAAGTCAATAATATTTAGTAATGGTTAGGATGCAGAGCTTATAATAAGCTGGTGGTGAAAATGTAAATTGGTACAATTTTTCTGGAAGGCAATTTGACATTACATATTTAAAAGCTTTCATAGTGTGCAAACGTGTTACCCAGAAATTCTCCTTAAGAGGAATTATTTTAAGAAAGTAATTAATAGTTTGTACAAATATTTCGCTATAAAAATATTTATCACGGAGTGACAGTAGTAAAAATTATGGATTTTGATACATACTGCCACTTAGAATAGTTATTCTCTCTTTGCTCTTGTCAGCTACATTTCTAACATTGCCTGCCTCCACAGCTTAGTACTCATCTTTCTCTCTAGCTTTCTTATACGAGATCCACAGCATTAGTGTCTTATATGGCCCCAGTAACATATGGCTTGAGCTCCTACTGATCAGGTTTTTTTTTTTTTTTTTTGAGACTGAGTCTCGCTCTGTCGCCCAGGCTGGAGTTCAGTGGCGCAATCTTGGCTCACTGCAAGCTCCGCCTCCCGGGTTCACGCCATTCTCCTGCCTCAGCCTCTCCGAGTAGCTGGGACTACACGTTTTTTTTTTTTTTTTTTTTAGCTTATGTGAACCTCCCTGGGAGAAGAAAGTCTACCAACAGAGTAGCCAGGGATCCTAGAGAGGATGCAATTCTTCTTAGTTTTATACAATGGCTCAATATATGTGACAGATAAACAGATATCACTATTCTTTTAACATAAAATAAAAATCTCACAACAAAATGGAAAAACAGGATATTAACAGGCAATTCACAGAAAAGGAAATGTGAATGGCTAATAAATATTTGAAAATATAATTAACCTCACCGCGGCTAGCAAAGAGCAAAATAAAACAGTGGCTGCCTACTTTTCTACCATCAGATGGGCACACATTTTTAAAGAAATAATTGATAACAAACAATGGAGGCAAATACGTGAAGAAATAGTCACTCTCACAGAATATTCATTGAAGTGTAAATTGCTACAACATTCTTGGAAAGTAACATGGCAATACATAATCAAATTTCAAATATGAATACTCTTAGACCCAACAACTTCAGTTTTCAGGATTGATATCTACGAAATAAAAATATTCATATGAAGACTACAAACACAAAAATATCCACTGTAGAATTTTAATAGTATAAAAGAGAAAGGGTCTGGAACGGTGGCTCATGCCTATAATCTCAGCACTTTGGGTGGCTGAGGCAGGTGGATCACCTGAGGTCAGGAGATCAAGACCAGCCTGTCCAACATGGTGAAATTCTGTGTCTACTAAAAATACCAAAAATTAGCCAGGGGTAGCAGCGGGCGCTTGTAATCCCAGCACTTTGGGAGGCCAGGGCAGGTGGATTATTTGAGGTCAGGAGTTCGAAACCAGCCTGGCCAACATGGCAAAACCGCGTCTCTATCAAAATACAAAAATTAGCCAGGCATGGTGGTGCATGCCTGTAATCCCAGTTACTCAAGAGGCTGAGGCACAAGAATCGCTTGAACCCAGGAGGCAGAGGTTGCAGTGAGCCGAGATTAGGCCACTGTACTCCAGCCTGGATGACAGAGAGAGACTCCATCTTAAAAAAAAAGAGAGAGAGAGAAAGCTCATAAATGCCCAGCAAAAAAAATAAATAATTAATTAGTCCAATAGCTGAGAATGGGGCAAAAAAGGAAAAGTTAATTAGGATCCATTCACACTATGAAATGTTATGCAACTATTAAAATAAGTAACTTTGATCTGAATGTATCGACTTTGAAAGTCAGCCAAAACATATGAAGTGAAAAAAGTAAATTGCAGAATATTGTGTGTGTCTGGAGCATTCCAAATGCTTTATATGCATTAGCTCATTTATAGCCACACGACCATAAGAAAGATACTATTACTATTCCTGTTGTATAGATGAAAAATATTTGCAATAACATAGAAAAATACATGCAAAAATACATTATTCATTCTCTGAATTGTCTGAATGTTGAAATTATCATGAATTTCTTTAAGGAAAAGAAAAGACAGTAAACTACAAGGGAAGAAAGATAGGTTTGATCCAGATTACAAAGAACCTCATAATATGTTGAAAAGCTTGGATTTTATTCTGCAGCAACTTGGAACTAAATGGCTTTCAGAAAGATAAGTATGTTCCTCACATGATCAGTCAGTGTTTTAGAATGAGAGCTCTTGTAACAGGTGGAAGGTAAACAGAGTGAGAGAGTCAGGTTAATTGTTTTACAGACCAGGGGAGAAACAAAGAAATTTGAACAAATGCAGATATAGTGGTAGATAGAGAGAGGGTGAGAAAATTCAAATTGATATGTCTAAAATAAAACCTATGGGAGATAATATCCATATGAATAGAATAAGAGCAAGAGAATGGCTGAGGTTTCAACCATGAACGAAATGCATCAATGATGAGATACCTCCACTAGAAAAAGCTGCAAGGGCAGTAGTATCTTTTGGCAGGAGCCAAGTTTCAGTTAAAACTGATTAGAACACTAGGTTGCTTGGAGTACCTCAGGCAAAAAATGGAAAAGAAATGGGAAAATACTGCAAATTAACTGTCATACATTTTTTAAATTTCTGCATGTTATTAGACCTTATAAATATTTTGTAAGAGAAGATATTTATAACTAAAATAAAATGCAGGGCCTATAGATTTCAATTACCTATACCAACTCAGTTCCCCATTATACAAAAATTAATTATAATACACGCATTTTTAAAAACTCCATTGAATGTTGCCTTCTCCTAGCAAAATGGATATGGACACATCTTTTTTAAACAAGGAGGTTTAGAATAGAAAGTTCGCATATATCTAAATATATTCAACTGCACCTATTGACAGAGCCTCTAGGCACATATCCACATATCCATAGAACATCCACCGACACATCTGAAACACTATAAATAAGCCAGACCCAAACCCTCCAACTAAAAATTTAATTTAAAAAAGAAACCTTGATTTCTAAAAGGTTCTGCTTCATCCCAACTTTTTTTTTTTTTTTTTTTTTTTTTTTTTTTTTTGAGACGGAGTCTTGCTCTGTCGCCCAGGCTGGAGTGCAATGGCGCAATCTCGGCTCACTGCAAGCTCCGCCTCCCAGGTTCACGCCATTCTCCTGCCTCAGCCTCTCCGAGTAGCTGGGACTACAGGCGCCCGCCACCACGCCCGGCTAATTTTTTTGTATTTTTTGTATTTTTAGTAGGGACAGGGTTTCACCGTGGTCTCGATCTCCTGACCTCGTGATCCGCCCGCCTCGGCCTCCCAAAGTGCTGGGATTACAAGCGTGAGCCACCGCGCCCGGCCTCATTCCAACTTTTTATATTGCCTTGCCTCCTTTACTCGGGCATAATCTTCAAATTTAAAAAGAGGGCCTAGATTAAAACCTTGATTAACTTAAGCTTGTTTCATAAAATATAAGAGTTTCTAGATACATTTAAGAAATGTCTTGAAAAAGTTTAAAATGCTTATTACATATTTATTCCAAAAAAGCAATTTATAGATCCTTGGTCTTAGTCTAATACACACCCAAATCCCATTTCTTATGCCTACTTGTCAATATCTTAAATTCTGTATGTGAGAATTATTGCCCAAAATGAATGTTCTCAGACAATATGGGGTTGCCAATTACCAAAAATTTAATTTCCTTTGTTATATTATTTGCACTAATGTAACAAATCAGATTAGTATATTTTAGAATAAATATAAACAAAATAGTTTTCTACCAAACTTTCAAATAACCAGGACATTCATTAGTCAAAATATTCTATTATCTAAGCTTTCACATATTAAATAAGATTATTCTTAAATAAATCATAAGCCTGAGTTTCTTGGGCCAATATCTATATGTACAGCAAATAAGATTTGAAGCACAACTACTCCACAAATTGATCATTATTATACCTTCCATCAGTCTACGGGGAAAATCTATCAGAAATAACATAAAACTGTTTCAGTTTTTACTGATTCCTTTCCGACCCTTGACACATGAGATCACGCCGAGGCATCAGATAAGGAAATTCATACAGAATGTGCATTTAATGCCTCAGGCAGGGTCAGAGTATGTAGGAATGGTCTTCTGACAGGCCATATCATTTCAAGCAATGCAAAATAAACCTTATTCTCAATCTGTGTCTTAATAGTTTACTTCTATTTTTGGATGAACTGGACATATGTATATATGCTACTGATTATTACAAGTAAAGTTCTCATCAGTTCAGTGATGGCACAATTTTATTATCATGGGCTACAAGTGTCCCATATGGGTCAAATGGGTCTATATCAGCACTATCCTTTAGAAATATAAGGTGAGGACTGGGCATGGTGGCTCACACCTACAATCCCAGCACTTTTGGAGGCCAAGACAGGTGGATCACTTGAGCCCAGGAGTTTGAGACCAGCCTGGGAAACATGGTGAAACCCCATCTCTACAAAAAAAAAAAAAAAAAAAAAAAAAAAACACAAAAAGAAAAATTAGCCAGGCATGGGGGCATGCATCTGTAGTCCCAGCTATTCGGGAAGCTGAGGTGGGAGGATTGCTTGAGCCTAGGAGATGGAGGTTGCAGTGAGCTGACACTGTGCCACTGCACTCCAGCCTGGGCAACAGAGCAAGACCCAGTCTCAAAAAATAAAAGGAAAAAAATATATAATGTGAGCCATATATGTGAATTTAAATTTTCTAGTAGCCACATTAAAAAGATGTGAAATTAGTTCGAATATATTTTATGTAACCTAGTATATCAAAAACATTATTTCAACATATAATCAATATAAAAATTATTGAGATGTTTCACATTCTTTTTTGTACTGTTTTCAATATTGGTGTTTATTTTACACTTACAGCACATCACAATTAGGACTAGCCACATTTCAAATGCTTAATATCCTGATGTGGACAGTGGCTACTGTATTGCACAGCACAGAACATTTCTATATAATTATTCCAAGGGGAAAAAAGAAAATTAACTCTAATAATATAAAAAAGCTTTCTAGTATAAGGAAGAGTAGCTAATGGATGCTGGACTGAATACCTAGAAGATGGGTGGATCTGTGTTACAAACCACCATGGCACACGTTTACCTATGTAACAAACCTGCACATCCTGCACACGTATCCCAGAACTTAAAATATTAATAAAAGTTGAAGAAAAATAAATAATAAAAAAGCATTGTCACATTGGAACCCCACATACTATCCCATATGAGTTTATTGAATGAATATTTACTGAAATGTGCAAAACCACCTAAGTAAGATAGATATACACTATAAAGCTTAAAAATGCAGAGAACAACTATGAACTGGCCTTCTGTGAAGAATTAGAACAAGAATAGGCAAACTGTAGACCATGAGCCACATCCAGTCCACTGCTTGTTTTTGTAAAGAAAGTTTCATCGAAACACACACACACACACACACAAAAGCTTTCTAAAAATAACTGCGAACATCGGATTTGTAGTAAATATATGTCTATTTGAGTCACAAACAATTTCTTAAAGATATCTTGCCTTTGGAGCAAAAATAAATAATAGATCTAGTATACAGTCATATCCTAGACTGTAATGCACAATTTTACAAAAGGCAGCACATCAGGAGCATCGTAGTCAAAATCGTACTAACTAAACATTTTCTAATGAATAATGTGCACCTTGAATTACTTGATGCAACTCTCAATACATGTATTTTTACCAGCAAATGGGAATTGAATGACTATGAGCAAAAGTAACTCCTTGAGTTATAATCACACATATAATACAATTATGACCTCTCTTCAATATATACAGTATGTGCCACAAGATAGAATTTTAGAATATGAAAAGAATTTGTAACCACACCAAGCCATAAACACAGAGTCAAGAGACATGAGAGGAAAACTAGAGCATCTATTTTAACCTAGTTTTAACTTCATCACTTGTGCTAAAAGTGTAAAACATTCCTCCCAGCCCATATCTTCTCTTCTCTGCATGGATATAATTCCTGGAAAATAAACCAGCAGACAAGGCAGATTAATCTCTCATTGTTACACAAACACTGATTTTGGTGGCAATTGTTTTTCCTATCCTCACATTCTCTTCATAGGTAACAATAATTCAAGGGTACTATGGTAGGAAAAAATTATGGTACCCCCAAGATGTATACGTCCTAATCTCTGGAAAATGTGCATATTTTGTATTACACAGCAAGGGAGAATTAAGGTTGCAGATAGACTTACATTGCTAATCAGCTGGCTTTATCCTGGATTATCTAGGTGGGCCCCATGTAATTACAAGTGGAGAAGAGGGACACGGAAGAGTCAGAATCAAAAAGACGGCACAGCCAAAAAGACTCAACTGGCCATTGTTGGCTCTAAAGATGGAAGAGGGTCATGAACTTAGAAACGTAAGCAGCCTCTAGCAGCTGGAAAAGGCAAGAAAACAGATTTTCCTAGAGCCTTCAGGGAAGAATGCAGCCCTACCCACACCTTGATTTTAGCCCAGTGAGGACCACAGACCTCCAGGACTATAGGATAACAGATTTGTGTTATTCTAAGCCACTACATTTGTGGTAACTTGCTATAGCAGCAATGAGAAACTAATACAGGTGTGCTTATTGTAATTAACATACGCAAAATATGAGACGTTCAGACCTTTCCAAATACTTGGGAATCTAAGGTAGCATGAGAAAGAGAGCATGAACAAAACATTGACTGGGGACTTGCTACATACTAGAAACTATGCCAAATGCTTTGTATTGATTACCTAAGTTAATCTTCATAACAACCATGTGAGACGGGGGTTTTTATAGCCCCTGGATTTTTAAATGAAGAACTGAAGAGCAGAAAAGTAATTTATCCAAGATCACACAGCTAGTTCACATTGCAGGCAATATTTGGAACCAGGATGCCTGATTCCAGAGCCAATGACATTAACCACTACATTATACTTCAGTCTCACTGTTTTTATTTACCTTTGATTATAATAAAGTGGAGACATTTTTGCTTGTATAAATGTAAGGGGTCCAAGTGCAGTTTTGTTACAGGAATACATTGTATAGTGGTGGATTCTGGGATTTTAGTGTAACCATCACCCAAATAATTACATTGTACCTTTTAAGTAACTTTTAATCCCTCACCGCCCAACCCCAACCCTCCCACCTTTCCTAGTCTCCAATGTCTATCATTCCATACTCTATGTCCATGTGTACATATTATTTAGCTCCCATTTATAAGTGAGAACATGTGGTATTTGACTTTCTAAGTTGTTTCACTTAAGATAATAGCCTCCAGCTCCATCCAAGTTGCCAAAGACATTATTTCATTCTCTTTTAGAGCTGTATAGTATCCCATTGTGTATGTGCATATCACATTTTCTTCATCCAGTCATCTGTTGATGGACACTCAGATTGATTCCATATCTTTGCTATTGTAAATAGTGCAATAAACATACAAGTGCAAGTATCTTTTTGCTACAATGATTTATTTTCATTTGGATAGATACCCAGTAGTGGGATTCCTGGATTAAATGGTAATTCTTTGAGATATTTCCATGAAGTTTTCCAAAGAGGTTATACTAACTTACATTCCCACCAATGGTGTATAAGCATTCCTAGACCTTTTATGCTTCATGACCAATTTCATTTCTTCTTTGAGTAGCTTGTTTATATTCTTTGCCCAGTTTTTGTATTGAGTTTTTCATTATTTTTACTGATTTTCATCATTCTTATTGATTTGAAGAAGCCATTTTATATTTATATATATTAACCCTTTCTAATGTTGCAGATATTTCCCTTATTTCATCTTTCAGCCAAACCTATGGTGTACTTTGCTGGCCATAAATGTTTATTAAATCAATTCTTTCTTTAAATTAATTGTTTCTAGCCTTGGTACCATTGAAAGAAAGGTCTTCCTGATTACAAGATGATAACAATATTCTCTAGTATTTCCTCCTATTTCTTTTTTTTAGGTGAAAATGTTTAATTTCTCTGTATTATGGGTATATGATATGAGGTATTTCCCAATGGAATAAACTAATTCAATACCACTTTAAAATAATTAATTGCCATCTAATTACCCCAGTGAAATGCTTCCTTTCTCATATATTATTTTTCTGTACCTGTATTTCTAATCTGTATTTTGACTGTTTTGTTACATTCATCTATCTTCTCCAAAGACTAATATTACATTATTTAATTTCTATAGCTTTATAGCATATTTTAATAGCTAAAAATAGGTCTCTTCTGATATATATATTCTAAACTGTTTTTTTCCATGGGTTTATCCATCTTTATAATAGATGGTATAGTCAGACCAGGCACAGTAGCCTGTGCCTATACTCCCAGCTCCTCAGGGGGCTGAGGCAGGAGGATCACTTGAGTGTAGGAGTTTCAGTCCAGCCTGGGAAATACAGCAATACCTCATCTTTAAAATAAAACATAATAAGTATAGTCAAATTGTCAAATTAAAAAAAAGTTTTGGCTGTAATTGCATTAAACTTACAGAAAAAGTAGGAGGAAATGAGATCTTTGCAATTCTGTATTTTTCCAGCTGAATCTGATTTCCATCTCTCCAGCTTTGGTAACAGTCTTAGGCAAGGTACTTCACTTCGTTAGACCTGAGTTTCCCCACAGGTAAAACCCAAGGATAATCACAATAATAACCTCACTGTATTGTGAGAAGATTAAAGAAAAAATGTAAATATTAAATATACTACCCAATCCACAGAAGGTACTTATTAAATGTTATTTGTCTAACCTTTTTATACTTTCTTTATAGAACTCTTAAAAATATTTTAAAACTATTTTCTTTAACATAGTGAATACTATGTGCCAGGTATTATTCTAAATGTTTTCTAAATATTAACTCAATAAATCCTCATAGCAACCCTATCAAATGAGTACTACAATTACTACACTTTTCAGATTAAATAACTAAGGTATAGAGTAGTGAAGTACCTTGGTTCAGGTCACATGGCCCCTACCAGGTGAAGCAGGGATTCAAACCACAGCATGCCTTTAATCATTATCTATTGCCTTGTTATTTTAATTCCTAAGTAATTTAGTTCTTTATTACTATTCCAGATGAAGTCTTATTTTTCGTGTCTTTTAATTACTGCTGCTAGTTAGAACACTGTGTTTTTCAAATTCATTCACTCATTCAAAAAATAGCTATTGAGTATCCACTATGCACAGGCACTGTTCTCATGGTTCTAGTCACTGACACCACAGCAGCTGGAGAAGGCTGTACAGAAAAAAGACAAACATTCCTGCCTTCATGGTCTTTACATTCTGATTTAGTTAGACAAACAATAAACAAATGAATATATAAATATATGAAGCAAGAAGTGGTATCAAGAAAGGCAAGAGGAACAGAGTGCTGTTTTATGCAGCGTAGTTGAGGGAGCCTCTGGGATAATACGGCAACTTCGGAAGAACAACATTTTAGGAAGAAACGGGCTTAATGCTGAGCAACAGCCAGGACAGCAGTGTGGCTGGAATAGGGTAAGCAAGGAAGAGAGCACAGAAAAGTGAGTCAGAGATGTGTGGCTGGATCATATAGAGCCTTGTGGCCATTCTGACTTTGGCCTTGACTGATATGGAAAGCCATTGGAGAGTTTTGAACGGAGAAATGACATGATCTGACTTGTATTCTGCTGCTCTGTTAAGAATAGTCTGAAGGGGAAAGGGTAGAAGCAAGGAGATCAGTTAGGAAACTACTATAGTAATGCAGGAAAAGATGATGATGGCTTAGAGCAAAGGGGTAGTAGCATCATGTAGGGGGAAAAAATGCTTGGATTATGCATTTAAAGGTAAAGGAAACAGGATTTGCTGACAAATTGTGACGTGCGAACAAAAGAAACAGGAAGGACTGCAAGATTTCTGTCATGAGCAACTAGAAAGATGGAAGTGCCATTTATTAATTTGGATAAGTTTGCAGAAGAGGTTCTCTATTATTTTTAGGTATAATAATCATGTATCTCTTCCTTTATAATATTCATTCCATTTTTTCTTCTTACACAAACTGCATTGGCTAGAACCACTAAAATAACAAGAGGATAATCTTTGTCTTGTTGATGAATTTAATGGCATGCCTGGTAGGGCATCACCATTTAGTATGATGTTTGCTATTGGATTCTCATGGATACCTTTTCAGCATATTAAGGAAACTTTTATTCCCTCAGTAAAGAACAAAAAGGTGGAATAGCGTAATGGATAAAAGCACAGACTCAGGATTCAAACTGTCTGGACTAAAATGCTGATCCCTTCCCTAACTGCACCGCCTTGGGAAAATTACCTAACTACTCTGTGCCTCGGTTCTCTCACTTATAAAATGAATATACCAGTAATAGCTAGCTCATAGGGTTACTGTGAAGATTAAATTAGATGTAAAGTGCTAGCACAATGCCTGACACATAATAATCATCCTTTCTGTAGGAAAAGTTTTTAGCTAGAATGGCTCTTGTGGTTTGTTAAATTTATTTAGGATATCTTTCACGATGGTCATACAGCTTTTCCCTTTTAATACATTAACATATTTAATGTCAGATAAGAAGCATCTCTACACACTGGAAGTAAATTTATCTACTTATGGTGTATTTTTTTAATATAATCCTGAATTTGATTTGCTCTTTGTAACAGGATTTTGCATTCACATTCACATGTAAATTGTCTCTGGTTTTCTTGTCTTTTTTATTTCAGTTTTGGTAGCAGGTTACATAAACTGAAAAGTTTGGGGCCTTTTTTCTAGTTTCCAGAATAATTCAACCAACACAGAAATTGATTATGTTAATTGAATATTTGAAAGAGCAAATGTAAAATCATCTAGGATTGGCACTTTTGTGGAGTAAATCCTTAATAAAATTCCAGTGTCTCCTGTGGTTACTGACTTACTAATATAGTGGACTTTTTCTTATATTAATTCTGTCATTTACATTTTTCTAGGAAATAAGTTCTTTCCATTTAGGCTTTCTAATTTATTGACTAGAAATCATACATATTTTTAAATTTGTTGTTATTGTCTATATTTACAGTTCTATCACCATTGTAATTCCCAATGTTCTGTATTATTTTTCTCTCCTTGGTTAGTCTAGGTGGGGCTATTTTATCAGCATATTCAGAGATTTAGTTAGCTTTATTTTTATCAAACGTCTATTGGATATGTTATTTACGCATTGTTTATTTACTTTTTAATTAACTACTCTCTGCTCTTAACTATAAGAATTCAGTTACCTATTTCACATTTGAGTTGAATGCTTAACTCATTTAATTTTATTCTTTCTTATTCAAAGGTAAAAGCATTACAGGCTGTGACATTTCTACGGAGGTTTTGCCCACATGACTTAGGTTTTGACAGGTTATATTTTCATTTCAATTATTATATACACAGCCTGTAATTCAGTTTTTGTGTCCTTTTTACTCTGAAAATTATAGTTCTTTTTTAAATTTATCAATGCTTAGAATCATTATATGTCTTGCTCTATTTCTAGTGTTACCACATTATAGTCAGAAAATAATTCTTCAACTTCTAATAATTTATTTAGATTTTCTTTGAAAACTAGTATGTAGTTTTTCTTATGTTACATGTGACAAAAGTTCTTTGATTAACCAAATTTTAGCTGGCCTCCTAAACCTTCTCCTAGGCCCGTCTGTGTACTTCCTTGTAAAATAGCAAGAGCTCTGCTAAGTCAGTTTAGCAAGAACCTCCACCCTTGAGATCTTATCAGATTCCTCATCCTCCACCAGCCCTCAGGTGATACCTCGTCACCATGGCCTGTCTTCAGCTAGACTTTTCGAAGTTGGTTTAGCCAAAAACCCTCTTACCCATGTTTCCTCTTGGTAATTTTCCATCCACTGACCCCTGCCCTGTTCCCTGGCTATGAATTTCCACTTGCCCGTGCTATATTTGGCACTGACCCCAATCTCTCTCCCCCACTGCAAAATATGGGATTTTTTTTGGTGCAGTGGTCCCTATACCTACTGTGATAGTCCTGAATATTGTCTTCCTTACCTTGCTTTAACAAGCATCACTGAATAACTTTTTTTAATGCATGAGCATTGAAAAGTATATTCTATTTTTTAGGGAGAGATGTGTACTTTTCAAGCTTATTAATTGCATAATTCAAACCATCAATAACTATTTAGTTTGTCTACTTCATTCGCAAATTTTTGGAAATGTTACCATACACAGTATATCACTGAGATTGAATTATTATCAAATTTTCTTTGTATTTCTAAGTTTGCTTCATGTGTTTTGTTGCTGTAGTTCCTTCGGTTTGTTTGTTTGTATTAAGGCTTTTTTCCAACTTTTAGGTTCAGTGGTACATATGCATAATGTGCAGGCTTGTTATACAGGGAAATGTATTCCCACATCATTTCTGTCATTTATGTTTTTCTAGGAGATAAGTTATTTCCATTTAGGTTTTCTAATTTATTGACTAGAAATCACACATATTTTTTAATCTGTTGTTATCTTCTATATTTACAGTTCTATTACCACTGTAATTCCTAATGTTCCGTATTATTTTTCTCTCCTTGGTTAGCCTAGGTGGAGCTAGCTGCACAGATCATCCCATCACATGGCTATTAAGCCCAGTGTCCATTAGCTATTCTTCTTGATGCTCTCCCTCTTCTCACCCCCAACCCTCCGACAGGCCCTCCATATGGGTTGTCCACTCCATGTGTCCATGGGTTCTCATCATTTGCCTCCCACTTATAAGTGAGAACATGTGGTATTTGATTTTCTATTCCTGCGTTAGTCTGCTGAGGATAATGGCTTCCAGCTCCATCCATGTCCCCGCAAAGGACATGATCTCTTTCCTTTTTATGGCTGCATAGTATTCCACAGTGTATATGTGCCACATTTTCTTTACCTAGTCTATCATTGATGGGCATTTAGGTTGATTCCACATCTTTGCTACTGTGAATGGTGCTGCAATGAACATACATGTGCATGTATCTTTATAACAGAATAATGTATATTCCTTTAGGTATATACCCAGTAATAGGATTGCTGGGTTGAATGGTACTTCTGTCTCTAGGTCTTTCAGAAATTGCCACACTGTCTTCCACAATGTTGAACTAATTTACACCCCCACCAGCAGTGTAAAAGCATTCCTTTTCCTCCACAACCTCACATCTGTTGTTTTTTAACTTTTTAATAACAGTCATTCTTACTGGTGTGAGATGGTATCTCATGTCATTTAGATTTTCATTTCTCTAATGATAGGTGATGTTGAGCTTTTTTAAGTTTCTTGACCACATGTATGTCTCATTTTAAAAAGTATCTGTTCATGTCTTTTGCCCACTTCTTAATGGGGTTGTTTTTTTCTTGTAAATTTGTTTTAAGTTCCTTTTAGATGCTGGATATTAGGTGTTTGTCAGAGAGTAGATTGCAAGAATTTTCTCCCATTTTGAAGGTTGTCTGTTCACTCTGATGACAGTTTCTTTTGCTGTGCAGAAGCTGTTTAATTCGATCCTATTTGTCAATTTTTGCTTTCATGGCTATTGCTTTTGGAATTTTCATCATGAAGTCTTTGTCCATGCCTATGTCCTGAATGATATTGCCTAGGTTTTCTTCCAGGGTTTTTCTAGTTTGGGGCTCTACATTTAAGTCTTTAATACATCTTGAGTTGATTTTTGTATAAAGTGTAAGGAGGGGTCCAGTTTCAATTTTCTGCATATAGCTAGCCAGTTCTCCCAGCACCATTTATTAAATAGGGAATCCTTCCCCCATTGCTTTTGTCAAGTTTGTCAAAGACCAGACGGTTGTAGGTGTATGATATTATTTCTGGGTTCTCTATTCTGTTCCATTGGTCTATGTGTGTGTTTTGGTACCAGTACCATGCCGTTTTGGTTACTATAGTCTTGTAGTACAGTTTGATGTCAGGTAGCGTGATGCCTCCAGCTTTGTTCTTTTTGCTTAGGATTCTCTTTGCTATTCGGGCTCTTTTTTGGTTCCATATGAATTTTTAAATAGTTTTTTCTAATTCTATGAAGAATTTCAATGGTAGTTTAATAGGAATGGCATTGAATCTATAAACTGCTTTGGGCACTATGGCCATTTTCATATTAATTCTTCCTTTCCATGAGCATGAAATGTTTTTCCATTTGTTTGTGTCATCTCTGGTTTCTTTGAGCAGGGGTTTGTAGTTCTCTTTAAAGAGGTCCTTCACTTCCCTTGTTAGCTGTATTTCTAGGTATTTTATTCTTTTTGTGGCAATTGTGAATGCGAGTTCTTTCATAATTTGGCTCTCGGCTTGCCTCTTATTGCTGTATAGGAATGCTAGCTATTTTTGAACAATGATTTTGCATCCTGAGACTTTGCTGAAGTTACTTATCAGCTTAAGAAGCTTTTGGGCTGAGATGTGGGGTTTTCTACATATAGGATCATGTCATCTGCAAACAAAGATAGTTTGACTTCCTCTCTTCCTATCTGAATACCTTTATTTCTTTCTTTTGCCTGATTGCCCTGGCCAGAACTTCCAATACTGTGTTGAATAGGAGTTGTGAGAGAGGGTATCTTTGTCTTGTGCTGGTTTCCAAGGGGAGTTCTTCCAGATTTTGCTCACTCAGTATAATATTGGCTGTGGGTTTGTCATATATGGCTCTTATTATTTTGAAGTATGTTCTTTCAATACCTAGTTTACTGAGAGTTTGTAACATGAAGGGATGTTGAATTTTAGCAAAGGCCTTTTCTACATCTATTGAGATAATCGTGGTTTCTTTACTTCTGATTATGTAATGACTTAGTTTATTGATTTGTTTATGTTGAACCAGCCTTGCATCCCAGGGATGAAGCTGACTTGATCATGGTAGATAAGCTTTTTGATGTGCTGCTGGATTCGGTTTTCTGGTAATTTGTTGAGAATTTTTGCATTGATGCTTATCAAGGATATTGGCCTGAAGTTTTCTTTTTTTGTTGTATCTCTGCCAGGTTTTGGTATCACGATGCTGCTGGCTTCATAGAATGAGGTAGGGAGGAGTCCCTCCTTTTCAATTTTTTTGGAATAGTTTCAACAGGAATAATACCAGCTCTTCTTTGTATCTCTGGTAGAATTCAGATGTGAAACTGTCTGGTCCTGGGTTTTGGTTGGTGGCTATTTATTACTGCCTCAATTTCAGAACAATATTGGTCTATTTATGTTTTTCAGTTGAGCAAAAGAATGGGACATCATCTTTATTAATTAAATGTTTTATTATTTTTTTAAAAAATTGACTTTGTTCCATATATTGCTCTTTACCTTGAATTATACTTTGTTATTAATATTACTACCTCTGCTCTCCTTTTGTTTAACTTAACTAGTAGAGTTTTGCCTATCCATTTATTTTCCTTCATTTCTGTCATTTTATCTTGGCTTTATCTCTTGAAAATGGCCTATAGCTACAGTTTGCTTTTTTGTTTTATAATCTGAGCAGGTTTGTCTTTTAATTCACTAACATTTGTTATTATTCCTGCTGCTAAATTGTATGTAATGTTTTTATTCTCCTTTCCTATTCTTTTCCCTCCTCTTCTCTCTTTTCTGTTTTCTTGATCAAGCGTTCTTCATTTCTTTATTCCTTTCTAGTTATTTTTCCTTAACATTTTATTCCTAATAGTCCTTTACTTCTTGCAAATACATTAAACCTACATTTCTTACTGACGTCAATAATTACATTGTAACTATGTCCATCTTTAACAAAATATAACTTGCATCTTTTCCCACTTTTAACCCAAGGATTTTTGATAAAACAAGGTAGAATTTTAACGCTATATTGTTACTATTTCCTCTTTTATTTCAGAAATACTTTAATAATTATGTTGTATTTGACAACCATGTTCTCAATAGTGACTTAGGTTTACTAATTTCATTGCTCACCATAGTTTCTTGAATATTTAAAAAGATTATATGAGATACTGGTTGATATTTTGCTGCCTTCAGGTTACCAAAAGGCACAGAATTTACAAACATAGTGCCATGACCACTAAAGTCCTATATACTGGAATGTGATTCATCCACCCCAGAGTTGCAAGCAGTCTTTAGGAGATATAAAGATATGAGAAATCTTTTGAGAGATATGAAAAAGGGATTAGAACTATGATGTGGGCACAGTCTTTGTGTAGGCAGGTTATCTGTTCTCCTCCCCTCCCATAGGTGTAGAAGAAAAAAACACTCAACTGGGTTTCCTTCCCAAAGTTCACAGAAACAAGAACCAAGAAAAACTTGAAGTGTGTTGCTGTGGCTCAGAAAGCAACACCCTAAATTATGATGCTTTGGCATGCTAAGTACTTTGAACTGAAGGACAGTGGCAGGGCCTCAGAAGCAAAGTCTCTCTCTCTTTTCTTTTTTTTTTTTCTTTGAGACAGGGTCTCATTATGTCACCCAGTACACAGTGCAATGGCAATTACGGCTCACTGCATTCTCAAACTCCTAGGTTCAAATGATCCTCCCACCTCAACCTCCTGAGTAGCTGGGACAACAGGTGCATGCCACCACACTTGGTTGGAAATCCTTCTGTCCTTCTGAGCTTCTTTCTCATGCTCCCCTTTCTTCCCCAAGGCAGGCCATAAAAAATAGAATTCCTCTTCCCCAAGGCAAGTCATATAAACTAGAAATATTACTCTAACCTTCTCCGACCTTTCTGTGTACAACCTGGCCATCAAGAAATTCTCTAACCTACTGTCTGATAGTAGGTCATAAGACCCTCATTCTAGAAGGAGTCCTGCCCTACACCCAGAAGGAACGAATGCCTCACAGAGAGCTCAAGAAGAACCTCAACTGACAGGCCTTGCTGGGTTTCCCCACTCAGTCTGTTACCATTAAGTCATTCCCTTTTTGTCTAATCACATTTCCATGTGGCCATCCATTCTCATCAAACCCAAAAATAAAAATGAACAGTTTTCCCTTGGGTCTTTGGGTCTTTACTTCTGAACGCTCCTGTGACATATAAAACTTTGATTAAATAAATCTGTTATTCTTTTTTCTTGTTAACCTATCTTTAGTTGTAGGAGTGTCGACCCTGACCCTTAAGATGGGTTAGGAAAGGTGTCACACCTTTCCTATGATCTATGATCTAAGAATTTTCAGTCATTTCAGTTATATTAATCTTTCCTTTTCTTGAAATCGATGGGATTCAAAACATGCTATCCCAAAATGTGGTGTCTTGGCATTTGAGAAAACAGCAGAAGCAAGAAAGTTTTTTTCTCTCTCTCTCTCACCTACTCTCCCCTTTCTTCCCTGAAGCAGGCCACAAAGCCTAGCTGACCTTATTTATTATTTAGGTATTATTTATTTATTTTTATAAACTCTTTTCTCTTACATTTAATTTCTTGGTAACTTGAAAGTTCCCTCCTCTTGCTATAGCCTTTATTTTATACATATAGCTTCAAAGTAAACCAAATTCTCTATCACCTAAACCAATTTCCAATGCACAAAACACATCAATAATTCTAGGTTTTTACAAATATATGATAGCTATTTTTGTCTTCCATTTTTATCCCTACAAACTAGTTAGGTGCATTTTATAATCCCAAGCAGAAATACCCCAATTATGTTAAGTGACTCAAGGCATAGAGTTAATTTTGTATGAAAAGATTAAACTTGCTTGATTGCTCTTTTTTAGTGAAGACTATGTTAATGTCAAGTTTAAGACTGATAGTTTTCTTTGCTTTTGACAAAGACATAAGGGAAAATTCTTCTCAGTTAGTTCAGTATACTCTAAATCAGCCACAAATATAAATCCTAACTCAAGTTTCTCACAACTAGAAGAAATCAGAAGAATATGATGAAAATCAAAGAATTCATATCATGAAAATGAAAGGTACAAGAGAAATTCAATAACATGCTCTTCCTATTTTTTGTTTGACTTACCATAAAAATCTGCACTAATGGGGGACATCTATGCTTTTAATTCTAAGCATAAGTTTTAGATCTCCATAACATGAAAATGACCACAGATTCTGAATGAGTAGCTGCTCTACACCTCCATATTTCCAAGCTCTAGAAACTCAGTGCTAGAGCTAAACTGAGTTGTTGTTGCTATTGTTTTATTTAGACCACTTGAAACCCTGAAAATCATCAAAATGTAGAAAATCACTATGTTGGTTAGGTTTCCTGTGGCAGGAATATTTAAAACAATTTAAGAAACCTCCTAACCAGAACATGTTCAGAGAATTCTTAACATTTTTATTCAGAAGCTTAGATGCATTTTCTGCCTCATACTCCCTCACTCCCTCCAGTTCAACTCTTCCTAATTAAGTTTTCTGGCCTTGCCCTACCCCCACCTGATCATCATGATAAAACTAGGACATAAGTATTAATACTTATTAAAGCACTACAAGTATTAATATGTCTACTATTCCATTTCACGGATGTACTCCTACTAATGAAGGAGGAGGTACTAAAAATCTAAATAAGAAATTGCTTTTAACCTTGAAAATTTAGAACATTACATTATGATATCCTTGAGGAAAAATATTATTTAGTAAACTGGAAGGAGTGAAATATTTTTTTCTAAAGGTGTCACAAAGAAGCAAGTAATATTGGTAATAACAATTTTAATAATGTACTATCTCTTATAATGAAAGATGATGTTGGTAACCCAGACAAGCTAATGGGCATATGTTTGACACTGGCGTAATACTTCACTACCAGTCACAGGAACAAAAAGCCTTTTGCAAAACTATGTGACAAAATTAACTATGCAGTATGTATCAAAGAATACTGTGGTGGTTTTCAAACTATGCTATTCAGAACTCTTCAGAGATTTAGGGTAAAGCAGAGTCACATTTTGAGGTGTTCTGCTTCATTCGGATTGATATCTTCATTCATTTATGCACACAATAAATACTTATTAAGCTGTCTATTACATGCATGCCTGTGGTTGACTAGCACTTTCTGGTATCACACCTGTAATACGATAGAAACAGTCCCTGCTCTCAGAAAGCTCAGTCTAGCTAAAAATAAACATATCAAGCAAATAATGATAGAAGTAATTAATTAATGGTCATAGGTACAAGCACAATAGAAACATGTATAGAGTGCTGTAGAAGAAGTCTTTGGTAAGTTTCATTCACCTTACGGGTTTTCTCATAAGATTTTAGCTGAATAAAGGGTACATGCTCCCAAGTGACCAAAATAATGTAAGCTAACCTGACACTTATGGTATTAATTACCAAATCTAAGCTCTGATGCCCTATTTTATTGTGTCACTTTGATTCAAAAGAACCATTCATTCAAACATTAAAGTATCTTAAGAATCTCTGTGTACCAGATACTATGTTAGAAGCTTTAGGGCTATAAATACGCATTCACTTAAGAAAATATTTCAAAATATTGGATTGAATATCTACTACGCTAGGCACTGGGGATTAATGTTTCCATGTAATAATTAGTTTCCAGCATGTCTCAGAAAATGTATGTTTTTCCAAATCCCAAGAAAAATCAGTGAAGAAACAGAGAAAAACGGGAGAAAAAATGGCGGATAGGAAGTAGGACTAATTTGCAGCTCCCACTCGGACATACAGAGCAGCGTGTGGAGACTCACACTGTGAACTTTTGCTCCAAGAACTACCATAGGAACATATCAGGAAAGCCAAGAGAATGCACAGACCCTTTGAAGAGGGTGGATTGGCACCGCAGGCTCTGTGGGACAGCAGAGGAACTCTAAGTCTACTCGCTTTCTCAGCAGGGAGGCTTGTTGCCTGAGGCAAGTTCGCCGCTCTGCTCAACGGCTGCCTGAAAATAAACTCGGTGCTATTGGGAGGGCACAGTGTGAGTGAGACTGGCCTTTCAGGCTGTGAGTTGCGGGGGAGCTGGGTGAGGCCTGTGGCTGCCAGCTTTCCTCCACTTCCCTGGCAACCTGTGTGAGCAGCAGAGGCAGCCATAATTCCCCTGGGAACATAACTACATTGGCCTGGAAACCAAACTCCCTTCCCCCATAGCAGCCACAGCAAGCCACACCCAAGGAGTCTGAGCTCATACACGCCTATATCTGCCCCAACCTGGTGGTGTTTCTCTACCCACACTGGTAGGGAAAAAAAATGGACGTAATCTCTTAGGAGCTCTGCGGCCCCATCCACTCCCAGACCCTAGGGCAAGCTTGTGTCCTACCTACACTACTGCAGCTGATGCACTCTTGAAAGTGCCACCTCCTGGTTTTTGGAGGGCAACCAACACAAAACCATGGCACTTAACAAAAATACAATGAAGGACCCCCACAGAGTCCACTTCGCTCCCCTGCTACACCCACCAGAGCAGGTGCTGGTATTCATAGCTGAGAGACTTCAAGACAGATCACATCACAGAACTCTTCATAGACACTCCCCAGTACCAGCCCAGAGCCTGGTAGCTCTGCTAGAAGACTAGATCCAGAAGAGAAATAACAATCACTGCAGTTTGGCTCTCAGGAAACCCCATCACTAGGGGAAGGGGGAGAGCACCACATCAAGGGAGCACCCTGTGGGACAAAAAAATCTGAACAGCAGCCCCTTAGTGTCCCAGATCCTCCCTCTGATGTAGCCTACCCAGAAAAACAATCCTGGTAACACGGCAAAACAAAGTTCTTTAACACCCCCAAAAGATCACACTAGCTCACCAGCAATGGATCCAAACCAAGAAGAAATCTCTGAATTGCCAGAAAAAGAATTCAGAAGGTCAATTATTAAGCTTACTAAGGAGGCACCAGAGAAAGGTGATGTCCAACTAAAAGAAATAAAAAAAGATACAGGATATGAGTGGAAAAAATCTCCAATGAAATAAATAGCATAAATAAAAAACAGTCAAAAACTTCCGAAAATGATGGACGCACTTAGAGAAATGCAAAATGCACTGGAAAGAATCAACAGAATTGAACAAGTAGAAAAAAAAAACTTCAGAGCTCAAAGACAAGGTTTTTTGTTTGTTTTGTTTTGTTTTTGAGACGGAGTCTCGCTCTGTCGCCTAGGCTAGAGTGCAGTGGCGCAATCTCGGCTCACTGCAAGCTCCACCTCCTGGGTTCACGCCATTCTCCTGCCTCAGCCTCCCGAGTAGCTGGGACTACAGGTGCCCACCACCGCGCCCAGCTAATTTTTTTGTATCTTTAGTAGAGACGGGGTTTCACCATGTTAGCCAGGATGGTCTCGATCTCCTGACCTCGTGATCCACCCATCTCGGCCTCTCAAAGTGCTGGGATTACAGGCATGAGCCACCGCGCCTGGCCAAGATAAGTTTTTTGAATTCACCCAATCCAACAAAGACAGAGAGAAAAGAATTTTTAAAAAGGAACAAAGCCTCCAATAATTTTGGGATTATGTTAACCAAACCTACGAATAATTGGTGTTCCCAAGGAAGAAGAGAAATCTAAAAGTTTGGAAAACATATTTGATAGAATAATTGAGAAAAAATTTCCCCAGCCTTTCTAGAGATCTAGACATCTAAATACAGGAAGCTCAAAGAACACCTGGGAAATTCATCACGTAGGTACGTAGTCAGCAGGTTATCTAAAGTCAAGACAAAGAAAAGAATCTTAAGAGCTGTGAGGCAAAATAATCTATAAAGGAAAACCCATCAGATTAACAGTAGATTTCACAGCAGAAACCCTACAAGCTAGAAGAGATTGGGGTTCTATCTTTAGCCTCCTTAATCAAAACAATTAACAGCCAAGAATTTTGCATCCAGCAAAAGTAAGCTTCATAAATGAAGGAAAGATACAGTCTCTTTCAGAAAAACTAATACTGAGAGAATTCACCACTACCAAGCCAGCACTAAAAGAATTGCTAAAAGGAGCTCTAAATCTTGAAATAAATCCTCGAAATACACCAAAATAGAATCTCCTTAAAGCATAAATCTCACAGGACCTATAAAACAATAATACAATTGAAAAAAAACCCAGGTATTCAGGAAACAAATAGCATGATGAATAAAATAGTACCTCACATCTCGATACTAACATTGAATGTAAATGGCCTAAATGTTCCACTTAAAAGATACGGAATTGCAGAATGGATAAGAATTCAACAATAAAGTATCTGCTGTCTTCAAGAGACTCACCTGACACATAAGGACTCGCATAAACTTAAGGTAAAGGGGTAGAAAAAGATATTCCATGCAAATGGACACCAAAAGTGAACAGGAGTAACTAATATATATTCTTATATTCAATATATATTCTTATATTGCAACAGCAATGAAAAAACACAAAAAGGGACATTATATATTGATAAAAGAACTGGTCCAACAGGAAAATATCACAATCCTAAATATATATGCACCTAACACTGGAGATCCCAAATTTATGAAACCATTACTACTAGACCTAAGAAATGAGATAGACAGCAAGTCAATAATAGTGGGAGACTTCAATAGTCCACTGACAGCACTAGACAAACCACTAAGACAAAAAGTCAACAAATAAACAATGGATTTAAACTATATCCTACAACAAACGGACTTAACAGATATTTACAGAACATTCTATGCAACAACTGCAAAATATACATTCTATTCATCAGCACATGGAACATTCTCCAAGATAGGCCATATGATAGACCACAAAACAAGTCTCAACAAATTTAAGAAAACTGAAATTATAGCAAGTGCTCTCTCAAACCACAGTGAAATAAAATTGAAAATCAACTCCAAAAGGAACCCTCAAAACCATGGGAATATATGGAAATTAAATAACCTGCTCCTGAATGATCATTGTGTCAACAATGAAATCAAGACGGAAATTTAACAATTCTTTGAACTGAATGATAACAGTGACACAACCTATCAAAACCTCTGCGATACAGCAAAGGCAGTGCTAAGAGGAAAGTTCATAGCATTAAATGCCTACATCAAAAAGTCTAAAGGAGCACAGACAATCTAAGGTCATACCTTAAGGAGCTAGAGAAACGAGAACCAACCAAACCAAACCCAGCAGAAGAAAGGAAATAACCAATGTCAGAGCAGAACTAAATGAAATGGAAACAAAACAAAACAAAAAATACAAAAGATAAATGAGACAAAAAGCTGGTTCTTTGAAAAGATAAATAAAATTAATAGACCATTAGCAAGATTAATCAAGAAGAGAGAAAATCCAAATAAGCTCAATTAGAAATGAAATGGGAGATATTACAACTGATACCACAGAAATACAAAACATCATTCAAGGCTACTATGAACACCTTTATGCAAATAAACTAGAAAACCTAGTGGATATGGATAAATTCCTGGAAATATACAGCCCTCCTACATTAAACCAAGAAGAAGTAGAAACTCTGAAGAGACCAATAACAAGCAGTGAGATTGAAATGCTAATTAAAAAGTTACCAAAAAAAAAGTCCGGGATCAATCAGACATTCAAAGAATTGGTACCAATACTACTGACATTATTCCAAAAGAGAGAAAAAGAGGGAATCCTCCCTAAATCATTCTATGAAGCCAGTATCACCCTAACACCAAAACCAGAAAAGGAAGTAACAAAGAAAACTACAGACCAATAACCCTGATGAACACGGATGCAAAAATCTGTAACAAAATACTAGCAAACCAAATCCAAAAGCATATCAAAAAGATAACCCACCATAATCAAGTGGGTTTCATACAAGGGATGTGGGGACAGTTTAACATACACAAGTAAAGAAATGTGACACAACACATAAACAGAATTAAAAACAAAAATCACATGATCATCTCAATAGACACAGAAAAAGCATTTGACAAATTCCAACATCACTTTATGATTGAAACCCTCAGCAAAACTGGTGTAAAAGGGACATACCTTAAAGTAATGAAAGCCACCTATTACAAACCCACAGCCAACGTTATACTGAGCAGGAAGATGTTGAAAGCATTCCTGCTAAGAACTGGAACACGACAAGGATGCCCACTCTCAACACTTCTATTCAACATAGTATTGGAAGTCCTAGCCAGAGCAATCAGACAAGAGAAAGAAATAAAGGGGATCCAAATTGGTAAAGAGGAAGTCAAACTGTCACTGTTTGTTGATGACATGATTGTATACCTAGAAAACCTTAAGACTCATCTAGAAAGCTCCTAAAACTGGTAAATGAATTCAGCAAAGTTTCCGGATAGAAAATTAATGTACACAAAGCAGTAGCCCTGGTATACACCAACAGTTTCCAAGCTGAGAATCAAATCAAGAACTCAAGCTCTTTTACAATAGATGCAAAAAAAATAAAATAAAATATTTAGGAATATATCTAACCAAGGAGGTGAAAGACCTCTACAAGGAAAACTACAAAACACTGCTGAAAGAAATCACAGACAACACAAACAAATGGAAACACGTCCCATGGTCATGGATGGGTAGAATCAATATTGTGAAAATGACCATATGGCCAATAGCAATCTACAAATTCAATGCAATTCCCATCAAAATACCACCATCATTCTTCACAGAACTAAAAGAAAATCCTAAAATTCATGTGGAACCAAAAAAGAGCCCACATAACCAAAGCAGGACTAAGCAAAAAGAACATACCTGGAGGCATCACATTACCCAACCTCAAGCTACACTAAAAGGCAATAGTCACCAAAACAACATAGTACTGGTATAAAAATAGGCATATAAGCCAATGGAACAGAATAGAGAACCCAGAAATAAACCCAAATACTTACAGCCAACTGATCTTCAACAAATCAAACCAAAACATAAATAGGAGAAAGGACACCTTATTCAACAAATGGTGCCGGGATAATTCGTTAGCCACATATAGGAGAATGAAACTGGATCCTTGTCTCTCACCTTATACAAAAATAAGCTCAAGATGGATCAAAGACTTATATCTAACATCTGAAACCATAAAAATTCTAGAAGACACACTGGAAAAACCCTTCTAGACATCAGCTTAGGCAAAGCCTTCATGACCAAGAACCCAAAAGCAAACACAACAAAACAAAGATAAATAGATGGGACTTAATTAAACCAAAAAGCTTCTGCACAGCAAAAAAGATAATTATTAGAGAAAAGTGACAACCCACAGAGTGGGAGACATTCTTCACAATCTATACATCCAATAAAGGACTAATATCCAAAATTTACAAGGAACTCAAGCAAATCAGCAAGAAAAAAAACAAACAATCCCATCAAAAAGTGGGCTAAGGGCATAAACAGACAATTCTCAAAAGAAGATATACAAATGGCCAACAAACATATGAAAAAATGCTCAACATCACTAATGACCAGGGAAATGCACATCAAAACCACAATGCAATACCACCTTACTCCTGCAAGAATGGCCATAATCAAAAAATCAAAAAAATAATAGATGGTGGTGTGGATGTGGTGAAAAGGGAACACTTTTACACTGTTGGTGGGAATGTAAACTATTACAAGCACTATGGAAAACAGTATGGAGATTCCTTGAAGAACTAAAAGTAGCTCCACCATTTGATCCAGCAATCCCACTCCTGGGTATTTACCCAGAGGAAAAGAAGTCATTATACGAAAAAGATACTTGCACACTGATGTTTATAGCAGCACAATTTGCAGTTGCAAAAATACAGAATCAGCCCAAATACCCATCAGTCAACAAGTGGATAAAGAAAATGTGGTAAATATGTATACAATGGAATACTACTCAGCAATAAAAATGAACAAAATAATGGCATTCACAGCAACCTGAATGGAGTTGGAGACCATTATTTTAAGTGAAGTAACTCAGGAATGAAAAACCAGACATTGTATGTTCTCATTCATAAGTGGGAGCTAAGCTATGAGGAAACAAAGGCATAAGAATGATACAATGGACTTTGGGAACTCAGGGAAAGGGTGGGAGAGGAGTCAGGGATATAAGACTACACACTGGGTACAGTGTACACTGCTCCAGTGGTGGGTGCACCAAAAGCTCAGAAATCTCCACTGAAGAACTTATTCATGTACATAAATAAATAAATAATAAAAGAAATAGGGAAAACCAGAATCAGGAAAAGTACTATAATTTTCTTGTAAGGATTGAAGCTTAACAACATGGAGACATTACTGGTTCAAAGGAATATACTGATGTAAAGTTGAAAGCAAGAGCAGAAAATATTGACACACGGAGTAGAACACTGAGGTTCCAGTAACCAAGGAAGGTGAAAATAGGAAAGTTGTCACATTTAATCAGTTAGTCTTACCGTGGCTGTTGCAGAGTTATATGTGAGTATTCATGGCATTGCATGCTGCTAACAGTGAAGAACTCTTGCAAGTAAAATAAACATTAACAAGTTTACATGCATAATATACTTTATGCAAATCCACTGAGTGGTGTTCCAAGAAATGACAAGTTTTGGAAGCAAAGTAAGTCCGTACATTGACAAGTTTGACATATAATTCTTTGAGGTACTGTTAGCTTTGCTAGGAGATCTGAATGTTATGTAATTGAAATACTACCCAATCACTTTTGACTGGTGTTTTCTAGTGTCTGAATATTCACTACAGGCTACAGTTCTCTATAACTATTATTAAACTTCATATTTCTCATATATTAAACAAAATGTTAGATATTTAAAATAATGAGCAAAGCATATAAAGACTGTTAAAAGTTTTTTGTTTTGTTTTGTTTTGTTTTGTTTTTGAGACAGAGTCTTGCTCTGTCACCCAGGCTGGAATGCTGTGGCACAATCTCGGCTCACTGCAACCTCTGCCTCCCAGGTTCAAGCGATTCTCCCGCCTCAGCCTCCTGAGTAGCTGGGATTACAGGTGCCTGCCACGACACCCGGCTAATTTTTGTATGTTTTAGTAGATACAGGGTTTCATCATGTTGGCCAGGCTGGTCTTGAACTCCTGACCTCAGATGAACTGCCTGCCTTGGCCTCCCAAAGTGCTGGGATTACAGGCGTGGGCCACCGCGCCTGGCCAAAAGTATTTTTTAAACAACTTACAATTTCAGGGATTCCCAGAAATTCTCAAGAATTACTACTTCTCATTTCTGAATCCCAAAGATTAATATTTATTGGGAATTGGGAAATACTACTTGAGATAAAAGTTGACTAAGAGAACTTCCCTGCCTCTTTGAAGTTTAGGAGAGAGATGAAAACATGGAAACCAAAAAAAGTATTAAGGGTGTTAAGATAAAATTCTATTTAGGACACAGTGAAGACACAAAGGCAAAAGACACAGAGCAATTATGCCCACAGAGGTCTGCAGAAGGCTTTATTGCAAAGAACATGAGATCTTGAGTGGTGTCCTAAAAGGCAAAAACTACCTTCTAGATAAAATAAAGGGAGATATGAGACTGCTGACAGGCCATACAGAGGGAAGACTGCAGAGGCTGGGGTCATGAAACATCATGGGTTGTTCAGCAAACATTTAGTAGTTTAGGGAGGAAGGTGGAAAGTTTGATGGGAGACAGGAAGAACAGAAAGGGATTTAATTCAGGGAAGATCTTCTAATGAAAGGTCTCCCAAGAATCTTAAGTAGTTGACTGACATGATCAGATTTATATTTTTTAGAAAGATCCCTCTGGAGGACACATGGATGATGGTTTCAAAGCGTGTGAGACTAGAGATTAGTACTGCAACAGTTAGGTGCATCCCTAAACAATACAACTCCATACATTGTTAAAGACCCACATATACCCAACCCACTGTAGGGTAGAAACCTGTAAGAGGAATTGGGAATGAAAGTTAATACTAAGTATAATGGGTAAAATAACAAGATTTTAAAACAGAGAGTAAGGCAGTCATGATGCCTGTTGATTGTATCATGAACTGAGGAGTATAATAAACTCAAGCCACTGTAGCTGAGGTACCTAGGAACAAACAAACGAAAGGATGGCTATATCTTTTCTACTGATAAATTAAACTACATTTGCCCCAAGGCTGCCTCCATACTTTGAGTCCTATGTAAAGAACTACAGCCCAAATTAGTACATAAACTCAGGAAAAGCTAATTAGAAGTATACTTTTGTAACAAATATCTGAGTCTCAGCCAATCACAGCAGCTGAGCTTTAGTCTATCACAAGCAGCCAACTGATCAGACCATGTTCAAATAAGGCAAATGCCTGGCTAAAATAAATCAGGCTGTTCCTGTATCTCGCTTCTGTGTTCTGGCCATAAATGCAGCCTGCCCATGTCTCAGAGGGGAACCCTCTGAACCTCTTCTGGTTCTGAGGGCTGCACAATTATAATGCAAATCATTCTTTGCTCAAATTAATTGTTAAATGTAATTTGTCTAAAGTTTTTCTTTTAACACTATTCTTTTCATATAATCACGTGAAATAAGAGAAGAAAATCAATGGTAGAAAAATTCTCTTGTATAGTAAATCAAATTGTTAAGAAGTGTAATTTCTTTAAAAAGAGATATCTAGTTACTCTATCACTGACTCTCAAATAATCTGTAGAACTTTATTCATTTTCTAAAGAGTCTTGTTACCCTCATGATCCATATCAACCTGCAATTCAAAATATCATAGAATTGATAGAATTGTTTTGTCTATCAGTAATTGTCTTCATGGTTATATATTTTTTTCAGATTATATTCGGGAAAAGCTATTTATTAGAGGAATATCTACAAATAATAATCAGTCTTTCACAAGCCCAAAAGCTCTGATATCTCTCTCCCTCATGATCCCATTGCTGTTGATAGTGTTATGCAGATTTTGTAAACAATTAAATCTGTTCGCATGCAAACAATTTTGGTTTAACCATGAACAACAATAAAGAAGTTCATATACTTCTTTTATGTAATTCACGATCTACTCATGCTCCTTTTAAAAGCATACTAATATATCCTATTATGTATTCCAAAGCTGTTATACGAAAGTGAATGTTCTTTTCAAAATTCTTTTTGACATGCCACTGGAGCAGCTCCAGAAAAAAATTAACACTTTTGGGGAATTTTATTGCATCCCTTTCGGTAGCCAAAAAGGAAGCGGGTGGGGCGGGGGTGGGGGGGTGAAGCCAAAGATTAAAATAAATGCATAATTCATTTTTAACATGGTAGGTTTTCTCTCATTCTTCATTGTAATAGCTCTAAGAACTAATTTTACTGTTAACACTGAATTTTTAGAGGGGTGTTGTATAAACCATTTTTTATAAAAGGAGACTAAAAAGATTTTCTGCTCACCATCAGTGCACAAAATTGAACAAGTGACAATCTTCACACACAATATGCTTCCAATGAGCATGCTCTTATGCATCAAAGAGGAAACAAAGCATTTCAGGATTATGTTTGTAAAAGGATTGTTTTTGAAAAAAATAAAAAAGCATAGAGCAAATTTCAGAGTGGAAAAACATCAAAGGCTTTTCAATAGTCAAACTCATCACTAGATTTAAGGCAACATTTAAAGCAAGACATCTGTGTTATTTATATAATATCAAAAAGAAAAAGCACAAAGGTAGACTCAAGACGGATAAAGAATCCACCTCCTATGCTATAAAATATTTCTTATGTTTGTCTCTCTAACAGTGTGCTATTATTCTGGCAAGGCAAATATGTTCTAAAAAGGGTATCATGTTTCGTATGATGCTGATGAGCGCAGCTTTTTCATGTGTCTTGCTTAATGCAGCTAAATACTACGAATGCTATTCAGTTACCAAAGATACAAAGAACCATTCAAGTTTAGGAAATTACTAGATTCTTTCTTACAGAAACACAAATTATTATAATGTATTGTTTTCATCTTCCTGCCCAATATCCAATCTTTATAATCCATTCTATTTTTCTCTCACACTGTACCATCAAACACTTTTACTGCAAGCAATAAGTATGAGAATGCAAAATCTAGGGAGGGGTGAAAAGAAGTGAAAGAATGACAATGTAAAGGAGGGGAAGCTGACATGGAGAAGGAAAAATAGGATTCAACACTCTTGGATTCAGTTATTAATTCTTAACAAATGTCCCCAGGGAGCTCACCCAGTATTTCTAGACCAGATGGAAAAAACAGTATGCTACAGCATCTCTATCCCTAGACCCAGCTGTCATGAGGAATAGAGAGGCAATCCCAGTAAGGAACTAACATCTAACGCCATACTTCACGTGCACTGCGCCATTCATATACAGGCTGACCTTAAGATGGTGACTGTTTTGTTTGTTGGTTGGTTTTTGTTTTGTTTTGCTGGCTTCTTATGTATGTGCCTCTGTTTTTTATATCAATCCTTGACCTCTCTCCAAAGTCCAATCATGCATTTCCAGGCCCTGCCAATGATCTCCTTTGTACCTTTAACTCAACATTCCCCGAAACCATTCATTTTCTCCTAAACCTGAAAAAAGAGAAAAAACTCCACCACTTGACTTTTTCCCTGTGGCTGGCAACACCATTCTCTCAATCCTTCAAGCATTACATTTTAAAAACTGAGTTTTCCTTTTCTCTCTTCATCATATCAAGATCTTGCTGGCCAGACACAGTGGCCCACACCTGTAATCCCAGCACTTTGGGAGGCAAAGGTGGGTGGATCACGAAGTCAGGAGATTGAGACCATCCTGGCTAACACGGTGAAACCCATTTCTACTAAAAATACAAAAAAATTAGCCAGGCGTGGTGGCACACACCTGTAGTCCCAGCTACTCAAGAGGCTGAGGCAAGAGAATTGCTTGAACCCAGGAGACAGAGGTTGCAGTGAGCCAAGATTGCACCACTGCACTCCAGCCTGGGTGACAGAGAAAGACTCCATCTCAAAAAAAAAAAAAAAAAATCTTGCCAAATTATATAGCCTAATAGCAAAATATTTGCCAAAAGTAGATCCCCTTGGCCAAGCGTGGTGGCTCACGCCTGTAATCCCAGCACTTTGGGATGCCGAGGCTGGCGGATCACGAGGTCAGGAGATAGAGACTATCCTGGCCAATATAGTGAAACTCTGTCTCTACTAAAATACAAAAATTAGCTGGGCATGGTGGCAGGTGCCTATAACCCCAGCTACTCAGGAGGCTGAGGCAGGAGAATCGCTTGAACCAGGGAGTCAGAGGTTGAGTCGGAGGTTGCAGTGAGCCAAGATCCTGCCAGAGCACTCCAGCATGGCGACAGAGCGAGACTGCATCTCAAAAAAAAAAAAAAAAAGTAGATCCCCTCTTTTCCAATTTTGTTATGTAATTCCATCCCAAAGTTTGGATTACCCAGGCCCCTCACTTAAATGGTCACAAACATCTAACTGGTCTCCCCACCTTCAATCTCTTTATCCCCAATTCATTATATCCACTGCTATTAAATTAATATTCCTATGGCACAACTGTGATCCTCCTCCTCCAATTCTCAAAAATCTTTAGTGAATTCACAATTATTGAAAATATTTAAAATCTTTTCGCCATGAAAATCAAAGGTTTTCATGATCTCACCTGAATCTCACTTTTCAAAATGATCTCACATAATCTCCTTCATATACTTCATGTTTGAACTACTGGACTACATATTATTAAGTGAAATGTACCTGACCTTGCACATCTTGTGCCTTTATTCAATCTTCCCTCCTTGTTTGCTGTGATAGGCACTGTGCTAGATAGTATGATACAAAGATCAATAATAGATCTTATATAGGTTCTAAGCTTCTTAGAGAAGCATGAGCTTTGGAATTAGATAGGACTGGGGTTTGAATTCAGATTCTGCAATTGCCAGCTGTCTGATTTGGGGCAAGTTCTTAACCTGAGAGACAGTTTTTTGAGCTGTGAAATGATATAATAACATCTACCTTGGAAAGTTGCCAGGATATAAATTACATATTTTAAAAGCGTGATATGGTGTCTTCCATTTAGGTAAGTCTTCCTTCTGAAATACCAACATTAGCTTCCCCAAGCAGAATGCACTGATGACAGTAATGAGTTAGCTGTCACCTGCAAAGATCCTGAGTTAGTACAGACAGAGAACAATTACAGCTTTCGTCTACTCCTTTTCTTCCTTGCAGAGACAAATGAGAGTGACCTCACAGTTTATGCCTTGTAACATTTGCCTAGTGATCTTTTCCATTCTCCAACACCATCCAGGCAATAAGCATCAATGTTAATGAGCTGCTGGACAGCTTTGTGAAACTGACTGAAAGAGCCAGATAGGTATTGGTGTCCTACACATGCAAATAATATACTTTCCCTTCAAATGTACTATTTTTATATAAGGTTCAAAACTTACTTCCTGGTGGAATGACAGTGCCCAATTGTAATATGTTTTCCACTCTATATTACTGCTTACTTCAATGGGAAAAGAATAAATTTACACTTTGCCATATTATGTAAACATGGAAAATTGAGCTAACCAGTGTAATGTTCTTAATTGACTCCAGTGATATTTTAGCATCCTTTATAGATTGGCCCCCTGGACTCCTAACTGCCCTTAATCCAAGTATGTATATGTGAAATAACCTCAGGGGTGGGCAGGAGGGGAAAATGGGTTATTTATACAGTGTTTGAAGAAGTGTAACAGTTGCAGTTTCAATTCCAGAAGCCGTAGGTACCGAGGCATCCTGGAAAGACTGTAAAAGAGTAGTCAAGAAATCCTGGCAGTTATCAATGATCAGAAGCCAAGTAAAAGCTGCAAGTCATAATTGCTGGAAATTTGTTTACATGTAACAGTACTTTCAAGGGAAAGTAAGAAGCAGAGGGAAAAGGGCTTGATACAGAGCAGACTTCTGAACCCAAGTACTTAATAGTAGAAGGAAAAAGAAGGCTGAAACTAGCCTAGAAGCCATCTAAAAAAGAAATATTTAGTTGGTCTTTATTCACTCTAAATTAGAAAAATTTTTACTTAAACCTACGCCTCAGTCTAAACTTCACAGTGAACACTTGTGGAGATTTGGCTATCTAGAATCCATTTCTTCCTTCTTTGGGCAATAGCATCCTTATTTCATTTTAGAGAATTCCCTCCTCTCTACTGTATCCAGGCTTGGTGGTGCTACAAGTCAACATGCCCTGTGCTCCTCTAACCAGTAATCATCCAAGCTATGCCAGTAAGACTCTCCAAAATTTAAATCTAAAGTGGAGTGGCTTAAGAATGGAAAAGGATAAAGTCCCAGAAACAGCGCTCCAACAAAACTATTGTGAGTATCTTGCTGTTCAGAAACCCTGAGCCTGGTCTCAAGCTTTTACCTTAATTCTGTTGACTACCAATAATCTTTCAAAAAATTCCTTTCTGCTTCCTTAACTAGACTTGGTTCCTATTGTTGGCAGCCTAAGAAGCCCTGATAAGGAATTAAAGCCATTTTGCCTAACTTTGTCCCTGGTCTTTCCAAATGAAAACTACAAATATCTGAAAACAAAACTACCCTATAGTTTGTTGAACAGTGTTGTTATGGCTCTATTACAGAAGTATCCAGCATACTTGCATTTTTCAAACACACAAAACTTAAAGGGGGCATTTTTGTTTACTTTTCCTACCTTATTTTCAGCAGTATTCACTCTATTCCCACTGTTCCCTGCCACACTTCCCCATTACACAATCTTCTTCATAATTGGGCCAAGGTTTACTCTAGTAACATTAGCTGTATTGATTTATTTGTACATTTGCTGTCTCAAGAACTTATGTAATTTGAGTAGCTCATATTCTTGTTTACATGTTCAATTATCTTCTACTCCTTTACATTTTCAATGCCACTGCCTTTATTCTAGTATCTTTTCCCAAAAATGCATTACCGTATTAAGTACAATGTGTCCAAAATTAATTGTTAAAGGTGTATGCCAGTATTTGTTCCCCTAGGACTCTTCGATGAAATAAATCAGTAAAAGAAAATCTAAATGTATAATTTATAAATTTATAGAAATTCAGAAATCTGAAAAATGTAGTGATCACCTAATCTAATGCCATAATTTTATAGATAAGGGAATAGGTCTCCCTAGGCCATTATCCTTGATTCCAACATCTCCATTGATTTATTTTGGGTTTTATGTGTTTTCTGTCATTGCAACAGGGTTCAGGGAAAAAGATAGCAACTGTGTATGTTTGATAATCCTTCTTAAACAAGAGGAAAAAGGGAAATAATCTGACATCTCAACTTAAATCAGGGGCACCAGTAATCTCACAGTAATTTAAAGATCAAAGTTTACAGTTATCTTAAATTTTTCTTTAAATCTCCTTCCTATTCACCTGGCCACTGTAAAGATTAAATGAAAGTAATTTGTAGCCTATAAAATGCTATATGAGTCAAGATTTTGTTAACATTGCTGTTCTTCGTCCTTTCCCTTCCCATGGCACAAACATAGAGCCATCATGGCCTTACATCAAAATTATAACACAAACCAATAAGGCCCCCATGCCCTCCCCACTGCAACCCATCCTATAAGACAACTTTTTGTACTAGACTTTCAATTCTTTCCAACTTTTAAGAAATAAATAACACCAATTACATCAATCTATTTTCACACTGTTGATGAAGACATAACCGAGACTGGGTAATTTATAAAGAAAAAGAGGTTTAATGGACTCACAGCTCCACGTGGCTGGAAAGGCCTCACAATCATGGTAGAGGGCGAAAGGCATGTTGTCTTACATGGCAGCAGGCAAGAGAGAGAATGAGAGCCAAGCAAAAAGAGTTTCCCCTTATAAAACCATCAGATCTCACAAGACTTATTCACTACCACGGGAACAGTATGTGGGAAACCACCCCCATGATTAAATTCTCTCCCACTGGGTACCTCACACAATACTTGGGAATTATGGGAGCTACAATTCAAGATGAGACTTGAGTGGGGACACAGCCAAACCATACCACCACCATTACACCTACTCTTCCAGAGAACAGGAAAATATAACACACTTCCAAATGTGTGTTGTTGTTGTTGTTTGAAGCCAGGATAGTATTAATACTGCAGCCTCACAAGAAAATTGCAAAAAAGCAAAGTCAAAGGCAAATCCTATTCGTGAACATGAGTACAAAACACCTGAACAAAATTTCAGCAAATCAAATCCTGTGATATATAGAAAGGATAATAAACCATGATCAAGCTGGGTCTATTCTAATAATGTAATATCATTTACTACAGTAACAGGATGAGGGAGAAAAATCATATAATTATCTCAATAGATGCAGAAAAAGCATTCCATAAAATTCAACACCAATTAATGATTTTTAAAAAAGAAACTAGCAAACTAGCAATAAAATGAAACTGCCTTCGACTGATAAAGCAAATCCAAAGCATTCAAAAGTCAGGATAGTGGTTGTCCTTTGGGAATAGTAAATGGAATGAGTAAGAAAAGAGCTTCAGAAGAGCTAATTTCTTTATCTGAATGCTGAAAACCCAAACATGGCAAGTTTATGAGAATTTACTGAGCTGTACAAATACAGTATGAGCACTTTCTTCTATGTATATTATACTTCAATAATAAAAAAACTACAGCAGTCATACTTAATTGTGAAATAATAAAAGTTTTCTTCTTGAAATTGGAAATTACACAAGCATGCCACTAACACCATTGTTCTTCAACAATTTATTGGAGGTCCTAGGCAGTGCAATAAGAAAAAGGAATAGAAGACATAAAGGATGACAAGAAAGAAATTTTATGCAGAAAACCCCAAAATAATCTATGGATAAAGTATTAGAATAAAAATACATAGAAAGATTATTGGATTTCAGGTCAAAATAGAAAATCAATTGTTTCTATACATCGGCAGTTAAAAAAAGAGAAAAGTTTTTAAATGACACCATTTATAACATTAAAAATATCCAATACTTAGGAAACTAATGGAAGATATGCAAGGTCCTTACAGAGAACACTATAAAACATTATTTTAAAAATTTAAGGAAGAGGCCAGGTGTGGTGGCTCAAACTGGTAATCCCAGCACTTTCAGAGGCCGAGGCAGGCAGACCATTTGAGATCAGGAGTTCCAGACCAGCCTGGCCAACATGGTGAAATCCTGTCTCTACTAACAATACAAAAATAGCCGGGCATGGTGGCAGGCTCCTGTAATCCCAGCTACTTGGGAGACTAAGGCATGAGAATAGCTTGAACTCGGGAGGCAAAGGTTGTAGCGAGCAGAGGTTGCGCCACTGCACTCCAGCCTAGGCAACAAAGTGAGAGTCTGTCTCAAAAAATAAATAAGTAAATTTTAAGGAAGAAATAAATGGAGAGATACATCATGCTGATGAAAGAGAAAATACTGAAAATGTCAATTTCCCCACATTGTTCTATAGATTCAATGTGATTCAATCAAAGTCCCAGCAGAATTTTTGCGGAAATTGATGAGATGATTATAAAAATTAATATGGAAAAAAAATGAAGAGAATTTTGAAGAAGTGGGAGGAGGCACACCATTAGACAACTAGAATACTTAAGACAGTATGGTATTGGCACAAAGATAAATGCATGAACCAGTGAAACAGAAGAGGTTGCAAAATAGACTCACACATATATTTTAAAAGATTGGGCTGGGCACCGTGGCTCATGCCTGTAATCCCAGCACTTTGGGAGGCCGAGGCAGGCGGATCACCTGAGGTTGGGAGTTCGAGACCAGCCTGACCAACATGGAGATACCCATCTCTACTAAAAATAATAATAATAGTAATGATAATACAAAATTAGCCAGGCGTGGTGGTGCATGCCTGTAATCCCAGCTACTTGGGAGGCTGAGGCAGGAGAATCACTTGAACCCGAGAGGCAGAGGTTGTGGTGGGCCAAGATCGTGCCATTGCACTCCAGCCTGGGCAACAAGAGTGCAACTTCATCTCAAAAAAAAAAAAAATTGTACTGCAGAGCCATAGAGAAACAATGATCTGTTCAATAAGTGATGCTGGTTCAAATAAATATCAATAGCAAAAAATGAAAACTGCTATATACCTCACATCATATTAAAAAAAGAACTCCTAATAGATCTATGAAAAAATAATAAAACATCTTAAAAATTTACATAAATGAATAACTCATGACCTTTATGTAAGCAAAATTTTCTTTTTTTGTCCTTTAATTTCAACTTTATTTTTTCTTGCTTTTTTTATAATTTCAACTTTTATTTTAGATTCAGGGTAGATGTACAGATTTATAACATGGATATATTGTGTGATGCTGAGAATTAGGGTACAACTGATCCTATCACTCAGGTAGTGAGCATAGTATTCGATAGTTTTTCAACTCTTGCTACCCCCGTCACTCCCCTGTCTAGTAGTCCCCAGTTTCTATTGCTGCAATCTCTACGTCCATGAGTACCCCATGTTTAGCTCCCACCTATAAGTGAGAACCTGTGGTATTTGGTTTTCTGCTCCTGCATTAATTCACTTAGGTTAATGTCCTCCAGCTACATCCATGTTGCTGTAAAGGACATGATTTCAATCTTTTTTATGGCTGTATAGTATTCCACTGTATATATGTATATTTTCTTTATCCAATCCACCACTGACAGGCACCTCAGTTGATTCCATGTCTTTGCTATTGTGAACAGTACTGAAATGAACATACGATTGCATGTTCTTCTTGGTAGAACAATTTATTTTCTTTTGGATACATACCCAGTAATGTGATTGTTGAGTTAAATGATAGTTCTAAGATATTTGAGAAATATCCTACCTCCACAATGGTTGAACTAATTTACATTCCTACCAACGGTATGTAAGTGCTCCCATTTCTCCACAGCCTTGCCAGCATCTGTTGTTTTTTGACTTCTTAATAATAGCCATTCTGAGAGATGGTATCTCATTGTGGTTTTGATTTGAATTTCTCTGATGATTAGTTATTTGAGCATTTTTTCATATACTTGTTGGTCACTTGAATGTCTTCTTCTGAGAATTGTCTGTTCTTGTATTTTGCTCACTTTTTAGAAGGGATATTTGGTTTTTGCTTTTTGAAATGTTTAAGTTCCTTATAGATTCTGGATATTAAACATTTGTCAGATGTATAGCTTGTGAATATTTTCTCCCATTCCATAGGTTATCTGTTTACTCTATTGATAGTTTCTCTTGCTGTGTAGAAGCTCTTTAGTTTAATTAAATTAGGTCCTACTTGTCAATTTTTATTTTTGTTGCAATTGCTTTTGAGACTTAGTCATAAATTCTTTCTCAAGGCCAATGTCCAGGATAGTGTTTCCAATGTTTTCTTCTAATATTTTTATAGTTTGAAGTCTTACATTTAAATCTTTAATCTGTCTTAATTTTTGTATATGGTGAAAGGTAGGGGTCCAGTTTCATTCTTCTGCATACGGCTAGCCAGCTATCCCAGTACTATTTATTGAATAGGGAGTCCTTTCCCCATTGCTTATTTTTGTTGAAGATCAGATGGTTGTAGGTGTGTGGCTTCATTTCTGGGTTCTCTATTCTGTCCCATTGGTCTATGTGTCTGTTTTTGTTCTAGTACCATGCTGTCTTGGTTACCGTAGACTTATGGTATAGTGTGAAATCCAATAATGTGATGACTCTGGCTTTGTTCTTTTTGCTTAGGATTGCTTTGGCCATTTGGGCTCTTTTTTTGGTTCCACATGAATTTTAGAATAGTCTTTTCTAATTCTGTGAAAAATGACGTTGGTAGTTTGATAGGAATAGTATTGAATCTGTAGATTGCTTTGGGAAGTATGGCCATTTTCACAATATTGATTCTTCCAATCCATGAGCATGAAATTTTTTTCCAATGTTTGTGTCATCTATAATTTCTTTCAGCAGTGTTTAGTAGTTCTCCTTATAGAAATATCTCACCTCCTTGATTAGCAGTATTCGTAGGTATTTTATTTTTGTATGTTTGTGACTATTGTAAGTGAAATTGTGTTCTTGATTTGGCCCTCAGCTTGTACATTATTGGTGTATAGAAATGTTACTGATCTTTCCACATTGATTTCATATCCTGAAACTATAATGAAGTCATTTATTAATTCCAGGAGACTTGATGCAGTCTTACAATGTTCTAGGTATGGAATCATATCACCAGCAAGGAGAGACAGTTTGACTTCTTTTTTTCCTATTTGGATACCTTGTATTTCTTTCTCTTGTCTGACTGTTTTAACTAGGACTTCCAAAAATTTCTTAAATTGAATACAAAAAACACTAACTACAAATGAAAAGATTGATAACTTGCATTAGCTAAAATTAACAACTATTATTCATCAAAGACAACGTTAGAAAGTAATAAGGCAAACCACAGATGGGAAAAAACATATGTACTAGGATGGCTAAAATTAAAAAGATTATCAATACCAAATGTTTTGGATAAGAACTACTCATGTATTTCCAGGCAGAGTATAAATTTTTTACAGGCACTCTGGAAAAATATGCATACACTATAACCTAGCAATACCATTTTTAGGTGTAACAGAAATGTGTATGTATGTGCATGTGTGTGTGTACTACCAGTTAGAAAGAAGCATGAGGGTGTTTCTGAGTACTGGTAATGTTCTATTTCTTATTCTAGGTGGTACTTGCATGGGTTTTTTGCTTCATAATAATTCATAAAGCTGTATACTTAGAGTCAGTGCCCTTTTCTGAATGTATGATATACTTCAATTTTTTTAATCAGGGGAAAAATAAGGAGAGAAAATCACCAATGTGAAACAAATATCAGAAATGCCCATCCAGGAACCTGAAATCATTTCTTACTGGCACAAACACTACCCAGAGATAAAATAAGGACTTGATATTTAGACAACAACAAAAATCTGATGTTTTAGTTTATCTATACAGCCTTAGTAAATGTAAGTATGTAATTTCATTAAGCTTTCAGAAATGCTAAAAACATTTTTAAAGATTCTTATTGTTTTTGTGTACCCTTTTGTATTCACAGATCCCAGATTAGAAATTAGTGCCCTAGTCTGAAAAGAAGGATCACCAGACAAAAATATTCAGTAAATGTTGCCTCTTCTCTTTATAATCTATATGTTAGGTTTACACTGAAACTATCTCTTTAGGGAAATTATATAGATACACCAATCCTAAGTAAACATTTTTAAATAAAATGATGAGGGTCTTATTCTCAATTGTTTCCAACACTAGACACATTATAAAAAGAAGTTTTGTCCCTATAACCCCCAAATCTATGTTCTTTGTTAATCAGTGTGTCACAGTTCAAATCTTAATCTCATCCAAAACTTTGTGACCTTGGGCAAATCTCTTAATCTGTGCTTCAATTTCCATATCTGGAGAATGGGGATGATGTTACTAATACCTACCTTATAGGGCTATTGTGAGGATTAAATGCAATAATACATGTAAATCATTTAGCACTGTGTCTAAATGTTAAGCTATTATTATTATCACCATCATTTTTGCCTCTTATTTATTTTTTAAAGTAAAACACTAAATTGCTGATTATAAATTTGTGAGCATGAGGAAGACTGTTGGCATAAGGGCTTCATTTTCAGTGATCATGTTAGGAAGTAACCTTGTACTGGGAGATTTCTAGATATCAGTATATGAAGTCTTCTTTGGAGCCATTCGATTCTTTCAGAGAAGAATACATTTTTCTCCTAACCTGGAAAGTGCTGTCTAGTTGATGATGCTGTGAAAAGGAACAGGAAGAGGGGTTTAACTGCTCCATATATCAACTTTCTACCTATCCCTTTGTTTCCTGCGTAAAGACTCATTCCCTACCCTCAGCTCTACCTCATAGCTCCAAGCCCTTCAAATATTTAAAGATAGCCATTATTTTATTCTGAGTCTTCTCTTCTCCAGTTAGACATACCCATCTCCTTTAACTATTTACAGACCATTCTCTTTAATTGTCAATGTATTCATTCAAATCTCTGTTATTGTGATGGTTAATTTTATGTGTCAGCTGGGCTAGGCCACAGTACCCAGATATTTGATCCGAGATTCCGTGATGGCAATTTTTAAATGAGAATAACACTAAATCAGTAGACCTTAAGTAAAGCAGATTGCCCTCTGTAATCTAGGTAGGCCTCATTCAATCAGTTGAAGGTCTTAACAGACTGACCTCCCTAAAGGAAGAGGGGATTCTACCAGCAGACCATCTTTGGACTGGAACTGCAAGTCTTCCCTGAGTCTCCTGCATGCTGGTATGCTCTGCAGATTTTGGACATGCCAAATCTCCATAATCTTGTGTGCCAATTCCTTAAAATAAATAAATCTCTCTCTCTCACACACACACACATATATATATATATATATCCTGTTGGTTCTGTTTCTCTGGAGAACCTTGACTAAAACAGTTATGCTTCAGGAATACAAGAAGAAAACACTACCTACCTTTGTGGATATGCCAGTCTAACCTCACTTTATTATGTCCAAATAATTCTTAAAACTGTTTCTAGGTCACATGGACCTATGCAATCAGACCAATGCAATTTGACCATAATATAGAATAAATAAATTGCAATTTCACCTCCCTAATATAATTCTTTTACTGCAACCAAAGAGCAACCTAATCCACGTCACTGCTTATATTGAGTTTACCATAATAAAATTCCCAAAAACTTCCCACAAGAACTGTTACAGCTCACCAATTCTGTACTTGTGCAATTGTTTTGGGGGGCCTGCACATAATACCTAACATTTTTTCCTACTAAATTTTATCCTCTGAAATTTAATTTTTCATTGAATGCTGTCAAAATCTTTTGGATTCCAGATGCTCTCATTTCAATATATTTACAAATACTCTCAGCTCCATATTAATGAAATATTAGTCTTTATCAAGCTAAACAAGGCAAAGCTAAGATCAAGAGAAGTCTCTGACATCATCAACTATAAACAAAGCCTGAATTCAAATACTGACATACATATGCTGCTATTGAAATTCTCAGGGAGTATTAGATATGCAAGGAAAGTGGGATATATGCTGCTCCAGACAGGCCTGGTGTCAACTGCTGGCTCTAAACTTACGAGTTTTATAACTGGACAATTTGCGTATTCCTCAAAGAGTTTCAATTTCCTTTTCAATAAAATGGTAAAGATAAAACTTACATCACAAGAGTGGTATGAGGCTTAAAATACACATAAAGCACTTGACATAATGCCTAATACACTGCAAATACTTGACATGTGTCTACTTTGAAGCACGTATTATAGTAAGAACTCAGCAAAGGTGAGATCCATTCCTGCTTCATCACTTTCCCTTGGATCAACTATAACCTAAATAACTTAGCCGCTCCTGGCCTTGGGGTAGAGAGGTAGACAGAGGGGGAGAGACGCAGATGGATGAATAAAGTTGCTGCATGAAGTTGCTACCTAAAGAGACTATTTTAAAGGCTGAGAATCCTTTAAAAGATACCAAATAGTTTAGAAAGATGCTTTGACTTGGGCTGTTAGAAAACTGCAACTTCTAGTCAGAAAAGAATACATGCAGTGATGTTTGGGATTTGGTTAAACATTTAAATTGCATTTCAAAATGTTGGATTTGGCAAAATCTAAAATAAATTTTGCCAAGTCCTTAAGTTTTTTACTTGCATGTATTCAAGGGAAAGCCAGCTTGTAGATTTGAATCATTTAGATTTAACTCATTAAAATGTATAGAGTGCTTTATCAAGCCACAAAAATTGTGCCCCAAATCATTTACAGTTTAACTTAGAAAAAAAAAAAGTCTTATATAAACCACAGCTCTTGTACACTAAGTTGCTGAGACTTAGAAGAAAAGATTAACTCAGAAAGACCTCAAGAAAGAAAGAAATTTTGAAGAAGTAATGAAAGGAGTGGAATAGCACTGAAGCACTGAATACACAGGAAATGGAAAACCATTCCAAGGATGCAGACAGAAGTGATATTACATAATAGCTGACACAGACTATATGCAAATTTCAGTGATTGGATTTTGACTTAAAGATATTTTCCTGAAATGTCTGGAAGAACAATGGGACTTTGGGGGCATCCATAAAATTATAATCAAGATCTATTCAGCAGATGCTTACTGTGTGTTTCCACGTGCAAAGCTCTCTAACAAGCACTGAGAAACAATGCTGAAAGGGACAGACATGTCCTTGCCTTTTGGAAGCTTACAGTCTATTGACAAAATAGATTTTTTTATGTGAAAACATAAAATAATAAGCTCAAGTAAGGGCTAGGAAGTATCAAGATGTAGGAAGCAGTCACATTATACACGGATTTTAAGGTGTAACGTAAAAGAATCATACATTTTCAATTTCTTAGGGACTTTGAAGTTCATCAGTCCAGTTTCTCCAAGAGGAATCCAAGATAGCAATAAGTAAACTGCTTCCATAAAGGTAGGGGGCAAAAGGAAAAGCAAAGCCAGACCTGGACACAGGTATCCTAACTCTATATCAAACATCCATTCCTTCATTCAACTTTTACATAATATTTACTATGATTAGGCACTGTACTAAGTGCTGCAGAAAAGGTAAAAATTAAAAACACCTCTCCCTAACATGGTCCTGGAAGAGAGATAAGTATGAAAATAAACAATCCCCAAAAGATAAATGATGTAACAGAAAAATTGCACAAAGTTGTGCAGCACCCAAAAGCAAGACCCTCTCTGCTTAGGAAGACCACGGTGGCTTCACATCAGCCAAATCATATATACCGAGTAGGATTTTCCCAGGAACATAAAAAGAAGAGAATTTAAGAAAGAAGAAAGAGGCCAGGCGCAGTGGCTCACGCCTGTAATCCTAGCACTTTGGGAGGCTGAGGCAGGCAGATCATTTGAGGTCAGGAGTTTAAAACTAGCCTGGCCAATATGGTGAAACCTCGTCTGCACTAAAAAAAAAACACAAAAAAATTAGCCGGGTGTGGTGGCGTGCCTGTAGTCCAAGCTACTTGGGAGGCTGAGGCAGGAGAATCGCTTGAACCCGGGAGGCGGAGGTTGCAGTAAGCCAAGATCATGCCACTACATTCCAGACTGGGCGACAGAGTGAGACTGCATCTCACAAAAAGAGAGAGAGAGAGAGGAAAGAAACTGTGTAAAGAACACTGTATGTTTGGAAAAGTATAAGTATAAAAAGTATGAGTTCCTTTACTTCTGAGCTTTTTTTCTTAATTATTTTTATCAAAGTAATACATGCACACAGTCAGATGGTACGAAAAGACTTAAAACACAGCACTCCTATGGCCACGCTTCTGCTGGTTACACTACCATCAAGGTTCTCTCAGTCCTAGATGCAACCATGTTAAATTGGTTTAGCTGCTGCTTCTGGCATTTAGCTCCATGCTTCTAAATCATGTGTGTCTATATTGATATACTGGTATCCTACACAGTATAAGGACTTTCACCTCATACCCACTTCACCACCCCCCCACCCCAGTCCCCAATATGGTTGAAACATAATTTGGAACTATATCCATAATTGTAGTTATAATGACTAAGTAAATATTGCTTGCTGATTAAGGTATTATACTCTGACTATATTTCCTCTCTGTGATACCTTTTCCTTTTTCTAATGTTGATTTGCATGTACTTGATTGTTCTTTTCTACTCTCTGGTTAAATCTTCCCCCACATTCCAATGGCTCTAAAGCCATTTCTAAATACCATTTTTCTTATAGTCAAACCTATCAGATAATCTATTTTTCCCCATGGTTATGCCCCCTAGAAATCTACCCCTGTACTCACCCCTTGGCCTGTCCTAGGAATTCCTTCTGTCTGTGGTGTAAACCAAGAAATAGGAAGCCTCCAAATTTGGGAAACATAGGCTCTAACAATCTTACTTTGATAGAACCCACATTATACTAGCTTCCTGAGAAAGAATGCATGAGAGGTAAATTTTTTTTTAATTTTCATATCTTTGTCAGTCATCCTTGACTGATATTTTAACAATGTAAACAATTCAAGGTTGAAAATTACTTTCCTTCAGAATTATTATCTTCTAGTTTCTAGCGTTGATTTGTGGGGCTTTTGGGCTTCTCGAAGTATGAGTTAGGATTGTGTTTAGTTGTACGTAAAAGAAAATCCAACAAGTTATAACTTGGCCAAATAGGGAACCTGACCAGATGCTGACCACACCTGTAACCCCAGCTCTTTGGGAGGCCAAGGTGAGTGGATCCGCCTTGAGCATAGGAGTTTGAGACCAGCCTGGGCAACATGATGAAACCCCATCTCTACCAAAAATACAAAAATTAGCCAGACATTGGTGGCTTGCTCCTGTAGTCCCAGCTACATGGAAGGCTGAGGCTGGAGAATCATTTGAGCCCGGGAAGTGGAGGTTGCACTGAGATCGCTCCACTGCACTCCAGCCTGAGTGACAGAGTGAGACCCTGTCTCAAAACAAACAAACAAACAACAACAAACAAATAGACAACCTCCCACCCCCAATGTAACAAGAAATCCAGAGACGGGTAGTTGCTGAAATTGATTCAGCAGTTCAGGTATATCAGAGCTGAGAACTCTGTGATTCTCACAGTTGCAAAATACTGTAGCTCCAGACATCTTGTTCAGGTTTCAAATGAGAAAAAGTAGAAGGGAAAGAAGGAGATTCAACAGATTTCCACTTAAATTTTATGGGCCAGTACTTTACCACACTTGGCCATATCTAACTACAAAGGAGTTGGAAAAAGTAAGCTTTTAGCTTTCCGGCCTCTACAATGAAGAAAAGCAAGGGTTGAAAGAGACAAACTAGAATATGAGATAACATTACAATGTGCTTTGGTGTGGGTCTTTTCAAAAATCTTTTGTGCTGGGCACTCTGTGAGTCCTTCTAAATTTGAAACACATATTTTCAGTCCTAGCAATTTTCCTTTTAAAATTTAGTTGATAGTTTTATCCTTTTTGTTTTCTCATTCTCTCTGGAGAGCTCCTAAAAGTCAAAGGTTGAACTTCTGATACTGATCATCTATCTTTTTCTCCTATTTCCCATCTCATTATCTTTCACTTCTTTTTTATTTTAAGTTCTGGGATACATGTGCTGAACATGCAGGTTTGTTACATCGGTATTATTTTTTACTTCTTTTTTAGGAGATTTCCTCATCTGCATTTAACCCTTTTATTGAATATTTTATTTCTTAAGTGCTTTCTTACTCTCTTATTCTTCCTTTTCTATAGTATTATATTTTTATTTTATGGGTGTAAAATCTTCTCGTCTTTCTCAGGGAACTGATTATAATTCCTTGAAGTTTTCTTCTTTTTCCTGACAGTCTTTCTTCTGAGCTTTATTTTGTTATTGTTATTGTTTATTTCTTTGTTAGTTTTGATCTCTCTTTTCCTGTTGGAGTTTCTCCTTAATTGACTGGTGATAATTGATTCTGTGTCATATCTAAGAACAAGGTACTAGAAGGGTGACGGGAAGCTGTGTGCATGTGGCCAAAGCTTAACGAGTAGTAAGCTTTACTGAAGGACAATCAGGAAGCCCATTAGTTTCCTCATCAGGGAAGCCCACATGTCAGTATCTACAGAGATTTTCTCTGAAGCATGTTATCCCTTCAGAGAAGGATTGCCTATCTGAGGAGGTGTTAAGAGAGAAAGGCAGTTATAAGCCTTGCTGCTACTGTTGTAGAACTCAGCACAGACAGGCAGCTAGAAGTCTCACCATTATGCAGATCACTTAATTCCACTCACTCCTATCCTCCCCACTTTGCAGTCTCTCAGGTTCAGTTCTTCACAGATTATACATTTCATATGCAGCAGAGACAGGAAAGTGGCAGTTGTTAGTGCCTAGTAGGGATGACTGAAAAATATAATTAATTTTAAACAATTCTTTTGTTTGTATCCTACCCACGTCATCTCTCCCTCACAATCACACTCCAACTTCCATAATACCTAATTTCTGATTCCTCAGCCTATCTCAGATTCTGCAGGATGAATCAGTTTGTTTATCATTGGTATGTCCCTCTGCAGATAATTAGATTTTACACTCTTGCTGCTAAGTTATCTACAATTCTTCCATATGCTTTCAATTTTCCTATACTATAGATGAAGGTTAGAGAAATCTAGTTTTCCTAAAGATGGAAAGTACCTGTTGCTTTTGTTTGTTTGTTTTAAGTGATTTCTAGTAAAGAAGTACTTTTTCTGCCATTTTGAAACAGGTAAGTCTCTAATTATGAATTTAAAACTTAAAACAGTGATAGATATGAACAAAGTATGCTCCAGAGCAAAACTCTACCCATTAACAACAGATAGTGTTGGTGATCACGCACCACCAGATTAGAATAGCCATTATATTGTTGGTTATCCCCATTCTGGTAATACGACGTAGCAGCTAAGAGCATGAGCTCTAAGGTCAGATTGCCTAGCCTTAAATCCTGTCTCTACCACTTTACAAGATGCATAATCTTGCACACATTCTATCAGTCTCTTGACCTGAAAAAATGTAGAGTGATGATGAGGCTTAAGTGAACAAAATGCCTGGCACACAAGTATTCAATATATACAAACTACTATTATTAACTCCAACAGATCAAATTTTCCAAAGTAGTGAGAGTAATATGCACTAAGTGCCTTACAGATATTAACTTAGTGAATCCTGAAAAGAATACTATGAGGTAGGGATATCACCGTTCCAATTTTATAAAAGATAAAACTGATAGATGAACAGGTTAAATAACTTGCCCAAGGTCGCACGGCCAAAAGTAGATAACAGGGATTCAATTTGAAGAAATCTGGTTCTATTGTTTTTTATCTTAACCACTTACAATACACAGCCCAAGGATAGCATCATTCAAATTTGAGTCCCCAGGTTCTCTCTAGCTCTCTTATGGAACGCCAGTTAAGTTATATTCGGTACCACAGACTAACTTAAAGGAAGATTTCAAAACGACACTGCAAAATTTGAACCAAATTATTTCTCCATTTAACTGCCTTCTGTGTACAGGTAGTAGTATAGAATAGTTGTGTACATGTGATGCTCATTTCCATAATGAGTAAAGGACACAAAACATAAAAATATCATGCAGTTTTTAGGCCTATTGCTCCCAAATCATTCACTCTGATTATATCCTTTATTACAGGGAAATGTGTTTTCTAAGCCTATCTTCTTTGTACGGATTGAAATATTTGTGAAACTGAAAACTAACCTTCCTCTGCCAAGAGCCCCATCAAGACAGAAGTTCTTAATTAACTAAGCAATTAGTCATAACAAGTGAAAGCTAAAATGGAGCACAAATACATAATTTGGTGATTATTTTTCTCCACTAGAACCCTCAGCCAGAATTTAACAAAAAGTGTTCTGTGGGTGCTAGTTATGGGAAGGATGGTGAAACCTGGACAGAATGCACTGAACAGCTATTTGAGGGCTCCAAAGAGTAAAGAATTGCAGATGGATTGGAGAAGACCAGAATTCAAAGTATCAGCAGTGCATTTCTTGTTTTTCCTTCAGCATCCCCCAGTCTGGTGTCTACACCTGGTACACCAAAACTAGGAGTAGACACCAGCATACAAACAGAGAGATTTCCAGAGAAGTCCTCTAGCTCTGGCTCAACAGGTAGGAAAAGAAAGAGATTTCTAATACTCAGAGAGAGTGGGGGAAATTCCAAGTTTTTCTCTTTTATCATCATTATTACTTATGTTTTCTCTCTTTCATGCCTCAGTCTCCAGGCCATCCTGTGGCAGTGGCAGCAGCAACAATGGCAAGCAATGGGGTGATTCACAGGTGCCCGAAACTTGGATAGAAGTGTGGTCCACAAGAGAGAGGCAAACTCCTACTGCTTTTTCTATCTCTTTTTACCTACCTCTTGAACCTAAACATGGGTACAACTACAGAATGTGTGTGGCAGAGAAGGATAACTAAAACGCCAGTTTGTGGCCAAGGAACCAAAAAATACTGGGGATATTGTGGAGAAAGGGTGGGGATATGAGCCCGTCCTGAGCTGCACATACACAGATATGATCTTGAACACCATAACAAAGACTTGAGAAATGAATTAAACTACTGACCACTACCCAGATCTCAGACTGGCTGCTTGGTTGCAAATATGTGTGACAGAGCGAAAGAGCAACATAGAACCTTCGAAAACAGAATTGACACTGAAACCACCAGCCACTGAAGGCTGGTCAGACCTTACAACCTGAATTCTCTGGGTTGATTGCATGCTAAAATAAAAATATCAACATTCACCATAGGATGTAAATAAGACCCAGAGTCTCATAACATGATATTCAAAATGTTTGGAATATAATACAAAATTACTCAGCATTACAAAGAGCCAGAAAAATTTCAAATTACATAGAGGAAGAAATTTCACAGACATCAATGCCAAGATGATACATATGTTAGAATTACCTGACAAAGATGTCAAAGTAGCTATTAAAAACACTCTTGAAATAAATAGAAAGTTTCAGCAAGGAAACAGAAGATGTGAAGAAGAACCAAATGGAAAATTTAGAACTGAAAAATGCAATAGCAAAACTTTAAAAACTCACTGAATGAGTTCTGTAACAGAATAAAAATGACAAAGTATAAATAAACTTGAAAGCAGGTCAGTATAAATTATCCAATCTAAACAACATAGAGAAAAATATTTTAAAAAATAAATAGAGCCTCAGGACCTGTAGGACAATATCACAATGCCTAATATGTATATCATCCCAGTCCCAGAAGGAGAGAAGAGAGAGTACAGTACAAAGAAAAAAAATGTAATTGCTAAAAACTGACCAAATTTGCCAAATGACATAAACCCAGAAATTCAAAAAGTTCAGTGAACTCCAAAAAGAATAAACCCCAAAATATCCATACCTAGACATATGATAATCAAACTTCTAAAAATTACAGAAAATAATGTTGGAAAGTAACCACAGAAAAATGATGCATTATTTACAGGGAAGCAATGATTTCAAAGTCTGAGGATCCCTCATCAGAAGTGGGAGCTAAGCTATGAAGAAACAAAGGCATAAGAGTGATATAATGGACTATAGAGACTTGGGGGAAAGGGTGGGGAAGGGGGTGAAGGATAAAAGACAACACAATGGGTGCAGTGTACACTGCTCAGGTGATGGGTGCACTAAAATCTCAGAAATCACCACCTAAAGAACTTATCCATGTAACCAAACACCCCCTATTCCCCCAAAACTACTGAAATCATAAGAAGAAAAATAATTTTTTTAAAAAAGAAGTCATGGAGGCCAGAAGAAAGTGCACTCATTTTTAAAGCACTGAGAAAAAGGAACCATGAAACCAGAATTCTGTATCTAGCAAAAATATCCTTCAGGACTAACAATGAGATAAAGACATTCTTACATGAAGAAACACTAAGAGAATTTTCATTAGCAACAGACTTCTCTCCAAGAATGACTAAAAGAAAGTTCTTCAGACAGAAGATGATGATGCCATATGCAAATTTGGGACATCAGAAATGAAGAGAGAACAACAGGAATGGTAAATTTCTGGGTAAATATAATACACTATTCTTTCATCCTGAGTCATTTAGAGTATGTTTGACAGTTAAGAGCAAAAAACAGAGCATTGTCTGATGAGATTTTCAATGTGTAAACAGAGTCCAAAACTAGGCCTACAAAAGTATGATCAATGGGTTTTTGATGAAGGTACAAAGGCAATTCAATGGAGATATGATAGTTTTTTCCGTAAGAGGTGTTGGAACAAATGGACGTTTCAAAGCAAAAAAAAAACAAACAAACAAAGAACCTCACACTTTATACAGAACTTACCTCAAAAGAGATCACAGACATAAACATAAAACATAAAACTAATTTAAACATTAAATATAGTTTTTTGAGTAATAATTGGAAAAAAATCTTAGTAACATTAGTTTAGGAAATCACACACCAAAAGCATGAGTCATAAAAAAATTTTGATAAATTGGACATCATCAAAATAAAACTCTTGCTCTGCCAAAGACCCTGTGAAGACCATGAAAAGACAGGGCACAGACTGGGGGGGAAATCTGCAAATCGGCCAGGCACAGTGGCTCACACCTGTAATCCCAGCACTTTGGGAGGCCAAGGTGGGTGGATCACGAGGTCAGGAGTTCAAGACCAGCCTGGCCAACATGGTGAAACCTCGTCTCTATTAAAACTACAAAAATTAGCCAGGCGCATTGGCAGGCGCCTGTAATCCCAGCTACTTGGGAGGCTGAGGCAGAATTGCTTGAACTTGGGTGGCAGAGGTTGTAGTGAGCTGAGATCGTGCCACTGCACCCCAGCCTGGGTGACAGAGTGAGACTCTGTCTCAAAAAATCTGCAAATCATATATCAAACAAAAGATTTGTATCTGACTATATGAAAACTCCCCAAACTTAAGAAAACAAACAACTCATTAAAATAAATAAATAAATAATTTGAAAGAAAACTTCACCAAAGAAGATACATAGATACTAGGTTGGTGCAAAAGTAACTGTGGTTTTTGTGATTACGCTTAATGCTGAAAACCGCAATTACTTTTGCAACAACTTAATAGTAAATAAGTACATGAAAAGATGCTCACTGTCATTAGTCATTAGAAAATGTAAATAAAAATCCACAAGAACATGCTACTACACACCTATTAGAATGGGGGATAAACAGACAACTGCAGGTACTAGCAAGTATGCAGAGCCACTGGAACTCTCAAACACTGCTGATGGGAATGTAATATTACAGCCGCTTTGGAAAAGTTTGGCAGTTTCTGACAAAGGTAAACCTTCATTTAACATATGACCCAGTAATTCCACTCTTAGTTATTTGCCTAAAAGGAATGAATATTTGTTTCACAAAAGCACCTGTATATGAATATTTACAGTAGCTTTATTCATGAACAAAAAATGCATATGTCCTTAAACTGGTGAATGGATGGAACAAAACTAATTGTGGCACATTCATACAAGAGAATACCACTCTCCAGTAAAAATGAACTATTGATACACACAACAACATGGGTGAATCACAAATGCACTATGTAAAGTCAAAGATGACAGATGTAAAACACTACATACCATATGATTCCATTTATATGACATTCTGGAAAAAGCAAAAAAACGGGGACAGAGAAAAGATCAGAGGTTGCCAAGGATTAGAGCTAGGGAAAGGGTTGACTACAAAAGAGCAGACTGAAGGCATTTTCAGGGACAATGGAACTCTTTAGTATGTTCATTGTGATGGTGGTTTGTCCAAACTCATAGAGCTGTACACCAAAAACAGTAAATTTTATTGCATTTTAATGTTTTTAAATTTTAAAGCAAATTTACCTACTTAAAAAATAAAACAAAGACAGCAACAACTTAGGATCGCATATTACCATTACTATTTAATGTGATCTTAGACAAATCACTTAATATAGAGCTTTGATTCCCCCAATTTTTAAAATAAAAATATAGTATTTATATCTCATAGGTCCTTATAAAAAAAGTTTTTTAAAGGTTTCAAGATCCTGCCTTTTCACATTCTATTTCTTCTGAAATGTTTCTTCCCTTCCTCTCTTCCCTACTTTGCTTGGCTAAATGCTATTTGATTTTCAGGTCTCAGCTTAAACATTATTTTTTCATAAAAGCTTCTCCTAACTCACATTTTAAATCAGGGCCTCACCTATGCCTTTACTGCCCAATGTACTCTTATTTCATAACACTTCTCATGTCCTTTTTTTTTTTTTTTTTTTTTTTTTGAGACAGAGTCACCCAGGCTGGAGTGCAGTGGCCCGATGTTGGCTCACTGCAAGCTCTGCCTCCTGGGTTCACGCCATTCTCCTACTTCAGCCTCCCGAGTAGCTGGGACTACAGGTGCCTGCCACCATGCCCAGCTAATTTTTTTTTGTATTTTTGGTAGAGACGGGGTTTCACCGTGTTAGCCAGAATGGTCTCGATCTCCTGACCTCGTGATCCGCCTGCCTGGGCCTCCCAAAGTGCTGGGATTACAGGCTTGAGCCACCACGCCCGGTCTTTTTTTTTTATTTCAAGAGCTTAGGAGAACAAGTAGTTTTTAGTTATCTGGATGAATTTTGTAGTGGTGAAGTCTGAAGTTTTATTGTACCTGCCACCCGAGTAGTGTCCATTGTATCCAATATGTAGTTTTTTTATCCCTTACCCCTCTTCTACTCTCCCTATTTCTGAGTCTTCAATGTTCATTTTATCACTCTGTATGCCTTTGCACACCCATAGCTTAGCTCCCACTTATAAGTGAGAACATATGGTATTTGGTTTTCCATTCCTGTGTTACTTCACTTAGAATAATGGCCCCCAGTTCCATCCAAGTTGCTACAATGGACATTATTTCATTCTTTATTTTATGGTTGAGTAGTATTCCATGGTGTATATATATCACATTTTCTGTATCCATTCATCAGCTGATGGACATTTAGGTTGGTTCCTTATCTTTTCAATTGTGAATTGTTCTGTGATAAACATATGCATGCAGGTGTATTTTTTTCATAGAGAGGTTGTACTAATTTACATTCCCACCAGCAGTGCACAAGCATTCCCTTTTCATCACATTCACGCCAACATCTTTGTTTTTTGATTCTTAAATAATGGCCATTCTGGCTTGGGTAAGTTGGTATCTCACTGCAGTTTTAATTTGCATTTACCTGATGATTAGTGAGCACATCTATACCTAAATAATTTTATTTAATGTCTGTCTCCTTCACAAGATGGTAAGCTCCGTGAGGGAAGAAACTGTTATCAGAATACAAGCAGTACAAAGTGTCTGAAACACTGGTGAATATTCTCTACATATTTTTAAACAAATGTGCAAAAACACAATGGCATTTCCTATTGTGTAATTCTTTCTTAATATCTTTACCTTTCTCACTGTTTATATGTATAGACACATGTATCTTAATGTTTTTATCTTTCTCACCCTGTATATATACACATACATATGTGTATGTATGTGTATGTACTATGCATACCATCAACAAAGTTTCTTAGCAAATGTCCATCAAAAGACAACAAATAATAGATTATGCTTTGGTTGACATACCTGTTTACTAACTTTTCCTCATTTGTAGTCATTAACACTAATTGAACCTGACAAAAATAAGATGTGACAGACCTACTATATATCCACAAGTCAAATGAACAAATTAGTTGAAGAATCAATACATCTACATGAGTCTACTAACTGTTGGGCATACATCCAGACTTACATGCAGAAAAGCACTTAAGAACCAAACCAAGCTGTCAAAAATGTTACAGATGTGACATTTAAGAAATTCAGAGCATGACTTATAGATTACCTTATGTATAATGGTAAAAATTCCTCTAGAACAACCAGCAACATTAATAATTAGTTGGAACTCAATTACGGATACTCACCAAAGCAAATCCCCAGAAAGCTATCTTGTATCTTTCAACCTGGCCTTGTAGAAATGATCTAATGCAGCATCCTACAGTGCAGGTACGTGGGGTATTAACATCCCGCCCTGCTTGATGGGTCAGTAACTGAAACAGTGAAAGGCTCAATGAAGATCGCAGCCCTAATAAACGGTGGGACAGGTATTAATACTGCAATGCCGCACTGTCCAATATGGTAACCACTGAGCCACATGTAGCTACAGAGCACTTCAAACGTGGCTAATCCAAATCAAGAAGTGCTGTAAGTGTAAAATACACACCAGATTTCAATACTTGGTACAAGATAAAGAATGTAAAATTCTCATTATTTGTTTATACTGAATACATGTTGAAATGACTATGGGTTGGATTAAATAAAATCATTATTAAAATTAATATCGCCTGTTTCTTTTCACATTTCAAAGTGTAGTTACTACAGAATTTTAAATTATATATGTAGCTTGTATTATATTTCCAACGGCATCGGATAGAGCACTCCTGGATCAGTATGGTTGAATAATATGACACATTTGGAGGCAAACATTTAAGTTTACTTCCCAGACTCTACCATATACATAGAGTGACTTTGCAGAAGATTACTATATATCACTAAGATGACTTTTCCCACATTTAAAATCAGAACATTAAATCTATGATACAGTACTAGTAAGAGGTTAAACAATACATTAAAGGTCTAATAATGTATTCTACAATGAATAGCCACTCGATGTTAATTTCTCTTTTCCTCCTTTTTCCCAATCCACTTCCCTGTTAATTTAAGCTGCAGTTAAACTTCCATAGTGGACAGATTAGTCCCCATGCCTGTTATTCCCAGTATCTTGATCTAGGTTAACACAACCTCCATGACTAGAAAACCAGGTACAGAATGGTGGTCACTGAGTAGCCCAAAGTAGGTATGACACAAGTATGACCTGTCTGTAGTTTGGCATAGTCTAATACAACGGGCTCAAATAGTGAATAACAGCATATCTGCTCCCTTCAGAATTCATCCAAGAAACAGAGACAGACTGGTTAATAACAAAAGGGTAATGGAGGCAGACATAGAAAGAGACACAGAAGTAACAAGATGGAAAAGCCATTCATTTGTTCATTCCACAAATATTAATGATTGTCTATTTATTACATGCTATATGACCTGAGAGAGGAAGTAAGAGGGGAACAATTCCCAGAGCTTTATAAGACCCAGACAACTTCCAGTTCCAGTCCAAATGTCTGTTTACAATAAATATTTTTTCTTTAGATGAACAGATGAAGGCTCTGTTCCTTGAAACTAAAATGACCTAATTAACGTAGCTTCGCAAAGGAAGGCACAGAAAAGTACCTTTTTGTTAGACACTCACACACACAAAGACAAAATATATATTGCCCTAGGTAATAAATCAAACAAAAAGGGTTCTTGCTCAAAGTGGGCCGTTCCTTTCCTAAAACCAGCAACAGAACAGAAAATGACAAGTGGAGATAGCAAGGGCCACTGACCCTTAATATTCCTTTAGAAAGCCACTACCAGAAATATACTTTTAAGTGCCTTACGTGCACTGCACAGACATATGTAGGCAAAGAGAAAAAAGGTCTGCCAACTAAAACTACAGACTGTAAGTACTTATTAAAGACTATTTTCACTAACACAAATGGGATTCACTACATCAGAGTCCCCTGATCACTTTTTGCAGGGCAGTCTGTGGGCCTCACTAAAATAATTTGCGATATTAAGGCAAGGAAAGAAGAATTTCCTCATTCTAAATGTATTATTGGACAGGCTTGAAGTCCAGGTCTTAAGTATGGTTACATAAGGGACAACAATAACTATTTGTTTCCAATTGTATCTCTTTCAATAAAACAGTATCTCAGTGGTTTCAGCAGGGAGTACAAGATCTGATCTCTTAACCCTAAAATTCCAACCCTGGAAAAATGGCTCACCTTCGCCAACACACACACACACACACACACACACACACACACACAAAAACTAGAGACTGATTTTTTACACAAAATTTATGTACTTATTAAAAAGGAATTTACTTTATAATTATGTGCAAGAATTATCATGGTGAGAAGTGAATGTTGGTTTTAATCACTGCCAGTAGATCCTCCCATCAGCCACATAATCATACTCATTCTATGGAGGAAGCACTATTACTCATTCTGTACCAAGCATCTTATATAATATAGCTCTTTGTTTTCATCCCTATGACAAACCATGTGAGATGGGTGTGTGACCCTTGTTTTAAAAACAAGGAAACTGACTGCTGGAAAGGTAAGTAACATAATTATCCAAGATCTCCAACCTAACAAATGTCAAAGTATGGGAGCTGACCTTGGGCTTTCATGCTCTTCTCCACAACAATCCAGAGCACCCAGGAACATTTATGTCTCTAATAAGTTAGGTTTAGAAAAATGCATCTTTTTTGCATATATGTCACCAACTTTTGGTATTTCTTATTACAAGAGACCTTTTTGCTTAAAGATTCCAAATCAATCACCCATCATTTCTCTAACACTATAAATTCTAAATGCAAATGTCAACTAAGGAAGATCTATGAACATTTTAAAAACTCATTTTCCCCAAATCCATATGAGTCTGAATGCTGAGAAATCCCACATTAAAGGTAGAATACTTAACAAAACACGAACATTTCCCTTCAGAAATAACAAAGGGAAATAGAAGTTTGTGCTCGCTTTTTCATAATGTCGTGGCATGTTAAAAGATGAAAACCTAGTAACAAAATCAATTAATAGAATCTACAATCTTTTTAAAATATTTTAGTAGCTTATCAAGCATATTAAAACTAGAACCTAAATATCAGGCTGGAATAGTGGCACATCTTTAGCTCTTCCAGAATCGTACTCACAGTGGGGCTGACACAGTATTTTAACAAGCTTCTAGATGGGCCCATTCATCTAGCAGCTTAAAACCTCCCCAGGTGATTCCAATGTGCACTCTAGGCTGAGAACTGTCATAGTTGGAAACCACTGGACTGGTATGTGAGAGCCTGATTTCTGCTGAATGTTCTTTCTTTGAGCTCTTCTCTCCTAGTCCTGTGAAAAGCATAGTCACTGACTAACTCAGAGTTAAGTGAAGAAAATCAAACTTGAAGAGATAATTATAATAGATACCATGATGATTAATTTTGTATGTCGAATTGGCTAGGCTATGGTGCCCAGTTGTTTGGTCAAACGCAGACTCCATGTTGCTGTGAGGGTATTTTTTAATGTAATTAACATTTAAATCAGTAGACTTTTAGTAAATTAGATTACCCTCCCTAATGTAGGTAGGGCTCATCCAATCGGTCAAAACCTTAAGAGCAAAGGCTAAGGTTTCCAGAAGAGGAAGGAATTCTACATCCCAAATGCAACACTGAAACTCTACCTGGCTTTCAAGCCTGCCTGGCATGCGATGTATATTTCAGACAGGACTGCAACATCAACTCTTTCCTGAATTTCCAGGCTCCCAGCTTGCCTTACAGATTGTGAACTTGCCAGCTCCCATAATCACATGAGCCTATTCCTTAAAATAAGTCTCTTTCTCACTCACACTCATGAGGGGTGTGTGTGTGTGTGTGTGTGTGTGTGTGTGTGTGTGTGTGTTCTCGTTTCAATTTCTCCAGGGAAACCTAATGCCAGATACCATTATTTAAACACAGACTATGTACTAGAAATCATGCTAAATTATTCACATACATTTTCTGATTTAGCCTTTACACAACCGAATTAAACAGTTGAATAAGCAAGCTATAAAGAGAAGATGTGACCAGAGATAGGGAAGCTTCCTTTAGGGGCTGTGGAGAGCAAGCAGTACAGAAGTTAGCACTAGGTAAGCCAAGAAAAAGCCAAGGACAAAAGATAGGGTGTTCATTGAAAAAAACAAAAGACAAAAGGGAAAAGGGAAACCTATAGATTTAAAAAGACAGTGCCCACCATAGGAAACCATTCATCTACTTTCTGCTTTTATTGATTTGCCTTTTATGGACATTACACTTAAGTGGAATCACACAACATGTGGTCTTGCATCTGACTCCTTTAAAGAAGCATAATGTTTTTGAAGTTTATTCATTATGTAGCGTGTATCAATAGATCATTCCTAAAACTTCTTGGATATAAAAGTGGAATCATGTAGTAGGTCTATGTTTAAACTTTAGGAAACTGTGAAAGCAGTTTTCCCAAGTGGTTGCACCATTTTCTATTCTTACCAGCAATGAAGGTTCCAGGTTCTCCATATCAATGTCGAAATTTATTATTGCTAACTTTTTAAATTATAAACAATTGAGAGTGTGTGTGTGTGTGCAGGGTGTGTACTATATAGAGGGTGTTTATATCTCATTGTGATTTTTTTAAAATAGAGACAGAGTCTTGCTATGTTGCCCAGGCTGGTCTTGAATTCCTGGGCTCAAGCAATCCATCTGACTCTGACTCCCAAAATGCCAGGATAACAGGTGTGAGCCACCACGCCCGGCCCTCATTGTGATTTCAATTTGCATTTGTCTAATGACTATTTATGTTGAGTATATTTTCATGTGCTTATCAGCCATTTGTAGATCTTCTTCAGTGAAATGTCTATTAGAATCTTTGACTATTTTAATAAACTTTGGATATTGATACTTATTTTAATAAACCAACTGTAAAAAATGTTTAGATAAAATTGTGGAAATTTAAACATTCAAAGAATACTTGATATTAAGGATTTATTCGGGTTGTTTTGGGTTTGATAATGCTATTGTAGTTATGCTTTTACTTTTAATGTGACACACTGAATTATTACCTTTTAATGTGACACACTGAATAATTTATAGATGAAACAATGTGAGGTCTGTGATTTGCTGTAAAATAATCCAGAGGAGGTAGGGGAATTTATATAAAAGACTGGCCATATGTTGACAACTGATAGTTCTTGGAGCTGAGAAAAGGATTCATTGGGACTCACAATACTATGTTTGAAATTTCCGTAATAGGTTTTTTGTTTGTTTGTTTGTTTGTTTGAGATGGAGTCTCACTCTGTCACCCAGGCTGGAGTGCAGTGGCACAATCTCGGCTCACTGCAACCTCTGCCTCCCGGGTTCAAGCAAGTCTCCTGCCTCAGCCTCCCAAGTAGCTGGGACTACAGGTGTGTACCACCACGCCCGGCTAATTTTTTGTATTTTTAGTAGAGACGGGGTTTCACCATGTTAGCCAGGATGGTCTCGATCTCCTGACCTCATGATCCGCCCACCTCGGTCTCCCAAAGTGCTGGGATTACAGGCATGAGCCACCGTGCCCAGCCCCTAATAGGTTTTAAGAAATAAAAAGCTGACACACTGAATGCATGCATTAACCTATATATACACTCTCTCAAAATCTACTAAATACACCATAATGGGATTTTTAAGGCATAAGCAACAAGAAGAAAAGGAATGGGAATGAAGACAACAGCAACAAAACTTTGGAAGCTAGAAAGTGTGTGGATGAATGTGAACCAACTTGAGAAACCTGAATCCCCAACCAGAAGTGGAAAAAGCCAAGAAAACAACCTGATTTACACAACAAAAATCTTCAAAGGGTTTAGGAATAGGTGGCATCAGGTACATCTCTGGAAATAAGTTTTAAGGTGGAACTGAACACCAAGGAATAACTGAAAGTAGATTTAAGAAAATGAACCACCAGATATTATACTACACTCTACACAGCCAACCAACCACCCCTCTCCTACTCCAGCAAATGACTTTGGCTTATTTTCTGAGAGTCAGAGAGGTTCTCTGCGATGAAGAATCCAAGCTATGGTTGAGGGTGGGGACAAAATACTAAAATCAAGTAAGTGAAAGTCTACAGATGGAATATAGAGACTTCTTCCTCAGTTCAGCTCCCAGAATGCTTATAGAGAGGCTAAAAGATGAGAAGAATCTGGATGTCCAACAAGAAAGACTAAAAGATGCTGACATTAGAGGATCCCCCCTCGTCTGCTCACTCCACAGTAATAAGCTTCACCCATGTACACAGAGTTCGCACTAGCTTCACAGAGCCCAACTTTTTTTCTGAGTTATTAATTGGTAGAGATAACTTATTGGGGTTCGGGGGGGTTGATTGAAAAATTGAGAACTATAGGCCGGGTGCGGTGGCTCACGACTGTAATCCCAGCACTTTGGGAGGCAGAGGCGGGCAGATCACAAGGTCAGGAGATCGAGACCATCCCATATAACACAGTGAAACCCCGTCTCTACTAAAAATACAAAAAAATTAGCCAGGCGTGGTGGTGGGAGCCTGTAGTCCCAGCCACTCAGGAGGCTGAGGCAGGAGAATGGCATGAACTCAGGAGGCGGAGCTTGCAGTGAGCCGAGATTGCGCCACTGCACTCCAGCCTGGGAGACAGAGCGAGACTCCATCTCAAAAAAAAAAAAAAAAAAAAAAAAAAAAAAAAATTGATAACTGCAGAAAAAGTTACAGATTTATGAGTATATGAGGAAGTAATGAAAAGCCATTTCATGAAGCAGTGGTGAATCAAGTTTTTACTATATGTTATCTCTTGGGAGAATAGTTTATACTAAATTACTTATTTTATTTAAAAAAAGAAACTATGCCAAAAAATAAAAACAATATAAATGGTCAAATCCAATATATTTTTGGCCTTCTTTTTGACCAACTGTCTGTAAAAATGGTGTCTATTGTTCCCATATTTATGACCATGTGTACCCAATGTTTAGCACCAATTTATAAGTGAGAACATGTGTTATTTGGTTTTCTGTTTCTGCGTTAATTCACTTAGGATAATGGTTTCCAGCTGCATCCATGTTGCTCCAAAGGATATTATTTTGTTCTTTTTTATGGCTGTGTAGTATTCCATGGTGAATATGTACCACATTTTCTTTATCCAATCCACCACTGATGGGCACCTGGGTTGATCTCACGTCTTCACTCCTGTGAATAGCACTATGATGGACATACGGAGCCCAACTTTTAAATACAAATGGACAACCAAGGATCACAGGACATTTTAGAAAAGCCCCAAACATGGCCGGGTGCAGTGGCTCACGCCTGTAATCCCAGCACCTTGGGAGGCCGAGGCAGGCGGATCACGAGGTCAGGAGATTGAGATCATCCTGGCTAACACGGTGAAACCCCGTCTCTACCAAATATACAAAAAAATTAGCCGGGCGTGGTGGCGGGCGCCTGTAGTCCCAGCTACTCAGGAGGCTGAGGCAGGAGAATGGCGTGAACCTGGGAGGCGGAGCTTGCAGTGAGCCGGGATTGCGCCACTGAACTCCAACCTGGGAGACAGCGAGACTCCATCTCAAAAAAAAAAAAAAAAAAAAAGAAAAGCCCCAAACATGAAAAATGAAGGCTGAAAAGTGAAAACCTGAAGAGATTTGTAAAATAAACCTAAGTGTTAGATAAACTGACAAAATTTCCCAGAAAGCAAAGTGAAAAGATTTTTCAAGGTACAAATGGACGAGCGCAGTAACTCACACCTATAATCTCACCAATTTAGGAGGTCAAGGTGGGAGGATTACTTGAGCCCTGGAGTTTGAGACCAGCTTGGGCAACATAGGGAGACCCCCATCTCAAAAGAAAGAAAAGAAAAAAGAAAATTAGCCAGGTGTGGTAGTGCACACCTGGAGTCCCAGCTACTCAGGAGGCTGAGACAGGAGGACTGATTGAGCCTGGGAGGTCAAGGCTGCAGTGAGCCATGGCCATGCCACTGCACTCCAGCCTGAGCAACAGAGCAAGACCCTGCCTCAAAAAAAAAAAAAAAAAAAAAAAAAAAAAAAAAAAAACAAGGTACAAATCGTGCTTGATTTACCGTGGTTCAACTTACAATTTTTCAACTTTAACATCGTGCAAAAGTGAGAGGCCTTCAACAGAAACCATACCTATACAACCATTTGGTTTCAGTACACTATTCGATAAATTACATAAGATATTCCATACTTTATTATAAAATAGTCTTTGTGTTAGATTATTTCACCCCACTCTGTGATAGACATCCAACAATTTATTATAAAATAGGCTTTGTGTTAGATGATTTTGGCTAATGTAAGAGTTCTGAACATGTTTAAGGTAGGCTAGACTGAGCTACAACATTCAGTAGGTTAGGTGTACTAAATGCATTTTTGAATTATGATGTTTTCAATTTACAATGGGTTTATCAGGACATAATCCCATCATAAATCAAGGACCATTTTTATAATAGTTAATTTTATATGTCAATTTGGCTGATCCACAGTACCCAGATATTTGGTCAAACATGATTCTGCATGTTTCTTGGCAGACATGTTTTTGGATGAGATTAACATTTAAGTCTGTGGATTTTGAGTAAAGCTGATTATTCTCCATAATGTGGGCAGGTCTCATCCAATCAGTCAAAGGCCTTAGTAGAACAAAAAATGACCACCCAGAAGCAAGAGGGAATTTTTTCATCAGACTGAAATATGTATTAGTCAGGGTTCTCCAGAGAAACAGAACCAAAAGGATATAGAAATCTAGAAAAATATTTACTATAAGTTATCTAGAGGCGAGAAGTCCCATGTGGTGAAATCTCCACAAACACATGAACCAGTTCCTTAAAATCAATCCATCAACCCCCAACCCATGTGTGTGTGTCCTTTTGATTCTATTTCTCTGGAGAACCTTAATAATATAGGATAGTAGTAAATAAAGCATTTAAAAAAGGAAAGTCAAAGCCAGGAGGTCAACATCTTAACAGGAAATCCAGAGAGAACAGAAAAAACAAACTTGACTAAATCAAATAAATAATTCAGAAAACTAATCCAGAACTAAAGAACATAAGTTTCTGGACTGAAAGGGCCCACAGAGTACCAACCACAAAAAGCAGAAATAGATCCACATGAACTACCTACTTAACACACCAGCACACCTCCCTCTAAGAAGGCCAAAACCCTTACTCAGTGTAACTGGCCTACAATTTCAGCCTCTTTTCTATGGAGTCCTTTGGTTCTGGAAAATACTCCTGAGATTGATGAATAGAAAAGAAACAAGAGCAGGAAGGACTCTGGGCCATCTGCCCCTGCTTCATTTATAGAAGCCCTGCTTTTATGTTTCATATTTTAGGATAAGATTTTCTTTAACTTTGCATTTTTGCATTGGCTATTTTTTAATTGTTTCTCTTTAAGGTATACAACATGATGTTTTGATATACATACACATAGTGAAATGATTACTATAATCAAGCAAAGTAACATACCCATCATCTCACACTGTTACTCTTTGTATGTGTGTGGTACAACTACCTAAAATCTACTCTCTTAGCACATTTCCTGTATACAATACAATATTATTAACTACAGTCCTCATGCTATACAGTAGATCTCTGTGCTTACATGTCCTACTCTCGTTGACCTCCATCTGCCCATTTCTCCCACACCCTTCATTCTTGGTAACCACTCTTCTATTCTCTGTTTCCATGTACTTGAAGTTTCATTTCATTTTGTTTTGTTTAGATCCTACATATAAGTGAGATCATACAGTATTTTTCTATGTCTGGCTTATTTCACTTAGCATCATGTCCTCTACTTTCATTCATATTATTGCAAATGGCAGTATCTCCTTCTTTAGGGCTGACTAATACTCCATTGTGAATACAGACACCACAATTTCTTTATCCATTCATCTATCAATGGACACTTGGGTTGTTTCATTATCTTGGCTACTGTGAAGAAAACCTCTTTCTTTTTGCTCTGTAAATATATAAAGAGCCATCTCTGGTGCAAATTCCAAAAGAACTGTCCATGACCAAGACTATTCCTGGTGGTTCACACCTCATCCTTTCCCCAGCTCCCAACAATGACATCTAGAATATTACACTGAATTACATTTCAGGCCTTTGTGGTCTAGCCTGGAACTTAAGTGTGCCTTAAGATCCAAACAAGCAGCTTTTAAACAAACTTTTGGAAAATGCTCTGTATTCATAAATAGAAGCTCTGTGTGCCTATGGAATGGAAGCAAATTCATTTATTAATAGTCCCTAGGTCGCTCATAATTAGTGCAAAACTAGTCTGTTAACTAGACAACCCCTGAGGCTTCAGGAAGTAATTCATTTATGTGTTTGTTTTTCTTCAATATTTATAGTTGTTGTCTTGCACAAAAATCTGTCTCACAGAGATGCCTGAAATCTCTTCACTGGTCATTAACTACTCTGATAAACATTATTTACTTTTCTCTTAAAACATATAAGAGAGCCAGAGAAATTCTGAAAGTAGGCCGGGAGCGGTGGCTCACGCTTGTAATCCCAGCACTTTGGGAGGCCGAGGCGGGCGGATCACGAGGTCAGGAGATCGAGACCACGGTGAAACCCCGTCTCTACTAAAAATACAAAAAAAAATTAGCCGGGCATGGTGGCGGGCGCCTGTAGTCCCAGCTACTTGGAGAGGCTGAGGCAGGAGAATAGCGTGAACCTGGGAGGCGGAGCTTGCAGTGAGCTGAGATTGTGCCACTGCACTCCAGCCTGGGCGACAGAGCGAGACTCCGTCTCAAAAAAAAAAAGAAATTCTGAAAGTAAATGAGATACCACAAAAAAAAGGATGAAAGAACACTGAAGATAACTTTGGTATATTTTATAAATCTTCCCAGAGTCTCGGCTTATAGCTGGGTTTAATGCCTTGACACATACATATTTATCAAAAATTGGCAGAGTAATAAAATCAGGTGAGATAAAAACTGACATGAACACTAAAAATACAAGCTTACTATAGCTTTTTTCAAAATTATATTCAAAATGGAAGCATCTAACTGAAAATTGTTACTTTCATTGTATACAAAATGTGTATATGTGTATATCCCTCTAATGCATCATACTAGCAAATTTGAGCAATGTTTTTCAGATTCTCATTTAAACATAACTAAAGTCATCCTCAGTGGCTACCTAATCAGCCTAATTACTCTGGGAATTACTATTAAACTATTGAAAGCCACACAAAATATTGGTGTAAATTATTCCAGATTCAAATAAAACATATCACTTCTATTTTTCCATTCACAGCTGCCGAGGAACAACTACACAGTCAGCAGCTACTAGAATAAAATCTTACAGTCCATTCAAATGTAAAAAGCAATACTGTGCTTATTTAACAAACAAGTATGCTATTCATCTACCATACTAGGGCTTAGAACAAGGACGGGGAGCCACTTTGGCTATAAAGTTTAGACAGCTTCAAGATGAAGGTCTGAACTAAGCCTTAAAAGATAGGTAGGGGAACAGAAAGGAGAGAGGAGAGGAGTTCTGAACAAGGACATAAAGTTTGAAAATTAAAAGTTCCAAAAAAAAAAAACCCTGAAAACTACCATCCAGCAAACAGTTTTCCCAAAATGCAGAGTTCTTAGAAGAGAATGATGGGAAATAAGATTAAGTAGGTGAAACTCATACTGAGAAATAACAGAAAGATTTAGATAGAAGTACAATGATGGAAGGCATAATTTTTTCAGTGTACATGTGCATATTAAATAGCAACACATATAAAGCTCTTAGCACAGTATCTGGCCCATAAGGCTAAACAAATATTTGCTATTATTGTTGTTATTATTATTAAAGATTTCAAATATAATTTTCTGTAGTTTGGACAACTAGTAAATATGACTACCCCTGATTTTTAAAATCTAGAATTAAACATTTCTATGTACTTCTTAATTTTATATACATGATCTCACCACAAAGCCCTCAATATTATTCAAAAGACACATCTTTATTTCCCCGTACTTCAAATCAATTTCTATCTAAACAGAAATTCAGCTTGGTCTTTCCCCAGGCAATGATAACCTTCTCTGACACTCTCCAATGCTGATGTCCTCCAAACAGGACTTTCTGTCCTCCAAAAAGAAAAAAGCTTCCCCAAGAACAGCAAGAAAGACGGTGGCTTTATAACAGATGAATGTATAGGCAAGTCTATCTCTTATCTAACTTCTGTGAGTGTCCAGCCCTGATCCTGTGTCTTTGGTTTAAAAGAAAAAAAGCCCTGGGTAAGCCAAGCTCAGCCCTAGGCATCCTCCTCTTCTTCCTGTTTTGGCCCTGGCTTCCATGACCCTATCTGTTTTCTGTAATTTGCTACATATAATGGGTAAATATGGAACAATGATGAAGAAAGCAAAGATTGGGGGGGTTGCCAAACTGTTCTCCGCTTTAGCCCCAACTTTGATATAAGAAGGCAGGAGAGCCAAGGATTAATATCATAGGTGGTTTTTCATTTTTCATAACATTTCAGAGCCTGAAAGACTGTAACAAGATGGTGATAATGATGATGATGATGATGATGATGATGACGACGACGACAACAACATTTCACATTTATTTAGGCTTTCACTACATAATCACAAAAACACTATCTCATATTAACAAGAATAACAGCTACATGGAGATCAATGAGTCTAGTCCTCTCATTTTATAGGTGAGAGAACTTAATGAAGTCAGAGAGATTAATAACTTTGTCAAGACTACAAATTATTGGCATTGGTGATAATAACAGTGATGATGATAATAATGATGGTGATGGTGGCAGTGATTATGTTAATAACCCACCAAATTCTTTGTGTGCCTTGTCTCATTTAATCCTTACAGCAGCCCTAGGAGGGAAGTATTATATTTATCTTAATTTTAAGTTGAAGAAACTAAGAATGTAAAAGATTAAAAAACTTGCCCAAAGTCACACAGCAAATAAGTGGCAGAACTGAGATTCAAAAAGCAGATGGACTCAAAAATCTGTTGAGTTAAAACACTAAACTACACTTCTTGTAGTTAAAATTACAACTTGATTCTTCTAACTCTGATCCTAGTTTAATATTGTTTCCCTCATAGCCTGTCTCCTAAATTTAGTGAGGTATGTGTTGAAATAGGAATCTAACACGTATTGCATTTATTTTCTAATATATTAAATTATCTGTCACCCCTACAAGTCTAATGTTACAGAATATAGATCCATCTCTAGCTGTAAAAATATACTCTCTAACTATATTATATATATTAAGTAATTAGCAATAGTATTCATTGTATCAATATGACATTTAATCAATTTTAGTTTTTATAAGTCAGATGCACATAGTTTATTTCAAGAGGAAAAAAAGTCATTTCACTGTTATATTCTTGCAGAAGATTGCCCTGTCCTAAAATCAGGATTATTTGTAGACAATATAAAGCAGCTAAACTAGCTTCTCTTAGAATTTTCACTTTAGGAAATAAATAACAATATACACTAAGTTAACAATAATAATGCCCTTGCTATTTATAATCTACCCTCAGGGAATTTTAAAGCACTTTTTATATCATAACAGTCTTAAAATGTTTCCAGGATATGGATTGGCAAACCAAAGTACTGTAAAAAGAATTTTTTTTTTTTTTTTAGATGGAATCTCGCTTTGTCGCCCAGGCTGGAGTGCAGTGGCGCCATCTCGACTCACTGCAACCTCTGCTTCCCGGGTTCAAGCGATTCTCTTGCCTTAGCCTCCCAAGTAGCTGGGACTACAGGCACCCACCACCATGCCCGGCTAATTTTTGTACTTTTAGTAGAGATGGGGTTGCTCCATGTTGACCAGGCTGGTCTCAAACTCCTGACCTCAGGTGATCCACCTGCCTCGCCCTCCCAAAATGCTGGGATAATAGGCATGAGCCACCATGCCTGGCATAATAGTGATCTAAAAATCTTCTATGTGGCCATGTGCGGTGGCTCACGCCTGTAATCCCAGCACTTTGGGAGGCCGAGGCAGATGGATCACAAGGTCAGGAGTTCGAGAACAGCCTGGCCAAAATGGCAAAACCCCGTCTCTACTAAAAATACAAAAATTAGCCAGGCATGGTGGCAGGTGCCTGTAATCCCAGCTACTCGCGAGGCTGAGGCAGGAGAATCACTTGAACCCAGGAGGCAGAGGTTGCAGCGAGCCAAGATGGCGCCACTGCACTCCAGCCTGGGTGACAGAGTGAGACTCCGTCTCAAAAAAAAAAAAAAAAAAAAATCTATGTGAACTAGTTCCTTGCACACAACAGTGACAAAAAATATTTAGCATTTATCCAAAGAGCTATAATTTGCAGAACTCTTTCAATTCTTACCATAATCCTGAGAAGCAAGCAGGGAAGATTACATTATCCCCACATTAAAGTTAAGGAAGAACTATGATTCATAATGGATATTGTCTCAGCCAAAATCACAGTCACCAAGAGGCAGAGCCAGGATTAGAACCTTGGTCTTCTGACTCGTGGGTCTTATATACTTGCTATTCTACTTGATCCTTATTTCTTATATAAAAGAATGTTCAGTTAATGTTTGACAAATGAATGTATGCAATGCATGAGCAAATCACATTTCATCAGAAAGAAATGCTGAATTTCTAAATTTCAGACCAGCATTTTGCCATTATATAATTTTTTCTCTGTAACTATACTTTTTATTTCTGAAGAATGAGGCCGTCCCCTCAACAAGTATAATTATCCTCTGGAAAAGCAAATTATCTTTGAGCACACAAAATCACTGATTTTTTTTCTAGATAAAAATCACCAGTTAAAAAAACAGATACATCTTCTTAGAAATATACCAAGAAAACCAAATGCTGTGACTTTTAACCCTAGTTTATAGCATAGCTAAAGAACAATTACTATATATACTAGACACACTTTTGGAATGAATGAATGAAGACTAATTTATACCAAGAAGGAAGAAAAGAATCACAACACAGTCCACCCATGATTTCACATCTATTAAGTAGAAAATATTATCATATTCTCACAACTGTCAGCCTGTGCTGCCAGACTTCACATTTAGCAATTATCTCAATGCCAGCTGTCCCCACAATTTCGTTTCAAATTTAATATGCCCTAGAAAATATTACATTTCAAAATTTCAAGCAATTTGCAAAAGATAGAGAAAGAAGAGGCATCCTCTGTAGCAAAGGCATGTGTAGGCTCTCCACACACTGTGGGAACACACTGGAATCCTATAGTGGACATTTGTTATGTGCCCCCCAACCCTCTCCAGGATTATTCTATGTCTTCTGGTACAACTCCAAAACCTCGTTTAGATAACACCCCTCCCCCATTCTCAGTCCATGTAGACTGGATGAGGTCTTCTTACTCCACTCAACAGAGCCAAAAATGAACATAAGACTGCTGATGCCAACATCAATGCTTTCTACTATATTATGCTTCACATTACAGTGACATTTATTGTTTTGTCTGCCTAACACAACATTCCCTTCTTATGGAATGGCAACTAATGGCTATGTGATCAAGCTGCCTGGGTTTGAAACCTGTTCCCACCACTTCCTACCCATGTGACTTGACCCATTTATTTAACTACTGTAAGCCTCCATTCCCTCATCTGTAAAACAAAAATTCATTCACATATTCGACAGATATTTATTGAACACTTATTATGATCCATGCTTTGTGCAAGTGCTGAGATAAGAATAGTGAATAAGATAGAAAAGGTCAATATCCTCATGGAGCTCAGATATGGCAGTAAAAGACAATAAACCAACAAGAGAGGTGCAGATTATAAGTGCCATAAAAGAAATAATGGGATAAGATAGTAAAAGAGTGATTCTAGATCCACTTACACAGAATGTGCAGAATGTCAGGATAAAGAGGCTTTCAGGATAAAGCCTCTCTGAGGAGGTGACATTTTAGCTGAAATATAAAAAAGTAACAATAAGCCAACCACTCAGAGAACTGGAAGATCATTCCAGGAAGAGGGAAAGCTAGAGGAAGAGAAGAGCTTGGCACAAAAGGACATCTAGATAATTGAAGAATGGTAAGTGAGAAGGGGGTAAAATAACACAAGATGACATCAGAAAGCTAAACAGAAGCCTGACTGTGCTGAGCCTTGCAGGTATGAGAAGAAATTCAGATTTCATTCTAGGAGCAATGGAAATCCATTGAAGTGTTTTATTTAAAGCTTTGGGTTTTTAAAATATCATTCCAGCTACTATGGAAAGGATGGATATGGAAAAGAAGAGTTATCTATTCAATATAGTTAAGTGGATGGATGGAAGAGGGAAAGAGGGAAGGAATCAGGAATGATTTCTAGGTTACTTGGGTTGAGCAGTTGTGTATATGGTGATCTATTGATTGAGACTGCAAAGATTAGGCAAAAGTCAGGGTTCAAGAATTATTACATTTGAGATGCCTATCAGATCCTCAAAATAGCTGTTATACACTTTTTTTTTTTTTTTTTTTTTTTTTTTTTGAGACAGAGTCTCGCTCTGTCATCCAGGCTGGAATGCAACGGCACCATCTCGGTTCATTGCAACCTCCACCTCCTGGGTTCAAGCAATTCTCCTGTCTCAGCCTCCCAAGTAGCTGGGACTACAGGCGCGCACCACCACACCCGGCGAATTTTTGTTGTTGTTGCTGTTGTTTGTAGAGACAGTGTTCACCATGTTGGCCAGGCTGGTCTCAAACTCTTGACCTCAAGTGATCCACTCTCCTCGGCCTCCCAAAATGCTGGGACATGAGCCACCGTGCCCAGCCCTGTTATACATATTAAATGAAATAATCTATGTAAAAAGCACAATGCCTAACACAGAGTAAACATTGAATAAATGTTAGCTATTATTCGTGTTTTGAGAAAAAGAGGAAAGTTCCTTCCTTGGTCTACCCATGTGGTTTTGGTAATGACTGATGACTTTATCTTGTCCCATGACCCAGCTATGGCATTGGACAACTGGTCTAGATGCAACCAACAAGAATCACATTCTCTTAGCTGTGGTGATTGGTCCATCACTCCAGCCACACCAAGTTAAGTTCTTCCCTGCGATTTTCAAACTAGAAGCTGAAAGGGAAGTTCCCCTTTCTCTTCAGTAGGGACCCTGTAAGAGTCCAGGGATGCTGATGGTAAAGTTCCTACTTCTAGGAGAAATGCCCTCTGTAATTGGAGGGAATAAGGCTGATACCCAGAGAGAAGCAGAGATGAGAGACACAGTACTAGAGGCAGAGTGCTTATTTACAGTAACTCTAGGGTAGTGCTGTCCAATAGAAGCATAATACAAGCCACATATGAAACACTAAAAATAGACAAGTAAAGTTAATTTTAATAATACATTTTATTTAAACCAATGTATCCAAAATAGTATCATGGTAATATGCACTCAATATAAAAAGTTGCCAAATAAGAATGATACAATGGACTTCGGGGACTTGGGAGAAAAAATGGGAGGGGGGCGAGGGATAAAAGACCATGAACGTGGTGCAGTGTATACTGCTCGGGCGATGGGTGCACCAAAATCTCACAGATCACACTAAAGAGCTTACTCGTATAACCTAATACCACCTGTACCACAATAACTTATAGAAAAATTAAAAATAATAAAAAATGAAAAGCTGCCAAGTGTTCAAAACCCAGTGTGTACGGTAAATTTTAACTCAGACTAGCCATATTTCAAGCGATCAAGAGCCATATATGACTAGTGGCTACTGTGTTGGATAGCACTACCAACACTACCTGGGCTCTACCCAGGCCCTTTTCATGCCATAAGCCAATGCATGCCATTGTAGGACTTCATTAATTTAAGTTGGATTTGTGTCTCTTATCCCAAGAGTTCTTAATTTACCTAAAAACATTATTTCACTTTTTCCATTTACATCTGAAACCCTAATAATTCTTTTTTTTTTTTTTTGAGATGCATGCTTGCTCTGTCACCCAGGCTGGAGTGCAATGGCCTGATCTCGGCTCACTGCAACCTCCACCTCCTGGATTCAAGATATTCTCCTGCCTCAGCCTCCCGAGTAGCTGGGATTACAGGCATGCACCACCATGCCCCAGTAATTTTTGCATTTTTAGTAGAAGAGGGGTTTCACCATGTTGGCCATGCTGGTCTCAAACGCCTGACCTCAGGTGATCCGTCTGCCTCAGCCTCCCACATTGCTGGGATTACAGACGTGAACCACTATGCCCAGCCTAATCATTCTTTTAGAAATCACACACAGTACATTATATTCTGAAAATTGATTCACCAATTCTTATTAGCATAAGGACTATCACCTATTTTCCTACTTGAGTGCCAACTCCCACTTCACATATGCACTACAGTTAAGACTCATTAGACCTCTGTATTCCAGACTTGATTAGCACAAGAGACCATAATGGAGCATTTGCAAACAAGAATCAAAGGTCCTACACATGATAACTCTTGAGTTGATGTGAGGTAGAATCTGGGACTCCATTTTTTTAAATGTTGTCCTAGTAATTTTGATAATCACCCAGATTCAAAACTAACAAGTTGGATCACTTACTAAATCTAAATAGCAACTTCTGCCCCTTATTTACCTTTTCTATTGTTACAAGTATTTCCTCTGTTGTATTTACTGAACTGCATACTATATTCACCTTTGTATACTTAATTCCTAACCCCTTAATGGATATCCTTCAAATATTCAATAAATATTTGTTGAACTAAAAGAAAAACTTAAAGTGGACTTTTAATATGATGCTATTTCCACTATGATATCTAAAATAGTCCAGAGAAGTAGTGGGAGATAACAGGAGTACTAAGTTTAGGTAATGGCCTATCTCTCCTTCTTTCTGTTCTAATTTTAATTAGCACTCTGCTAGTCTGAATTGAGGGTAAAGGGAGTTAATTGTTGAGATTACTCTGACTACAGTTACATTAAAAAGAAAGTGCCCTGTGGCCACATTAAGTGCCACGTTGTACCCAAATGTCCACCTGTAGTTAGATAATTTTGATTTAATTGACTTCACTCACATCCAGAGCCCATGGAAGGGAGTGGAAGTTTGGTCAATTAAAAATCAAGCATTAAGAATGCCAACTGATTCCTCCTGAGTGAGAATTAGAGAAAAGGAATTCTAGGTCTGTGGGCAACAGGGAAAAAGACATACCAAAGCATTCATAAATGGCTTTTGGTTCCTCACCTCCTTCTTCTCTTCCACACACACGTTCTAAGAGAACGTGCTGTAAAGTGTTTTGCACACAGAAGGTACTCAACAAAGTTGTATCAGTTGCTGGGGCCATAACAAAGTATTACGGGCTAGGAGGCTTAAACAACAGAAATTTGTTTTCTCACAATTCTAGAGGTCAGAAGTCTGAGATCAAAGCATTCGAGTGGTTAGTTCTTGCTGAGGCCTCTCAACTTGGCATGCAAATAGCTGCTTTCTTCCTGAGTCTTCACAGGCTTTTCCCTCTGTGTTTGTCAATGTCCTAATCTCCTCTTCTTATAGAGATACCAGTCATATTGGATTAGAGCCCACCCTAATAAACCCATTTTAACTTAATTACCTCTTTGAAGACCCTGTCTCCAAATGAAGTCACATTATAAGGTAGATGTAGATGGGGTTAGGAGAGCAACATATGAATTTAAGGAGACATAATTCAGCTCGTAACAAGTACCGTCTAGGTAACCACTCTGACAGAGGTTAGATGAATCCAAGAATAGCTGAATCTTGAAGAGGTCATATAGAGTTATTTGGTTTCAGGGATATGTTAAACATTAAAGATCCAAACTAGCGGTTTCAAATACTACTGTTCAACAGAATCAATTACGGGGTATGTTACAAATTATGGGTGTTCTGGCCACACTCAGAAATTCTTAGGAGTAGACCAGGCATCTGTATGTTTGCAGCCTGGGACAAAGTCTGGTATTGACCCTAAAAGACATGTCAACCTAGACAGCCAGCAATGAGGCAAGAAGCAGGACCGGCAACGAAGAGGAAAAGACCTCACGTGAATAATGTAGTTATCTGTATCACTACATTCTCTTCATCATTAAGTCTCTGTTACTCAAAATTCACTCTAATACCATATTACTCTCTTTGTGACTTTTGTCCAAACAATGTCTTTCCAAAGAAGTAATGCACAATGAGAAGTCTGTGCTTATGATATTTTTCAGAGGAGGGCTGGTTAGAATCACAAATGATGATCATTTACTTCACACCTAATATAACTCATTCTCCGCTGAACGGAATTTGATTGATTGGTTGATTGACTGATTTGTTTAGGCCAATGGATTCAAGGAAGTGGGCCATATTCATCTCATCTTCTTCTCCTTTAAGCTGCCTCTGGGACAGGTTGACACACATTTTCACCACTCTCTAGTCTCATGGTTGATTAATAATATCTGTATAATTATATTTCATCCTATCATTAAACAGTACTGGATTCAAAGTAAAACTCAGTGAAATAATTTGGCACAATTGCTTTTAAAAATAATACATTTTTGTATTTTCTCCTTCATATGCTTCTTTATTCTATCTCTGCCTTCCATTCAACAAATATTTATTGTAGTGCCAGGAATATGGGAATATAACAATAAATAAAACATAGCCTCTGCCCTTCAGAAAAGTAAAGTCTAGAAAAGAAAAAAAGATGTATAAACAAATAACCACAAGGGAATGTGCCGTATTATAACAAAGATACACATAAGGTCCCATGGAGCACAGAGTAGAGAACTAACATTGCCTGAAGGCAGAGCTTACAGACACAAACTGAAGGATACAGTCAAGTATCCAGGCAAGGACACAGGATAAGAACAGGCATTAAAGCAAGAAAATGCAAGGCAAGTTTAGGGAACAGAAAATACTCATGATGGCTCTAACAAAAGGCTTGTAAGGTTGGGACTCATGGTGGGCCTTCCATGCTACACTGAATAACCAGCACTGTCAGGGGAAGTCACTGATAGTTTTTTAAGCACCATCAGTTCTGTATTTAATTTCCCCTAGGCATAAAATTTTCCTGAGGCTGGCTGCTGCTCCCCACTCCCCAGGGTGCGCCCCTCCTCCACAGCCCCATGCTGCCTGCGCTGTAGCAATCAGAAGTACTTACTGTTCTCTAAATATGTCAGGCATGTTCTCACTGCCTGCTAATGTCAAAAGCATGACTTGAGAAACATCTAAATGCATGATCAGACCAGTGATAGCAACCCTATGGTGGAGTTTTCAACAGTTAATAAGGGGAGCAATATTGAATCATTCCAGTTCTCTATATTTTGTCATTTGCTGTTCCTGCTGCTTCATGGAAAAGGGTTATATTTTCTCTGTAAATAGAACTTGATATATCTTCATAACCATCAGCAGGGATGGACACTGTTCTACTTCCCAGCAAAAGGTGAGTGAAAAGTGATAGCAGTTAAAATGGTGTTCTTTGCTGTTTCTCTGTTTTGTTTTCATACTCTTCTTTTAAAATGAGACCGTAATTTTAACAAGGTGGCAGGTAAAGCATTCCTTTTTGCTTTTAATGCTGCCTGGAAATAATTTATTTTCTCCTCTCCAGAGAAATTCTTAAAAAAAAAAAAAAACTGTAAAAACGTGACTGTTCTGATACAAACCTTGTTAATAGTATGTTCACCTCACCCAAAAGAGGAACAACTAAAGCAACATGATAACAAATCACAGAATTTTAGAAAGGACTAGGAGGAAATTTAGTGGTGTGGTTAAAAGCTATGGTTCCTTTGAAGCTCAGATTAACAAGAACCTGTTAGTACTGATCATCTAGTATCCTAAGTGGGAACGCAGCAAATAGACATGGAATTATAACCCTAAGAGTTGAAATCAGAATAGTAGTACCATTGCACTCCTCAAATCATTTTTAAAAGGAATATATTTGTGAGGCAATGCAAGTGAAAATTACATAATATACAGTTACTAAATTTGAGAGTTTTATTTTCGTTTATTCAATATCTACTAATGTAAGGACAAAAATCATTGCTAATGATCAAAAGAGCATAGCAATCATTACCAAATCAAGAGGCCAGGCATGGTGGCTCACACCTGTAATCCCAGCAATTTGGGAGGCTGAGGCTGGCGGATCACTTGAGCCCAAAAGTTGGAGACCAGCCAGGGCAACATAGTAAAACCCATCTCTACAAAAAAATATAAAAATTAGCCAGGTGTGGTGATGTGTACCCGTTGTCCCAGCTACTTGAGAGTCTGAGGTGAGAGAATCACCCAAGCCCGGGGAAGTCAAGGCTGAAGTGAGCCATGATCACACCACTGCACTCCAGCCTGAGCGACAGAAAGAAACCCTCTCCAAAAAAAAAGAAAGAAAAATTAATTAAGATGTGATTCAATACATTTTTTCCAATTCTTTAAGTTATTAAGGGGCCAATGTCAACCTCTCATCCACTGCAGGAATCTCCTAGTTTCCCTAATATACAACTTCGGTCTCTGCTGAAATATTACTTTTATCGTATATATTTAAGGTATGCAACATGATGTTTTGTTATACATATACATAGTGAAATCATTGTCACAGTCAAACAAATTAACATATCTGTCATCTCAGTTACCTTTTTTCCCCCTTTGGTGATAATCTACTCTCTAAGCAAATTTCTAGTATACGATGTGATATCATTCTGTACATTGGATCTCTAGACATTCATCCTACACAATTACAACTTTGTACCTTTTGACACACATCTCCCCATTCCTGTCCCTCCCTCCCCACTCCAGGCCCTAGTAACCACCATTCTACTCTGTGTCTACATATTCAACTTTTTTTTTTTAGATTCTGCACATAAGTGAGATCATGCAGTGTTTTTCTTTCTGTGCCCGGCTTTTTCACTCAGGATAATGTCCTCCAGGTTTATCCATGTTCTCTCAAATAGCAAGATCTCCTTTTTTAAGGCTGGACAATATTCCATCGTGTGTGTGTGTGTGTGTGTGTGTGTGTGTGTGTGTGTGTGTGTACCACCATTTCTCTATCCATTCATCCATCAACAAACGCCTAGGTTGTTTCCATTCTGGACCATGGTAGATACTGCTGCAATAAACATGGGAGCTCAGATATCTTGACAAGGTGCTGACTTCATTTCCACTGGATACATACCCACAAGAGGGATTGATTGCTGAGTTATATTGTAGTTTTACTTTTAATTTTTTGAGAAACCTCCACTCAGTTTTCCATAGTGGCTGCACTAATTTACATACAGAAGTTTCCTTTCCTCCACAGCCTCACCAACACATCTCTTTTTGGTTTATTTCTGAATTCTCTATTTTGTTCCATCTGTCTATGTGTCTGTTTTTATGCCAGTACCATACTATTTTTCCATATTATAACTTTGTAATATAGTTTGAAATCAGGAAGTGTGATGCCTCAAACTTTGTTTTTCTTTCTCAAGATTGCTTTGCCTATTTGGGGTCTTTTATGTTTCCATACAAATGTTTTCTATTTCTGTAAAATATTACCTTGCCTCTTCTTTTCCTTTCTTCCCATGTCATAGTTCCCTTTCTTTTTCTTCCCTCTTCTCTCTATGCTTCTCATTCCAGATCACATTTGGGTAATGTTAGGTACATGTATATAGTGACTATTTCTCCGGGCAGATGATTTAGGCTACAACTGTAATCACTTAGAAAAGTGTAGAATTCCTCCGTCCACCTAGAATAGAGCTGAATTTGTTCATATTCCATTCCAAACACAGCATTCTAGAAAACTATGAAGTATTCTGCAAGCTGTAAAAAGATCCATATAATAGAATATTATTTGCCATTAAAAAGGAATAAAGGGCCAGATGCGGTGGCTCACGCCTGTAATCCCAGCACTTTGGGAGGCCAAGGTCCGGAGTTCGAGACCAGCCTGGCCAACATGGGAAAACCCCATCTCTACTAAAAATACAAAAATTAGCTGGCCATGGTGCCCGGTGCCTGTAATCCCAGCTACTTGGGAAGCTGAGGCAGGAGAACTGCTTGAACCAGGGAGGCGGAGGTGGCAGTGAGCCAAGATCACACCACTGCATTCCAGCCTGGGCTACAGGGCACAACTCCATCTCAAAAAAAAAAAAAAGGAATAAAGTACAGATACATGCAATAACATGGGTGAATTCTGAAAACATGCTAAGTGAAAGAAGACAATCATATAGGCCACACATTGTATGATTCCACTTATATGAATTGTACAGAATAGGCAAATCTATTGAAACAGAAAGTAGATTAGTAATTGTCCACACCAGGGAGATGGGAGGAATGGGAAGTGACTGCTAATAAGGACAGTGGCTTCTTTTTAGAGCGATGAACATATTCTAAAATTAGACTGTGGTAGTGGTTTCACAACTCTGTTAATCTATTAAAAACCATCCAATTAAACACTTTAAATAGGTGAACATTATGAGAATTATATCTCAATAAAGCTGTTTAAAAACATGTATCTAACGTGGTCTATGTACACACACACATAATATATGCATATATATACATACTCATTTACAGAGAGTTCTGAATTATCAGCCTGCAGTTTATCCACCGAAATTTTAAAATTCAAAATTTCTTACTTCCTTGATTGTATGAGAATGGTAATAATAACAATAATAATGACAGCAATAATAATACCAAGTACTCGTTTAGTTCATACCATGTGCCAGCTATTGTGCTAAAAATACATAATCTTATTAAAACCTTACAAAGTCACCAAATAATAGACTCTGTTACTAACCATTTTAACATATATTATTTTTTATAATCCTTACAACAAGAACTACAGTTTTTCTCAATTTATGAGAAAACTGAGATTTAGGGTGGTGAAATAAATCATTCTAGGTTTTACAGCTAGTAGTTGGCAGAGCTATGATTTAAACTCTGGTCACTGCACTCTGCTGCCACTTGAGCTATCCCTCTGTAAGGGGAATTGAGTCTCAGTGAGCTAAAAGAATCTTACATTACTTTTGCAGACAGGCATCTAACAGAGTAGGAAAAATCCCAGAACCAAAAGCTGAAACCCAGACTGCAGTCTGAGTCATGATACAAACTAATCAGGCCAGCCAAATTCCAATCCTCTCATCTGCAAACATGGAAATTGGAATAGAAATTTTTCAAGGTCCTATCAGCTTAAAAGTCCATTTTGTCCAAAAATACTTACTTAAAAATCTGAGTCTTCAGTCCAAAATAAACTTGCCAGAAGAAATGCTTTCTTTATTTTCTGCCCTATGAGTTTGTGACTATTATTAGGTTGTAAAAATATTAAGTATAACTGGAAAATGAAAGCATAATTAACATTTACTTATAAAGTTCGATATCACTCATTAGCAATATAACACATAATGATTTATTAACTTTTTACCATAAAAACTTTGAAACATATTCAAAAGTAGACAGAATAGTATTAAAAAACCCAATGTACTCATCATACACCTTCAAAAATCGTCAACTCACGGTCAAATTTGATTCATCTATATACCCTCCCACTTTGAAGAAAATCCATGGCAATATAACATTTCTGTAAATATTTCAGTATCCGTGTCTAAAAGATAAGAGTTCCCTTCTTAAAAGTATAATCATGATACCATCATGACACCTAAAAATATTAACAATAATATCTTAATATGACAAACTTGCAAAATACATTTAGATATATACATGGCAATAAATAATACAGATTTAAGTACCACTTTCACTGATATTAAAAGATAAACCTAGGCACATTAAAATTTTAAAGAGTTTATTTGAGCATTCAGTGATTCATGGATTGGGCAGCACCAGACTGCAAGTGATTTGGGCTCCACCAAAGGGGTGCAAGGGAAAACTATTATAAGGTGTCTGTGGAAGCAGGACAGAGAAAATGTTTGATTGATTAAAGTGAAGAGTCCCTACTTAGAGGTAATTGGCAGTGCCTGATTGGTAAAGCTTCTAGATAGAGATTCACTGGTGGTTTCTGATTGGTTAAGCTTAAGTTTCATTTCACTGTTTTACAGTGTGTTTACTGTTTACAGTGAGTTTGGTTTCAGTTTACTTACATAGGAACCCAAAGCACTACCTAATGGTCTCCTAATCAATTTTTTTTTTTTTTTGAGACAGAGTCTCACTCTGTTGCCCAGGCTGGAGTGCAGTGGCATAATCTCCACTCACTGCAACCTCTGCCTCCCGGGTTCAAAAGATTCTCATGCCTCAGCCTCCCAAGTAGCTGGGATTACAGGCACACACCAACATGCCTGGCTAATTTTTATATTTTTAGTAGAGACAGGGTTTCACCATGCTGGCCAGGCTGGTCTTGAACTCCCAGCCTTAAGCAATCCGCCCATCTTGGCCTCCCAAAGTACTGGGATTATAGTCGTGAGCCATGCGCTTGGCCCCAGTTGATTTTTTTAACACTGACAAATTTTACTTTGAGTGTTAAGGCTATCTGTATATTCAAATTTTCCAGACTGTTATTTCTATTTTAATACATTATTTATATATATAATCTATTATATCTATACCTAATCTCTCTCTATCTATTCATGAAATGTCACATGGCACTATACTGAATGTATCCATAGAAGTAGAGTACTAAACACTCTATATATATTGAGCTTATTAGTTTTGTTTACTCATTGAGCTTGCCTGGTATTGAAAAGAAATTAAATTAGTTAGGCATGGTTTGTTTGTGATTAACCTTTCCTGTCTTCCACAGTTCAATTTATTGTCCTCTTCGTGATACCAAATGACTACTTTATGAATTGTTCCACCAATTTGCCAGCTATTATTCACGAGCTACATATTTTATCCAACTGAAGTGAAGTTTTTATTCTGTGACCCTTATTTTTCATATAACTCTCTATAACCACTTTGCTTCTACCATACTTACTCTCACATTCCTTCCCTAGCTTGCCTTGCCCTCCAAAACAAAAAAGCTTCAACCATGAAATTACTAATTGATATTCTGCCTTATAAACTTTGCCTTGAAAGATTCCTTTGAAAAATTAATTTCATTTCCTCGATCTAGACAATGATAAAATAATGAAATAATCAAACAGAAGTAGAAAAAGCATAATTTTTTAAAAAAGGAAACATCAAATTTTGTATTGAAAATTTACATCAGCATTTCACTAGTGAACAGACATTTCCTCTGAGAAAGAGTGATAATTACCATTTGCACCTCATGTAAGGATTTTCCTGAGGCCTTAGAAAGCTATAAATAATATAGTTTCTTTTGAAATAAAGAATAAAAAATTTAATTTTCTTTCATCACGTTAACAAGAAGTAAAATAGGTTACAAATAGTGGTGTAGTTAGTGGATTAAAGAGATTAGCTTCAAAATAACTGCATGCAGGACCTAAATGCTGAACTTAGGTTATCCAGGCTAAATAAAGGCCAGTCATCATCTTATTTTTATAGTTCAATCGTAAGTTAGGGCTTATGCGAGTAATGCACTTAAGAAAATATATATATTTGGAGGAGTTGGAAAAGTGTGGAAAATTTCAAAAATCAAATCACATTTCAAATAGATTAGGAGAACTCACTAATTAAAGGTGGATAGATTTCATACTGCTAAAAAAAAAAACCCAAACAAGTAAAAAAAAAAAAAAATTATATTATGATTAACCACCAATACAAATAATAGGCAAATTTATTAGTTTCTCTGCTCTTGCTTTACAACTGTAACCTTTATAACAAACCCTATTAGACCTTGTAGGAGACCCTGTTAATGCCCACACCATATCCCCTTGACTTGTCCGTGAGTTCTCTTCCACTGCTGTGGATAGTCATGCTGATGCTGACGGCTTCCCACCTAAAGGACCCACAGTTCTTTCTCCATTTTCTCTTTGTTCTTCCTGGAACCACCTTGCACATACACTACCCATGCCTAAGTTCTTATACCAGGGTCTGCTTTTGGGGAAAACCCTAATAAGACTGTTGGTAATAGAAATAGCACTAGAAAGCAGACCTTCAGAATGAGATTCTGGAATTGTATTACTTGCTGGTCAGAGGGCAGCAAGGATCCAATTTCTAGTGATAAGTGAGTGGTGATAACCCCTAACAGGCTACAGCAGTATAATGCCTGGAAGTTTTAACTGAGGTGGACTGTAATGTGTTACAGGAAGGAGAAAGTACAAGCTTATATAATAGCTCTAATACTTGAAAGACATGCGGTAATCAAAACATAAAGATTTTGGAGTATTTGTTAACTACTCTAGAAGCTTTGAAGAATGAGAATGACAGGCTTAGGTAAGCCATCTATCAATTCAGGGCATGCTGTAAAAGTCAGAAAAACTCCATGTCAGTATTTAAAATGAACCTTATCTCCGGCACTCAGCTAACATACTACACTGAAATCAGGCCTAAGATGTGATGAAGGAGCTTAGCTACAAAGACAACTAAATGCACAGCCCCAGCAAGTCTCCCATCACGGCTCTGACAGGGAAAGGGGGAGGGTGGTGATGCAGGGGAGGGTGATATTTAGGAGGGTGTACATGAGACCACTAAACACTCAAAACTGCTGAAACCTCTGGGCTGGCAGAATCCACCCTCATCCCATTCATAAAGGTAAGCCACCTCCAGTTGCATGGAGACCTGGCAAAGGACACACCTGAGGGGGGTGCCTTCCTCCAGATCTGCCCTTCATCTTTCATTGCCTTTAGACCAGTAACTAGGGTCAGGTCCTACTGACAAAAGCTCCAACTGTAAGGCGCAGTGGCTAACACCTGTAATCTCAGCACTTTGGGAGGCTGAGGCAGGTGGATCTGAGATCAGGAGTTCAAGACCAACTTGACCAACATGGTGAAACCTCATCTCTACTAAAAATACAAAATTATCTGGACATGGTGATGCATGCCTGTAATCCTAGCTACTTGGGAGGCTGAGGCAAGAGAATCGCTTGAACACGTGAGGCGGAGGTTGCAGTGAGCTGAGCTTGCACCATTGCACTCCAGCATGGGCAACAAGAACAAAACTCTGTCTAAAAAAAAAAAAAAAAAAAAAAAAAAGCTCCAACTGTGAAGGGCAGTCCCTGCTATGGGAAGAAATCACCTATTCACCGAAAAAGCAGCTGAGCCTATCTGACATGTGTCATTAGAACTGAGAGCACACATAAGGACGTGGACGTTGAGGGTGCTGAGCTGAGGCATGGGGAAAGAATGCTAGATAGAGGAGAGTGCTTTCATATGGAGGCAATCTCTGGTGATTCATAATTTAATTTGTAGCAAGGAAATCGTAAGTAGGTCCTAAAACACTAATGGGATGTCAATGTGACAGACAGGATTCCAAAATAACAGGCATCAGAGGTGGCACTTAGCCATCAGAAGCAAGGTGAATGCATGCCATTAAAGGTAGTAAGGTCAGAGCAGTAACCAGAGAGCTCGACCTGCAGGGGTCTGTGGCAATGGTTGATAAGTCATTAGCCATTTTGTTTATAGAAGCAAAAGAGATGGGTAATGTTTTGTTGCTAGTGCTGCTGTCACGAACTAAGTGACTTAAACAAGAGAAATTTACTGTCTCACAGTTTTGAAGGCCAGAAGTCCAAGATCAACACATTGTTGGTTCCTTTTAAGGGCTGGGTGAATCTGTTCCATGACTCTCTCCTATCTTCTGGTGGTTTGCTGGCATTCTGTAGCATTCATTAACTTATAAAAGCATCACCCCAATCTCTGCCTTCATCTTCACATGACATTCTCCTTGTGTACATTTCTGTGTCAAGATTTTCTTTTTGATAAGAATATCAGCCACATTGGATTAGGGGCACAACCTACCCCAGTATGATCTCATGGTTACTCATTACACATATTAACCTATGACAAGTAGTTAATAAGGTTAATTTTTTATTTATATTTGCAAAGAAGACCAAGAACTAAACAGAAGATCGATGTTCTGTTTCCAGATCTAAGGCAGTTCTTAGACCCAAAGCCCATCAAGGGGAGGCTGAGTCCTCTTGAGCGAAAGAGCTAATGTTTCTCCAATAATTCTTCAAGGGGATGTTCTGCCACATACCAGAGTATATGGCACCATATGCCAGTATATACAGTGGTGAAGGTAGAATACCCAAGCCTTTCAGGGCTACTGGATATAGGATCTAAGCTGACACTTATACCAGGTTATCCAAAATAGCTTTGTGGTCTCCCAATTAGAGTAAGGGCATATAGAAGTCAGATAATAAATGGAGCCCTGACTCAAGTCCATCTCACCACTGGCCCAATGGGTCTCCAGACCCACCAACTGGTCATGTACCTGGTCCCTGAGTACATAATTGAGATGGATATACTTAGAAGCAGCTAGAATCCAAACACTGGTTCTCTGAACTATGAAACAAGAGCCATTATAATAGAAAGGGACAGGCCGGGTGCGGTGGCTCACGCTTGTAATCCCAGCACTTTGGGAGGCCGAGGCGGGCGGATCACGAGGTCAGGAGATCCAGACCACGGTGAAACCCCATCTCTACTAAAAATACAAAAAAATTAGCCGGGCGTGGTGGCGGGCACCTGTAGTCCCAGCTACTTGGAGAGGCTGAGGCAGGAGAATGGCGTGAACCCGGGAGGCAGAGCTTGCAGTGAGCTGAGATTGCACCACCACACTCCAGCCTGGGCGACAGAGCGAGACTCCGTCTCAAAAAAATAAATAAATAAAAATAAAAAATAAATAAATAAATAGGGACAAAGAAAAACCCTGGTATCACTTCTGCTCTGTCCCTGGCCCAAATAATATATCAGAAAGAATATTTCGGCCAGGTGGAATAACAATTTGTGCCACCCTCAGAGTGCTTCCTGCAAAAAAACCATACGGCCCATAGATGAGTCAGCTAAATACACTGGTGCAAGAGGAAAACTACTGTCACTCTACAGCCCAAGGCAAGGGTGAACTACTGCGATGTTACTCAAAATGTAATACATAGACTAACACCAATTCATAAATTGTTTTTTGTAAGTCGACAAAATAATTATTAAAAGTGAGAGTACATATTTGGAAACATTCGAGCAATTTGACATTGCTGTAATAACTGTGGTTTTATATTTTACAAAAAGATCACTCATGTTGAACTGAAAACAAACACAAAATATGGTTCCTTCACATGATCAATTTGAGTAGCACTGTTCTAAAGGACAGTGATGAAAGGAAATCCATCAGGCAGAGCTTCATAACTTTACATGAAGAGAGAAGTGGTTTGAGGTGAGAACAATATCAATTGTTGGGCAGTGGCTAGTGGTTCTGCTAACTGATCAGAGGCCTGAAAGAAGCAATACTTCATGATCAGATACAAGGAGGTCTGAGAAGGAAGCATGTGGATGACCCTATAGGTGTGAATACAAAGTGTGAATACCTAACAAAGCATCTATAGTAGAGGCAGCATTGAACAACCAGATGGAAAAGATGACCCATCCAATGAATGTCAGCCAGTCTTTGTCCTCAGCCATCACAATGGTTGCACAGTGGACACGGAAACTGACTAGCTATAATGTCAGGGATGGAGGCTATGCATGGGCATAAAAGCATATACTCCCTCTCACCAAGGGTGATCTAGCTATTGACAGTGCTGAATGTCTGACCAATAAGTACTGGCCCAAAGTGACCCCTCAATACAGAACCATCCCTCAAAAAAGCCAACCAGACATTTGTGGCAGGTTGATTACATCAAATTCCTTTCCACCTTGGAAGGCACAGCAATTCATCCTCAATGGGACTGATAGTTATTCAAACATACTTTTGCCTTCTTTGCCTCTGCCAGTCCATATTTACTAGCATAGCATCCACTGGTCCCACATTTTATGGCCATTCTAGCACTCCATCAAGCTGATGAACTACTAGCATTCCATCAAGCTGATGGCCAAAAGGCTCAGCTTTAGAATAACTGTCTATAGGACTGGTGCCCCATCCTCTTAAACAGGGGTCCCCAATCTCCAGCCTGCGGAGAGGTAACTCTCCATGGCCTGTGAGGAACCAGGCTGCACAGCAGGAGGTGAGCAGCAAGGAAGCAAGCATTATCGCCTGAGCGCTGTCTCTTGACAGATCAGGAGTGGCATTAGATTCTCATAGGAGGTGAACTCTACTGTGAACTATGCATGCAAGGGCTCTAGGTTGCATGCTCCTTATGAGAATCTAACGCCTAAGGCAGAACAATTTCATCCTGAAACCATCCACTCTCCCCATCCCAGCCTCCCACCTCTGTCCATGGAAAAACTGACTTTCACAAAAGCAGTCCCTGGTGCCAAAAAGGTTGGAACTGCTGCTCTACAGCGCAGTATATGAGTCAAACCAATGATCATTACACAATGTTCTGTCCCCTTAGCATGGGTGTGGGAACTAAGGGGTAGAAGTAGAATTGGCAGCACTCACCACTTAACCCACTTGGGAAATCTGTCCATCCTCAGTAGCCAAGTTGGGGAATTTGTACTTCCCGTTCTCTCAACTTCAGACTCTGTGGGATGTGATACCTTAACCCCTATGAGTGGAACACTTTCACCAGAGAGCAAATAACTTTCACCCAAACCCTTTATTTTGGTGCCTGATTTAAAAGAGAATCTGAGTTAACTTTAACACAGATAGATACAATTATTATCACCTTATATTGAGCAATGAGGCACGAGGAAGTTTAAGTGGACCAGGGTCACACAGCTAATAAGTGATAGAATCAGAACTTCACCCTGGGCAGTCTCATCTAGAGTCCTTGCTTTCAACCTCTACTCTAAATTGTCTGTTTTTAAAGTTCATGTTTTTGTATTTAGTTGTCTTGGAGCAAAGCATTCCTATATTATTTTATGTTTCTAAGGCAGGTGTGGCTAGCACCTCCATAATTAAAATAAAGTTCAATTAAATCTGAACAAATATTACTTAATATAGGTTTTTTATTATTTTAATACAGGTTTCAATGTAATCAGACAGTAACAATGTCTAGCTCTGCCTTCATTTAGCATGTATCTATAAACATGCTCCTTAAAAACATACCTAAACACACACAAAAATAAAAGATGTCTTTATAACAAATTTTCACAAGTTATGCATTTTTGAACAACAGTTAACAGGATTAAGTTCAAGGTAACAGTTGCCAGTGACTTTCATCCCTAGGAAGTAGGTAAATCAACCAGGCTAGGAGTTTTCAAAAATAAACATAAACTCCTAGCTAATCCTTATCATTTAGCATCAACTGTCCTTCAGTTGGCCCTATGCTTGAGGCATCAGAGTGAAGCCCTGGAAACTAGTATTCAAATCACAATTATTTTAAAGTTTATAATGGGCAATTTCCTAAAAGTGATATGATAGAAAGAGTATGAATTCTGGAGTCAGACAATCCCAGTTTTGCAACTTATTTGCTATGTGGCCTAGAACAAGTTATTTAACTTTTGGATCTTCAGTTTTCCAATATATAGAATGTGGAAGAAAAAAGATTGAAGTATGCAAAGTGCCTAGTGTACCATCTAGCATCCAGCAGCTACTTAATAAGTAGTAGTTTCCTTCTTCATAGGTATTATTAATTCATGTTTACATAGTTACTTGCAACTAAAATAAATAATATAGAAAACTCCTAAGGGTCTTATAAGTTTAGATGGAAATAAATTGGAAGCTTGCATAAACAGATTAAAACATGGATTCACAAGAAGAGGAAATAACAATAATAGATTAGAAAGTAGGTAGACCCAGCCATAGGAAAGAAAATTTAAATACTACTCAGCAATATCTCCAGGATACCATCAGAACTATTTTGGTCACCCCATAGGGGTAGACATGGATATCCACTGCTATGATTTTGCACTGTACGAATATGGTAGCCTCTAGCCACAGGTGGCAAATTGAGCACTTGAAATATAGCTAGCCCAAATTGACATATGCTGCAGAGTAAAAAAAAAAAAAAAACAAAAAACTGGATTTCAAAAACTTGGTATGAAAAAATATATAAAATATCTCATTAAAAATATTTAGATTGATTACATATTGAAATAATATTTGGATTTATTGTGTTAAAGAAAACATTGTTAGATTTAACTTCATTTCCCGCTTTTTACTTTCTTTATGGTGGCTACTAGAAATTTTAAATTTACATAAGTGGTTTGCATTATATTTCCACTGGACAGCACTGATGTGAGGTCCTAATTTAACTTGAACAGCACTGATGTAGAGTCCTCATTCTTAGGGTCCCATGTTCTTCCCTCCCCGTCTTCCATTCTTTAGCAAAGACCTAGCACTACAGTAACAACAATTTTCACTCATATCCCTGTATGAGGGCCCCACTATCCTGGATGTAACACACGGATGATTTGCCACAAATAGTCTTTAAATGATTTATAAAATATATAGGAATGAATAAACGGATAAATAACTCCCAGGGAAAAATGTCCCTCAAAGACAATATTCACATAGGCAAGACTCTGTGGTACTTTCTAACACACTTTAAAAGGAACATTATTTTAATATGCACTATCCATTCATGACATTCAAGACAAGTGAAGGTTAGCTGTCTACTAGAAAAAATAAAATTTTGAACTTGAGGCATTTATTCATATAATTAAGAGTCTAGGAAAACTGCCTGAATTAGTCAAGGTTCTCCAGAGGACAAAAAAAAAATGTATATATACATATATGGAGATTTACTGGGGAATTGACTCACAAGATTATGGAGACTGAAAAGTCCACCAATGATTAATTCATTCATTCATACTTTACATAATTTAAAAGTCCCTGACATCAAGCAGGGTACCCAGGAAAGCCGGTGGTGCGATTCAGTCCAAATCTAAAGGCCTGAGAACTAGGGAGGCTGCTGGTGTAAATCCCAGAGTCCAAAGGAGTTCAAAGGCTTAAAGGAGGCACTCCATGTCCAAAGGCAGGAGAAGATGTCCCAGCTCAAGAACAGAACAAATTTGCCCTTCCTCCACTTTCTTGTTCTATTCAGGCCCTCAAAACCAGACTGAATGACACTCACCCACATGGGTGAGGACAATCTTCTTTACTCAGTCTACTAAGTCACATGTTAATCTCTTCCAGAAACACACTCAACAGACAGACCCAGAAATAATGTTTTACCACTTACCTAGTCCAGTCAAGTTTGACACATAAAATTAGCCATCACACCACCTCAATCCTCTACACAAATTTGGCTGAAACTAGTTTGATAAGTCTTTCTATCAGAGGCTTCAGTGGAAAAACTGACCAGGTGATATGGTTTGGCTCTGCATCCCCACCCAAATCTCATCTCAAATTGTAATCCCCATGTGTTGAGGAAGGACCTGTAATCCCCACGTGTCGACAGAGGAAGTTGATTGGATCATGGGGGTGGTTTCCCCCATGCTGTTCTCATGATAGTGAGTGAGTTCTCATGAGATCTGATGCTTTTATAAGGGGATCTTTCCCCTTTGCTTTCTCTGTCTCTCCTGCCACCTTGTGAAGAAGGTGCCTGCTTCCTGTTCCACCATGACTGTAAGTTTCTTGAGGCCTCCCCAGCCATGCAGAACTGTGAGTCAATTAAACCTCTTTCCTTTATAAATTACCCAGTCTCAGGGAAGTTATTTACAGCAGTGTGAAAAATGGATTAATGTACCAGGCAACTCCACAGACTCTGGGTATCTTCTTCAAGTGTTTCACAAATACAGTTTCCCAATCTTTACAGAACATGAGACTCCAAAAATAACCAAATTCTCACTCACCGTACTCACACTCCCCCCAAAAAATCTACTCACCACAAACAAAGCAATCTAATCTGATAGTAGAAAAATCAAAATTAATGAACAGAAAAAAATCTGTTTTGGAGACAAAAACCAGAGAACCACTGGAGAAGATGACATAAACAGTGAAAGATCACAGGATGGCTTTTCATCTTCATAACTCTGCTGTTAGTAAACAACACACACTAATATTTTGCTTCTATGAAAATCTCCTGTCTAAATTTTCAAGGAAAAATTATTAATATAAAAATATGAAAAATATAAACTTTTTTTTTACTTTGAAAGTTTTTAATCTCTTAGACAAGTATAATTATAGCAAGCACTTTTCTACAAGTAACTTTAAGCTAATGGACATATAATGGATAACAGTAAGTGTCCTAGAGTCAAGTTACCTGGGTTCAAATGCCAGCTCTGCCACTTAGGTGCTGTGTGACCTTGAGAAAATCCCTTAACCTTTCCCTGCTCAGTTTCCTCCTCTATAAAATGTGGATAATAGCAGCTACCTTAGGGAGTTGTTATAATTAAATACATTAACATATAAAGCATTTAAAACAGTGCCTGACACATAGCAAAATCTAAATAAGTGGTACTTATTATTATAAATGACCAAAAATTAAGTGACAGTAACTGGTACATCTAATCTCACCTAATTGTCTTTTCATTTAATTGATGACTGTTCTCCTCACTAAGGACTTCTTTAATTCTTCCAACAGGTGTTAAAATGTTACTAGGTTTAAGAGCCAAAGGATACATATTAAATACATTTTTTGCAAGACTCAATAAATATGGTTATATAGCACTAACCACTTCTAACAAGAGCAGGAAAAAAAAACATTTCAGGAAAAACGTTTTGTATTAAGAATAGGAAAGTTAACAGATTGATACCATTAATACCAATGGACATAATACTTAAGGCCCAAACCACACCATATTCCACTAGCATTTACTAAGTGTCAATTGTGTGACTGGTGTTTCCAAGATACTGGACATACAAAGAAGACAAGGACTCTATCCTTAAGGGCTCAGGCTGAGTATGTAGGCAATATACAATTATGTTACGATGTAAACTATGGTTTGAATGTGTCCCCCAAAGTTCATGTGTTGGGAACTTAATCCCCAATGCAATAGTGTTGAAAGGTGAGAAATTCAAGAGGTGATTAGGGTATGAAGGCTCTGCCCTTCTGAATGGATTAATGCCATTAAGGTAGGAATGGGTTACTCATAAAAAGAACGAGTTCAGCCCCTCTTGCCCCTTTTAACTTCCACCATGAGATAACAGCATGAAGGCCCTCACCAGATGCCTCCCCTTGACCTTGGACCTCTCAGCCTCCAGAACTATAAAAAAACATTTCTTTTCCTTATAAATTACTTAATCTGCAGCATTCTGCTATAGCAACATGAAATGGACTAAGACAATGTATTATAACAGAAGTATGAGCAAAGTGCATTACAGGCAAAAGAAGAAATCTGAACAAAGCCAAAGAAGCATGAAACTGCATAGCATATTTAGGGAATGGTAACTCACCTAATATGGCTTCAGCATTCCATCAAGATCTTACATTGCTCTTGTTTTTTCAAACATTAACTACCTGTCATGTGCAAGGCACCAAAGAAACAGACATGTAATCCATAGCCTCTGGGAAGGTAATATCTGTTTCGGGTGCTAATGTATAAATAGTTAACTGCAAGAACAAAGGAGTAAGAGCATTCTAGGAAGGAAAAAAGGCATATGCAAAGGCATTCTGAGAACCAGAAAGAGTTTAACAAGTCTAAATCCATGGGAGGATCCCAAGATAAAGGCAGAGGTGGGATCATTGGATGTTTTGGATGCCAGGCTTTTATAATAAAAGCGACTAGTAATCACTAAAGGATTTAAAATAAGATCACGACCAGATCTATGTTTTAACAAAGCCCTTCTGATAGAAGGCCAGTAAGGAGTAATCCAGGAGGGAAAAGGGATAAGGAAATAGCATTAGTGATGGTGACAGAAAAAAAGGAAAGAACATATTCAAGAGGGTCTTCGATGAGAAAATTTGGTAAAAGTAAGGAAGAAAGAGATTCCTTGGATGGTGCCTTGAGTTTTTTCCTAATCCCTCTATCCCCCTAGTAGAAACATCTTCTCCTTTGAACCTATTTTATTTCTACCTTAGTGGCCTTTTAAGGGGGTACCTATTTATTCATGTCTCCCTCCTCCTACTGGTAAACTCATTATGGGCAGAGACTGTGCCTTATCCCCCTTATATTCTTAGCAGGACCAGAACTAGGGTGAGGAGAGTGAGGCATTCAACTTCAGGTTCATGCTGGTACAAGGTTGAAATCTGTTTCTATTTAAAAATTTCGTATTTTGTTCATCATAGACTTTTTGCACACGTTTTGATTTTTTAAACATTAAATTAAAATACTGTATATTATTTAGTACTTTGGCACACTCTTAAATTTTATACCTGTGGCAAGTACCTCACTTACCCCTAGTCAAAGACCTGATACTCAGTGTGTTCCTGACGTAGTACCTAACACAAGCAGGTACTTAAATGCATGTTGAATGAAGGAAAAGCAAACAAGTGGCATAAGCAACAGGATGGATGGTGGTGGGCCTTTTACAGAGACAGTGAATACAGGAAGAGCAAAAGACTTTAGAGGAACATGAGTTTATAACGCATGTCAGAAGCACTGCTTGGTGTATTACAGATTAATTTATTATTCAACACTGGAAGCATGTATAATAGGAAATATTAAAGGATGACATTACTCAAGGAATTGTCCTCAAGATATTTCCCCATTCTCTTTTTAAAATTTACACTAATATTTGAGGTATTGTAGCAATATCTAATTTCTCAGTTCAGCTTTTAAGTTAACATTTCTTAGGATGCCAAGGTGAGATGCTTGTTACATATATGTACCATTAACACTGCTATGGTATGAATGTTTGTGTTCCCCCAAAATTCATATGTTGAAATCCTAATCCCCAAGATAATGGTATTAAGAGGTGGAACCTTTTGGGAGGTGATCATGTCACGACAGCAAAGCCCTCACGAATGGCATTAGCACCTCTATTATAAAGGCCCCCGAAAAATGACTTGCATCTTCCACTATTTGAGGACACAGCTAGAAAGCACCATTTAAGAATCAGAGAGAGGGCCCTACCAGACACTTCCCAATCTCCAGAACTCTGAGAAATGAATTGTTTATAAGCCACCCAGTCAATGGTATCTTATTATAGCTGCCCAAATAGACTAAAGACAAACACAGTCTTTGATATGACTTCATCAAACGGCACCCACATTACTCTATTTCTGTATCCTTGCTCACTTTTCTTCATAGCATTTGTCACTACTAGATGCAGTATAAGTTAGTTATTTTTCTTTCCCCTTTAAAAAAGATTCACTCCATGAGAACACGGAATTTTTCTGTTTTGTTCATAGTTATATCCCCAGCACCTAGAATAATTGCCATTGAAGGTCATGACAAAGAGTGGGAGGGTGGCTGGAGGTTGGCTTACACTGGAGCAGAAATAAGACAAAGAAAATAAATAAAACCCTGTGTGGATACAAAACTAGAGCTAGGAGCTCACAAGAATTTAACAGAAAGCCTCAGGAGCCAAAAACAAAGATGCAATTGCAAACCAGAGCAATAAGCTTGGGAGCTTACCTGTAGTCACCTTGGGAAGTAACCAGTGGGCTTGGGTTTAACAGCCTTTGGCCAGATGAGATTCAAATCTCTGGATAAAGCTGGTACCCTCAAAAGATTACATACTTGGCTATCACTGGCCAAGAAGATAAAAGGAAACTTGGATTTCTCAGCCTGGGCTCTGGGAAGAATAAAAAAGTCTCCCTGAGAATTCTTAAATATGACCTAGCCTCTTATCTTTGGGGCTTTAAATTTATACCACCCAGATGGTCTAGGAATCCCAAGCCAAGAAAGTATATAGCGGTTCTGGGCGTGATAGTTATCAATGTATTTTCTCACAGCTCCCAATGCACCCTTCTTTGTCTTGCTTTATATATTGGAGCTGGACCCTACAAACATTTCTCCTTTGACTTCTGGCTCAATGTTAAGCTTCATCAAAAGGAGGGACAAGGCTGATCAGCCCATTGAAAAAAAGGTAAGCGATTCCAAACAAACTGGTTTTACTTATTAAATATAATAAAACATAAAATATTTGTTTCTGAAAACCTAACAGAAAGTTAATACATAGAATTGCCATCCAATATGAACATTTCCAATGGTAGGGCTGGCCTTAAGTCAAGCTTAATTTTTCATATACTGAAACATTACCCATCTAACATTTGAACAGATTTTTTATCTGCTTCGCCTCTTACTCAATAGCTGTTGTCTTTGAAGATTTAGAGCCTCACACCTAAATGGATAGCTTTTAAGTAGTTTTTTAGGCCAGTGGGCCCGACATTCGTCATAAGATTGGTTGCCTATATATCCCATTTCACATTCCAAATATCTTCCCATTTTATAGAATGATAAAGGGTTATATGCATTTTGGATATAGTAAGAATGAAAATCATTGAGAAAAACCTGGGTTGCCAATTTATATATTTATTGCTTATCAGTTAAACTTTAACTTGCTCTATATTAACTTTAACTTGCTTATATTAGGACTGCAAAGTACAAAACGTACTCCAACCCATATCCTAGCAAGTACCACCTTGCCAAGGTTAATTTTATGTGTCAATTTAAGGTCCCCAGATATTTGGTCAAACATTATTTGGTGAAGGTGTTTAAATCGGTAAACTGACTAAAGCAGGCTGCCCTCCCTAACATGGGTAAGCCCCATCCAATTAGTTGAAGGTCTGCATAGAACAAAAAAGTTGACCTTCTCTTGAATAAGAAAAAATTCTTCCAGCCCAACTGCCTTTAAAATAGGATAGTAGTTTTTTCCTGCCTTCTGACTTGAACTGAAACATCAGCTCTTCCTGGGTCTCAGGCCTGCTGGTCTTCAGAATGGAACCACATCACTGGCTCTCCTGATCTCCAGCTTGCAGATCTTGCATCCTGCAGGTCTTGGAACTTGTCAGCCTCCATAATCACACAAGCCAATTCCTTATAATAAATGTCTTTATATACATATGCACATATCCTATTGGCTCTGTTTCTCTGGAGAACCCTAATACACACTGCAAATGACCTCTTATTAACTCCTGCTAAAACATCCCTCCTAAATAGCTACAAATGTTCCAGACCTTTTCCTTTCTCCTCCCACTTCAAAAGGTAAAAGTATTGTGTTTACTAACTTGTCTTCTCATTGTCCCCATTCCCCCATGCTACTACCTTGTGGAAACACATTCCTACCCCACCTCTGTAATCATGTGGTTAGAACATGAGCTTTGAAATCCTGCCTACCCTCTGGATTACAGTTGTTTGGCTAGATATCTTCCAAGCTGAGCCAATCAGAAGCCATAAATGTAAATTAGATTTTTGAAATTTGTATTTAGAAACTGAAAGAGAGTTGATTGAAGTCCCTCTCTGCCAGCAACCATGTGTGGGAGTTAGGCCTAAGAAAATGGAGACACACTGAAACAGAGGTAAAAGCTGAAAGAAAAAAAAATAGCATCCTACTGATACCTAATTCCCTCATTCATACCTGAAGCTTAGCCTCACCCTGTCTTTCCCTGACCCCTTTACAGTGGTCAATAAATTCCCTTTTGGCCTAAACTAGTTTGAATTAGGTTTCAGTCAGTCACACCTAGAGAAGACACAGTAAATTCCTACTGCATGTAAATCATTACAGAAATCTGTGAATTATATTAAAAATAACCAAACTTAGTTATTCAAATGTTTTCCAAAATTTGTTTGCCATAAATTGATATTATTCAAATATATATATATATGTTCAATATTTGTCCTAGAAATATTAACAATGAAGTTACTTAAAATGCAAAGATTGCCTAGGAAGAATGTCTCTTTGCTTGTTTTTACAAGGGACTTATCAAATTAGGAAGCAAAATTAGAAATCATAATGAGTTCCATGTTCTCTGGTGAACACTATGAGGTACCATTAAAAATGTTATATAAACCAGGAGCAGCGGGTCACACCTGTAATACCAGCCTTTGGGAGGCTAAGGCAGGAGGATCACTTGGGCCCAGGAGTTTGAGACTGCAGTGGCTTATGATGGCATCACTGCACTCTAGCCTGGGCAACACAGTGATAACCCATCTCTTTAAAAGAAAAAAAAAGAAGAAACAAGAATATGCTGCTTTAAGTTTGTACTATTTTTATAAATTAATTTTAATTTTAAAAACATTTTAACTGCTATATAAAAATAATACTATAACTAAAAATATTGTAATCTGAATCTTTAAGGAAAACCATACAAATTTACTAAATGAGGTTATCATTATCAAATATCTTCTTGGCACTTTTAAGTTTTAAATTCAGTGTTTTCTTAGGTGGTTAAAGGCTGAAATTCATTATCTTCTTATAGAACTCTTGTTATATAGAAAGCACTTAATTATGAAGTAGTTATTCATACACATGAAAGATAAACTGGTCCTGAATTTCCTCCTCAATAATATAAATGTTATCCTAAGAAACAGGAAAAAAATGGTGGCTTGGATAATTAAAATTCAGAGATAAACACAATCTTCAGTACCCAAATTCAATTGAATTCAAAGTCTTCAATCACCTACTATTTTATAAAGCTGCTGACAAATATTAAAGTTTTAACGGTTGTTTTCTCTAATTTCATTGCCCTTATAGATTTTCCTGAATGATGTGCTAAGTAGAATAATTGTGAATAAGGAGAAAGTAAGAGAGAATATAAAAAGCTAACACACGTATACACTTCAAAAACAAACTTGGTAAGAACTTAGTCACAAAGGGTATAAACCCTCTCAGGATCATAACTCCAGGTGACTTTTCTTTTTCACTCTTCCTAATTTTATCAACTACAAAAGGGAATCAGATAATCCTAGAACAGGTAAGAGAGGAAAAGCAGGCTTGGAAGTGGTCAACAGACTCTATATAAGGCCATTAAAGCAACTTGGGAGTGAGAAGTAAACTAGTTAGTAGAAGTATTAATAATAATTTCAGGCCCCAGAATCATGCTCACAGATTGGAAAGGTTAGATTTTTCTGTTGCTTTAATTTTATAGAATTGCAGGAAATATTATAAGCTTCATTTGTCCAACAGCATCATGAGAACAGGTAATGAATACAATATTTCAGGTTCAGCTCACAGAACTAATTTTCAAAAATTCTCATATAAGTGAAAAACCTCTTATCCTATTGCAGTGTTCTCAATCTCATTCCCATTAAGACTCTTCACATAACAACCACTCTGTTAAGAGAATGACAGAGGGATTACCAAAACAGAAAGGGTACACATGCTGATAGTAATATCCAGTTCACAAATATTTCTCCATGCAGTTCTAACCCAGGAAACATGTTTTGTAATTATGAAACTTTCATATTTTCTACTATATAGCAGCATTCATTCTAAACAGTGAAATATTCTAAAAAGTTTTGAGTCTATATTAAGGAGAACATTTTAATTAATGTGTCTATCAAACTCAGAGTTAATATAAGCAACATCAATGAAAGGTTTGTGGAAAAGAATGTTTTATTTTTATGGGTACACAGTGTATATATTTATGGGGTACATGAGATATTTTGATACAGAAATACAGTGTGTAATAATCACATCAGGGTAAACAGGGTATCCATCACCTCAAGCATTTATTTCTTTGTGTTACAAACATTCCAATTACACTCTAGTTATTTTAAAATATATAATAAATTAATGTTGACTGTAGTCACCCTGTTATGCTATCAAGTACTAGGTCTTATTCATTCCATCTAATTATATTTTTGTACCCATTAACCATCCCCACTGCCCCACTACCCTTCCCAGCCTCTGGTAACCATCATCCTACTCTCATCTTCATGAGTTCAATTGTTTTAATTTTTAGCTTCAACAAATGAGTGAGAACATGCAAAGTTTCTCTTTCTGTGCCTGGCTTATTTCACTTAACGTAATGTCCTCCAATTCCATCCATGTTGTTGCAAATTACAGGATCTCATTATTTACAATTGAATAATACTACATTGTGTATATGTAACACATTTTCTTCATCTATTTGTCTGTTGATGGACACTTAGGTTGATTCCAAATTTTGGCTATTGGGAATAGTGCTGCAATAAACATGGGGGTGCAAATATGTCTTTGATATATTGATTTCTTTTCTTTTGGGCATATACTTAGCAGTGGGATTGCTGGATCATATGGTATTTCTCTATATTTCTAGTTTTTTGAGGAACCTCCATACTGTTCTCCATAGTGGCTCTACTAATTTACATTCCCACCAACAGCACACAAATGTTTCCTTTTCTCCACATCTTCTCCAGCATTCATTATTGCCTGTCTTTTGGAGGTAAGCCATTGTAACTGGGGTGAAATGATATCTCCGTGTAGTTTCGATTTGCATTTCTCTGATGATCAGAGATGTTGAACATCTTTTCATATGCCTGTCTGCCATTTGTATGTCTTCTTTTGATAAATGTCTATTCAAATATTTTGCCAATATTTTAATTGAATTACTAGATTTTTTCCCATAGAGTTGTTTGAGCTCCTTATATATTCTGGTTATTAATCCCTTGTCAGATGGATAGTTTGCAAATATTTTCTCTCATTCTGTGGGTTGGCTCTTCACTTTATTGTTTCCTTTACTGTGCAGAAGCTGTTTAACTTGATGTGATCCCATTTGTCCATTTTTGCTTTGGTTGCCTGTGAGGTATTACTCAAGAAATCTTTGCCAAGTCCTATGTCCTGAAGAGTTTCTACAAAATTTTCTTGTACTAATTTCATAGTCTGGGGTCTTAAAGTCTTTAATCCATTTTGATTTGATTTTCTTAGATGGCAAGAGATAGGGGTCCAGTTTCATTCTTGCGCATATGGACATCAAGTTTTCCCAGCACCATTTACTGAAGAGACTGTCTTTTCCCCAATGTATGTTCTGGCACCTTTGTCAAAAATGAGTTCACTGTAGGTGTGTGGATTTGTTTCTGGGTTCTCTATTCTGTTCCATTGGTCTGTGTCTGTTTTTATGCCAGTACTATGCTGTGTTGGTCACTATAGCTCTGTAGTATAATTTGAATTCAGATAATGTGATTCCTCCGGTTTTGTTCATTTTGCTTGGGATGGCTTTGTCTATTTTGGGTCTTTTGTGGCTCCATATAAATTTTAGGATTATTTTTTATGTTTCTGTGAAGAGTATCACTGGTATTTTGATAGGGATTACATTGAATCTGTAGACTCCTTTGGGTAGTATGGACATTTTGACAATACTGATTCTTCCAATCCATGAACATGAAATATTTTTCCATTTTTCCATGTCCTCTTCAATTTCTTGCATCAGTGTTGTATAGTTTTCACTGTAGAGATCTTTCACATTTTTGGTTAAGTTTATTCCTGGGTATTTTTTTTATGAGATTACTTTCTTGGTTTCTTTTTAAGACTGTTCACCCTGGCATATAGAAACACTACTGATTTTTTATGTTGGTTTTGTATCCTGCAACTTTACTGAATGTGTTTATCAGTTCTAATAGCTTTTTGGTGGGGGCTTTAGGTTTTTCTAAATATAAGACTGTATCACCTGCAAACAAGGATAATTTGACTTCTTCCTTTCCAATTTGGATGCTCTTTTTTTCTCTTGTCTGATTGTTTAGCTGGGACTTGCAGTACCATGTTGAATAACAGTAGTGAAAGGAAGCATCTTTGTCTTGTTCTAGATTTTATGGGAAAGGTTTTCCAGTTTTCCCCATTCAGTAAGATACTAGCTGTGGGTCTGTTGTATATTGCTTTTACTGTGTTCAAGTATGTTCCTTCTATACCAAGTGTTTTGAGGGTTTTATCATGAAGGGATGTTGAATTTTATCAAATGCTTTTTCAGTATCAAATGAAATGATCATACAGTTTTTTTCAGTATTAAATGAAATGATCATATAGTTTTTGTCCTTCATTCTGTTGATATGATATATCACATTGATTGATCTGTGCATGTTGAACCATCCTTGCATCCCTGGAATAAATCCCACTTGGTCATGATGAATGATCTTTTTGATGTGTTGTTAGATTTGGCTTGCTAGTGTTTTGTTGAGGATTTCTGCATCAATGTTCATCAGTAATACTGGCCTGTAGTTTTCTTTTTTTTTTATGTATCTTTGTCTGGTTTTGGTATCACGGTAATACTGACTTTGTAGAATGAGCCTGGAAGGAGAAACTACTTCCATTTTTCAGAATAGTTTGAGTAGAGCTGGTAATAATTTTTCTTTAAATGTTTGGTAAAATTTATCAGTGAAGTCATTGGATCCTGGGCTTCTCTTTGCTGGGAGACTTTTTATTACAGCTCATTCTTGTCAGTTGTTATTGGTCTGTTCAAGTTTTGGATTTCTTCATGGTTAAATCTTGGTATATAGCTGCTCACACTAGTCTCTAATGATCTTTTAAATTTCTGCAGTATACGTCATAATGTCTGTTTTTTTCATCTCTGATTTTACTGGATCTTCTCTTTTTTTTAGTCTGGCTAAAGGTTTGCCAATTTTGTTTATCTTTCAAAAATCAACTTGGTGAAAAAGATTAAATTCAGTACGTCTTAAATACTTTGGTACTTCAGGAGATTAATACAAAAAGAAAAAAAGACATGGATTCTTCAAACATCTCATAATGAAGAGAGCATAAACACATTAATTTTGTACATAAAAGAGGGAGGAGATATGTACATAAATGCTTCTCTAAGTATAGAATATTTACAGAAGGATATGTGAAAACCGAAAAGAATGATTGCCTTTGGGTCAGAGGACTGGGGGACTGGTGATCTGGGATAAGAGCACTTAATTTTCATTATATACTATTTCCCACTGTTGGAATATTTGAATGTATATACAGTCCTTTCTATTCCAATAAATAAATTAAAAAGCATAAACCATACATACAAATAACTTTTACAAAACAAAGTTACACATAAGAGATATAAACTCACTTGATATTCAAAGGATAGAAAGATCCTATTCACCTATAGAAGCAGAGTAAGTACCAATAAGTGGGTGGTCCATGAGATGGACTTTAAATGATGGGTAGAATAGATATATAACAAAAATCATTCCAGGGAAGAGAACACCTGAGTATAGCCACAAAGTTGGGAAGGGATGGGGCGTGTTTAGAAAAGTGATAGTTTAGAAGCTTAGGCTGCATATAAGGATGTGTTCTTTTTCTGTAGATGCCTGACAAAAAAAAAAAAAAAAAAAAAAACTATACAGTTAGCATCTTAAAAAACACACATTTACCATCTCACAGATTTTGTGGTCAGGAGTCTGAATTAGCTAGGTCCTCTACACAGGGTCTCACAGGCTGAAATCAAAATGTCCACCAAGACTATGGTTTCCTCTTAAGCACAGGGCCCTATTTTAAGATCACTGGTTGCTGACATAATTCATTTCCTTGCAGTTTTGAGACAGACACTCCCCCATTTTCTTGCTGTCAGTCAGGAGCCACTCTCAACTTCTAGATGCCACCAGCGATTCCCTGCCTAGTGGTCCCTCAACAGGCTCTCTAATGCTCCCAAGATTTGAATCTTTCTAACTTCAGGGAAAACCCAATCCCTTTTAAAGGCTCACTTGATTAGACCAGGCCCACCCAGATAATGGCCCTCTTAACTGACTTAAAGTCAACTGATTAGTGACCTAATCACAAGTAACTCTACAGGATGTATACCCTATAGGATGATGTATTAGTCCATTCTCACATTGCTATAAGGAAATACCTGACACTGGATAATTTATAAAGAAAAGAAGTTTAATTGACTCACAGTTCCACATGGCTGAGGAGGCCTCAGGAAACTTAGAATCATGGCAGAAGGCACCTCTTCATAGGGCAGCAGGAGAAAGAATGAGTGCAAGCAGGGGAAATGCCAGATGTTTAAAAAATGATCAGATTTTGCGATTCCTACCTCTGTTTGCTGTATTCTTGGCTGCCTTGTCTGTTACTGTTAGATTAATATTTAACTTACTAAGGTCCTCCTCACTCCACAAAGACCTAGCCTCTTTGTTACTTTTTTTCCCTCTATTTTCAGCCATTACTTTTGTGACCTTGCATAAATTCACACTACAAAAGTGTAAGTAGTCAATGGTTATATAGCTTCCAACTTTGTTTTTACAGTTTTATAACCTTATTTGATGTATTCATAGTTGCTAGTCTACAGTTGCTAGTCTCTCCTGACAACGTGGCATACGGTTCCAAATCTTCAAACAGTTATCATATTGCTATACTGATTTAACAAGGTGATCTGTATTCTCCCAAATTAAATACATGTAGAGCACTAGGATACCTTCTTCTGAGAAAAGGGTTATTTATTTTCTTTCTTTGATCTAGTTTTATAGCATAACAGCTAAGCTTACAAGTACCAACTGAGTTTCTACTAAGTGTAACACACTCTCTAGTAGGTGGGTGATGGTAGCAAACAGAAGATACATGACAAATCAGACATGAATCCTGCCCTCAAGTTATCTATAATAAGTGAAAAGAAAATCTTGGGGGCAGAATCAACCCAATTTTCCTTTCTCTTCTGATGTCAGGTGGGCTCTGAACACGATCCTCATAATCCCCAATTCCTAGTTTCCATGCACCATTGTGATCCCTACCCTTGAGTATGGGCAGGACCTGTGGCTTGTTTCTAGTCAAAAGAATAAGCAAAGGTGACACAACAGATGTGATACATGTACATGACTATGTGATTATGTTACATAAACTTGTCATACCCATTTTGTTGGAGTCTCTGTCTTTTACTGGCTTTAAGGAAGCAAGTGGCCACATGGCCAGGAACTGCAGGACGATTCTAGTTGCTGAAGCTGGCTCTGGACTGATAGCCAGCAAGAAATTGAAACCCTCAGTCCTACAACCACAGGAATTAAATTCTGCCAACAGCCCAAGTGAGCCTGAAAACATCTCCTTCCCTAATTGAGCCCCAATTGAGAACTAAGTACTGGAAAATACGTTGATTGAAGCTTTGTGAGACCTTGAGCAGAGGATTCAAGTCAGCTATGCCCTTACTCAGGCCCCAGAAACTATGAGACAACAAATACACATTGCTTTAAGCCACTAAGTTTATGGTAATACTGTTACACAATAGACGACTAATACATCTTTCTTCTTATATTATTCAAGTTGCTAACATCATAAGAGGTAAACTCAAGTATTCTAAACATCCAATCACCACTGGTGACATGAAATCCCCAGCCTACATGCTAGAGAAAACCAGAGTTGGTCACACAGCCAGACCCTTTTGTAAGATTCAAGCGGCAATCTGCCACCAATATTGCCAAAATAGCTAGGATGGCTGCCCGATTAACAGATCAAAAACTAAAGATCAGCTGCTAATTCCTACTTTGTACATTCTCAGAGAGTAAGGACCTTCCATTTCCCGACTAAATGCTCAGAATGAGCCATCAGGCATCAGGCCTGTTAGATAAAAATGAGAAATGTGAAGGATCAAGAGGCCCCACAGATGCTGGTAGAGAGGGCAAGCTTAAGGCGTAGAAGAAAACTGTCATTCCCACTTAATCCAAAAAAGTAAAAATATATTTTCTTTCAGATCTAATAACCACGTTTTCTTAAACAATAGCTTACTGGGGGGCCTGCATTCATTATAAACAAACCAGAGTAGGCTTATATATCATCTGAAGGTTCTTTTTAAAAAAATTTCTTTTGAGACAGGGTCTTGCTCTGTCACCTAGACTGGAGTGCAGTGGCACAATCATAACTCACTGCAGCCTCGACCTACTGGGCTCAAGGAATTCTTCTGCCTCAGACCCCTGAGAATCTAGGACTACAGGTAGCTGTGACCACAGCCAGGTACTTTTCTATTTTTTGTAAAGATGGGATCTCACTGTGTTTCCCAGGCTGGTCTCAAACTCCTGGGCTGAAGCAATCCTCCCACCTCAGCCTCCCAAAGTGCTGGGATTACAGGTGTGAGCCACCATGCCCAGCTAATTTTTATTTTTTCTTTTTTGTAGGGACAGGGGTCTCACTATGTTGACCAGGATAGTCTTGAACTCCTGGGCTCAAGTGATCCTCCTGCCCCAGCCTTCGAAAGTGCTGGGATTACAAGTGTGAGCCACTGTGCCCAGCCACCTGAAGGTTCTTTCCATCATTCTTCCAGAAGTCTCATCATCACAGGCTCATTGTAGTATAAATATTTTCACACAAGGAATGAAGGTGATGTGTTAGCATGATCTTATCAGGATCAAGGTAACTAAAAACAAATGACAAGATTTCTCTTTTTATTATTCAACATTGAGAAGCAGAAAAGTGTTCAACTGTTACTGTATTTATTTAATGCTCACTTTTTAAAGAGTAAATTCAGTTAGTTATGTGTTGTAAAATGTGGGATAAGACATAATCCTAGAGTAATGAAATTTTCTCCTTTGTAAAAGGAGATTCACTATAATTTTTCATGTAAAGGGAACGTGAAACCAATAACCTAGTTCCAAATGGACAGCTAATAAAATTAAGTTTGCACATTTAAGAGAAAGTTATTTTAATTTCCTTTAATTGTATACAATGTTAAAAGGCTTTTTGCAAATCATTAACAGTTAAGATGTACTTTCATTGACAATTTAGGTAGACAAAATATTCACTGTTGTCTGACAAAACCATTTCTATAACATTAGTAAATGCACAAGCACATTTCCAAAAATTGCAAGAAATAAAAGCCAAATAATTGGAAAGAATACACATTTACTCTAAGTAAAGCTTGATTATATGCCCAGAGATGAGCATGCAAAGTGTAGCCTAATCTATACTCCCACAATGCCTCAAGGTATCTCTGAGTGCCCTGTTTGTGAACATCTGGGTCAGTTCTATGGCTGACACAACAATGTCCTAAATAGGGAATGACAATAAATGAAATGTACAATAATGTAAAGCAGTATAACCTCTAGATACAATAAGGCACTAAATGTAACAATGTTAAAAATCAGCAATATAGAAGCTAATAATAAAACAAAACAAAAACATTTATGGGAGTTTCAGGGGGAATAAAAGCTAGACAGAGTAAATGAAAGATAATCTGTAAGTTATCTCTATTCTCTCCTGTCAGGGGCAAGATTCACATCCTGGTCTCTCCCCTGCTAATACCTGATGAATCAAACTGATGAACATACAGCCAATCAACAAAGCCAAAAAAAATGATACTTAAAATAAATACCTGAAAAGATTGATCCCACATTACATCTTACTTAATACTTCCAACTTGCCATGAGAAAGATACTAAGATATGCAAAGTTGAAAGTGATTCAAATTCTACACTAACAATTTAAATGCCTTGTAAGAGAAAGAATATTCACACATAATAATACAAAGCAAAGCATGAGATGAGTCATGAGAAGATACAAGTAAAGTGGGACCAGAGCTTAGAGGGTGAAAGATGACTTCTAGCTAAGATAAGGAAGGGCATCACAGAGGAAGGGGCATTTAAGTTAGATTTTAAAAGATAGAATTTGAAAATATAGAATATGGTAGCCTTCATTTCAATAAAAAGCAGCAGCATATGCCTTCATAACTGCAATGAAATATTATGTACATACTTATTGAATGTCTCTCTCCCTCAATAGACGTCAAGTTCTGAGAGGGCTGAGACTATCACTTTTTCTAATGGTCTCCTTAGGATCTAGCAGAATATCTGGTATGTCGCAGATGTTCAACAAATATTTATTAAAGGAATAAACAAACAGAGGCAGGAATACAGAGGACAAATCGCTCAATTTGCCTAGTAAATATAGAAGACAGGGAGGGACATGAAGAACAAAAGATCACTTAAGGTGAAATGACAGAAGACCTTGAAAAGTCAAACTGAGGAATGTTTATTTGGTTGGAAATAAGGAGTCACTGAAGATCTTTATGGAATGTAGTGACATAACTAGATCTGTGCTTTCAAAAGTATATCTAAAAGCAATGTATATGGCAGACCATAAAAAAGAGAAAATGAAGGCAGTCAAGAGATCATTATAGGAGTCTAGATCAAAGATAACAAGGACCTGAAGTAGAATAAAGGCAGTGGGAATAGAAAGTTAAAAAAAAAATAATGACAGGGATATTAAACAGATAAAATCAATAGAGCAGTCAGTTAGTTATCCACTCCACAAACATCTTTTGAGCACCTACTACATATCTACCAGACACTGCCAGGAGCTGGAGACAGGAAAAATAAAATAAGCTGTAGTCCTTCACCTCAGAGTTGAGAGTCAATCTGTCATCTCAATAAGAAAAACTGATTGAAAACTGATCTTCTAGCTAAGATAAGGAAAGGCATCATAGAGGAAGGAGCATTTAAGTTGAATTTTAACAGACAGTTTGAAAATGTAGAATATGGTAGACTTTATTTCAGCCCTTTCAGAATAATACAATAAACGAAGAAAGGGAGAAGCCAATGCCTCTCTTAAGTTTTGAGAACAGGAAACTAAGAGGATGGCATCACCATGCAGAGATTGGAAGAATAAAACAGAAGAAGGTGGACAGGGAGGAGGGTATGGACAGATTCTGACACATTGGCTTTGTGTGGAATATGCAAGTGAAAATGTTCCTGAATTAGTTGCAAATTCAGAACTGGAGGACAGAGCACAGATTAGGGCTTATGATTTGAAAGGCATCTAGCATAAATATGAGAGCTGAAGCTGAGAGCAGACAAGGTAAAAAAGGGTGAAACATGTAGATCCTTGGAGATGATCCATATTTAACGAGATGAGAGAAGGCAAAGGGAAGAATTAAGAGAAAATTATCAGAAAATCAAACCAAGCCAAACCAGGAAAGAGGAGAGCAATCAGAGGCAAAAGGATCATCAAGACAACAATAAGTGTTTCCAGAAGCATGGACCATCAACAGCATTATTTGCAACAGAGAAATCATGGAAAATTAGGACTGACAAAAAGGCCACTGGATTTGGGAATAAAAGAAATGTATTAGTGACACTTGAGAGAGCAGCAAAGTGATAAGGGAAAACTCAGTTTGCAAGGAGTTAAGGTATCGGTGAATGGTGAGGCAGTAGAGATAGCTGGAGCAAACTGCTCTCTTGAAGTCTGAAAATGAAGGAAAAGAAAATGATGGAACAATAGCTTAAGGGACAACAGAAGGAAGAAAAAAATTTTAGGCTAAGGAAAGATTATATGAGTATGTCTTTTGTTGGAGAAAAAGTGGACAAAAAAAGCAACATTTTTTTTTAGAACAGGAAAGGGCAGAGATAGAAGATCCGGTAAAGGCATAAATCAAAGAGGCATAAAATACATGATGTATTCATTCAATAAGTATTTATTGAATGCCCACCATAAACTCAAAACTGTATACACCGAGAACAAGCTAGGTATGATCCTGAGCTCATGGAGCTTGTATGTCTAAGCTTCCAGAGGAAAAGGAAGAATACAGTGGACAGGGTAGAATGCCTTTATTCTATTAGATTATTATTAGATTATTCTATTAGAATGCCTGTTGTTGAACAGTCACAGAGTTTGGATGGAATTAATTCCACTGCTACCAAAAGGGGTTGACCTTAAATGGTCTCAGAAATCAGCATCATCTTATCTGCCTTATCAGGGTATTTGATTTAGGAATGACCACACAACCTAAGTTGGTCCTATCAGAATGAAACCCAAGACTTTGATTTAATGGAAAAGAGGACAATCCTGATCGACAAAATGTGCTGCGTGAGGTCAGGAACTGCTGCATACATTTTGCTACCTGAAAGAAGCTCACTTGTGCTGAAGGCAACATAGAGGAGGATAGAGCTGAGAGAATTATGGCTGTAAAAAATGAACCTCTGATCAAACCACATCTGAAACCCATTCTTTCTTGGACTTTTCAGTTACATGATCCAAAACATCTCTTTCTTTGTTTAAGGCCATTTAAGCAGAGCTTTTTGAACATTTCAAGTAAAACCATCCTAATTACAAATTAGATGTCACCGTAGGCACAAGTAAAATGGTTATAAAACTGCAGCACAAAATAAGACCTGCCCAGTGCAGATACTAGAGACTGTGTCCTTTCTACACTCTTCTAGCTTTAGCTGTCTGTATTAGTCAGTTCTCACGCTGCTAATAAAGATATACATGACACTGGGTAATTTATACAGGAAAGAGGTTTAACTGACTCTCAGTTCCACATGGCTGGGGAGGCCTCACAATCATGGTGGAAGGCAAAGGAGGAGCAAAGTCATGTCCTGCATGGCAGCAGGCAAGAGAAAACCTGTGTAAGAGTACTCCCCTTTATAAAACCAGATCTCGTGAGACTTATTCACTATCATGAGAACAGTACGGGAAAGACCTACCCCCACGATTCAATTACCACCCCCACCAGGTCCCTCCCACAACATGTGGGAATTATGGAAGCTACAATTCAAGATTTGGGTGGGGACACAGCTGAAACATATCACTGTCCATGGTTCTAAGCTTTGAAACTACAACTCCTTCTCTTTTTTTTAATTATACTTTAAGTTCTAGGATACATGTGCAGAACATGCAGGTTACATAGGTATACATATGCCATGGTGGTTTGCTGCACCCATCAACCCGTCATCTACATTAGGTATTTCTCCTAATGCTATCCCTCTCCTAGCCCCCACCCCACGACAGGCCCCAGTGTGTGATGTTCCCCTCCCTGTGCCCATATGTTCTCATTGTTCAACTCCTGCTCCTTCTCCTATAAATCCTTTCCCCACTCCTCCACCCAAGGTTATTTTCTCTTCATCAGACCCTAAACTTCAAGAGATCTCAGCAGCCTGGGAGCAGAAGGGCACTCTTCCTTTCAGCAGCATCCAAATTTACCCCATCTTCATGCTCCAGAATCAAGTGAGAGGGGCCTATGACTTGAGCAACAGTCACCAATAAGGGAATTCTTGGGCCTAGGCCCAGCGAATATCCTTTCTGCAAGTTTGCCCCTGTGGCTGTATCAAACCTGAGTTTCCATCTTTTCCTATCAATCTGGCTGACTTCTCTTTCTTTGAAACTAGACTCACAGAGCATCTCCTCCTGGAAGGCCTCCTTCCCAGTGGCCATTGGCCCTCAGATGCTGCTCCTCAGGGTTCCCATGAAAATCAATACTCACCTCCTCCTAGCCACACAGACATGGAAGGACAGAGCTAGATACAGTGTGATGTTGTTCCTACTGGGACAAGGATTACACTTTATTTTATTTGTGTATAACCTACATGTGTGGGGCAAATGAATGTCACTTGTAATGTGGAGGAATGGGTGCTGGACTCGCAGGCAAAACACAAGGCTTCCAGGCATGATGGGATTTCTTACAAGTTGCAGGACCTCTCCAAGATTCTTAATCTATGAGGACTTTATCACTGGGTTGTTGTGAGATTAAGAAGCATACTGAATCTGAAAAGTATTGTAGTCCTTTGAGAATGATACCTAGAAATATTTTTGTTGGATATTATGAATGTTCAGAGGAGGCAAGAGATGCCTTCTTGCCAGGGATTGCTAGGGAAAAACTGGAGACATAGATAAGTGAAAAACTCAAGAAGAAGCTGGCCTTTAAGCTGACTTTGGAGAATATGTAAGATTTAGACATGCTGAAATGGGGATGGGGAGAGGTAGCCAGGTGAAGGAAGCTAAAAGCTGAGAAGCCAGCATCAACTTAGCAGCTAATTTTACTAAGCAATTATTATGTGCCAACCACTCTTCTAAGTGCCAGGGTTACAACAGTGAAAAATGCAGAGAAGGCCCCTACCCTAAGAGGGTTTACATTCCAGCTGGGAAAGACAGACAATAAACAAAGACAAAGATATGAAATGATTTCTGTTAGAGGTAAGTGATGTGAAGGTGATATGCTAAGAGGACTGGAGGGGAAACATTCCAGGTAAGGTAGTAAAGGCCATTCTGAGGTGATGACATTTAACCTGGGAAGAAAGTGATGAAATCGAGTGGAGCTGAGGAAGAGTATGCCAAAGGAAATACCAGGTGCAAAGGCCCTGAAGTAGGAACAAGCTTGGCGTGTTTGTAAAACCAGAAAAAAAAAAAAAAAAAGCCAATGTGGCTACAGCAAAGTGGACAAAAACAAAAGTAGTATGAGATTAAGGCTGAGGTTATATCTAAGGAACAGTAAGGTGTCAGTTTAGATTGAAGTTTGTAGTAGTAGATGATCCTTGAAAACAAATTTGGGCTAGAATTAGAAAATCTCAGACACCAAATTAAGGTGGATATATTTCATTGTTCAAAAGCGATTGTCTCACAATATCATGAGCCAGGTCTGCGAGGCAAGTCCTCAGGGATGCCCACAGATATTTCTCATAAATTAGGTGACTCTGGTGGAGGTCATGGGCACTTAATCCAGAACACCAAGGCAGCAAGGCAAAGCAGCTACGAGACTGTTGGTGACGTGGAACACAGACTGTCTGAGCAGAAAGTTCTCTAGCTCAATTTCCCCTGTTGCAGGAAGAAATGAAGCCCAGAGAAGAAAACAGGCCTGGGAGGAGAGAGAGTAGACATCATAACTGATGGTCACCAATACGTGATTCTCCTCTAGTTCTGCCTACACAAGGACGATAATGTGTCACTTTGGGACCAAAGCATTTAATTGCTGGTGTTTGGCTCCCCAAACCTGCCATGGCAATCACTTGTTACCATGGAGGTGTTATAGACAGGTACAGTGTAGAATGCAGAGCCAATACCTGGAGGGAGGCTGCCATGGAGAATCCCCCAAATCCACTCTAGTGGTGTTAACTCACTGAGAAATTGGAAATTGTTTGCTATGGAAGGATAACCTGACCTGTAATGACTAATACAGGATATAGACAGAGTTTTTAAAAAGACCATAAAGAGTAGACATTCTTGCTCTGAGTGGGGAAAGGAGGAGGAGAGAATATGAGATACTACTCAATGTCTCTGACAGCATGCATTTTTTGCCCCAATTCTCCATTCTTGGCTAGATCAGTGACCTTTATCAGATATGTAAGCCTTGCACAAAATACCATAGACTGGGTGGCTTATTAAACAGAAATTTATTTTCTCACATTTCTGGAGGCTGGAAATCCGAGATCAGGGTGCCAGCATGGTAGAGTTCTGGCTTGCAGATGGCCACCTTCTCGCTGTGTCCTCACATGACAAAGAGAGAAAGAGAGCAAGCTCTCTGGTGTCACTTCCTATAAAAGCTCTAAGCCCATCATGAGGGCCCTACCCTCATGACCTCATCTAAACCTAACTGTATTTCAAAGGCCCCATCCCCAAATACTATCATATTGGGGGTCAGGGCTTCAATATATGAAATTCTGGGCAAGGGATATGATTCCATCTATATCTGAGTGTTTTCTCCCACTCCTTGGTTTACACTTTGGCCATGTGACTTGCTTGGCTAACAGAATGAGCTGGAATTGACAGTATATGCCAGTTCCAAAGCCAAGCCTTAAAGAGCCCTTACATGTTAACAGTTTCCCCTTTGCACCTCTGCTATGGGCATGAGAAGAACATGGCATGGCTAGACCATTCCACAAAGGAGGACAGAAATACATGGAGTACTACCACCACCACAAACACATATTGCAACAATCCGAACATGCAGAACCACAACCCACCAAGCCTACAGCAGTGCCACCTTGCTGAGCCCCACCAAGATCAGCAGATACATAAATGACAAATGATTATGTTTTTAAGACAGCAAGTTTGTGGTGGTTTGTTAGGAAGCACTACTGGGGCAGTAGGTAATTGATCTATATAATGACTACAGGGAAGGAGGACATGTGGCTCTTTAGGAAGAGTCTTATGCTAACAAAGCTGCCTAGGAAAATTAAGTTGTACTGCTCCAAAGACTCTCTTCAAATCCTGTTTTCTTATTTACCTTTGCTGGTTCCCTGAAATAGGTCCTAAATTCAACTCTGATACTGGTCAGCAAGGTTTGTGAAGAAGACAAAAGGAGTGGGGAGGGGGATACAGAATCATAAAGTAATACAAAAAAAAAAACAGAAAAGAAAATTTCAGGGGAGAAAAATCAAGTGCAATACAAAACACCAAAGGAAATGAGATCTGAGGTCTCTAAGTTTACTAAGAAGGCCAGTCATGATGAAGCCATTTTTGGACACCAGGGAGACAGAGGCATGGGAGTTCAGGAAAAAACAAGTGGCAAGAAAGTTGAGACAGTGAGTTTAAATCATTGAGTTTAGAAACGTAACAATGAAAAGAATAAAAAATAGAGCAACAACTAGTGGAGCAGGAAATAGAATTCATTTCCTAATACAGAAGACCAATGCTATATTAGTTTTCTGTTGCCACATAACAAATTATTACAAACTTATTATCTCACAGTTTTGTAGGTCAGAAGTCTGGGTGAGCTTAGCTGGGTTCTCTGCTTCAAGTCTCACAAAACCAACATCAAGGTGTCAACCAAGCTGGGCTCTTATCTAGAAGTTCTAGAGAATAAGACCTCCGGGCATATTCAGGTGGTTGGCAGAATTCAGTTCCATACAGCAAATAGGACTGAAGTCCCCATTTCCTTGCTGGCTATTGGCTGGAGGTTGCTCTCAACTCCTAGACGCTGTTCCCCGGCCCCTGCATGTGCTCATCCCCATCTTCAAAGTCAGCAATGGTGCAGTGGACCTTTATCATATTTTGAATGTCCCTGACTTCTTCTAACAGCAGCTAGAAAAAAATCTGTTCAAAGGGCCCATGTGACTGTATTAGACCCAGATAACCTCCCTACCTTAAGGTCAACTGATTAGGAACCTCAATTATATCTCAAAACCCCTTGTGCTGTGTAACCTAACATAATTATGGAAGTAACAGCCATCATATTTACAGTCCTAGAATTATGGCAGAAATCTTAGAGGGTCATCTTAGGATTCTGCCTAACACATGTACACATTTAAAGTTGAAAAAGATCCAAAAGCAAAAAGACCTTGAAGAAGATTTTAAATAGAACCTTGTATTACACAAATTACCTATAAATAGGAAGGAAAGAAATCAAGGAAAAAGTATGCCATCCTGGCCATAGCAAAAAAAGAAGGATGCCTTTTATTGGAAATTTGAAGAAAGAATTTTTTAAAAAAAAGAAAGAAAAAAGGCAGAGGCAAAAGACACCTTTTATGCCAACTATTTACTTTGCCAAAATTAGTATCATTTTAATTTAGATACAAAGAAACATATTCTAGATTCTTTGAAAAAGTTCCTCCAGATGGTTACATCTCCCTGGAGTGACAGCACCTAGCGTAGCCTTGCACATATTGGGAATTCAATTAAACACTGCTGACCATCTGATTGAGAATTCAGAGTCTGGAGTAGCTGACTCAATATAAACATATGGCTTAGTTCCCATCAAAGGAAAAATCAAGTCACTCTATTCTCCTCCCCAACATCGCACCTCCTTTGCAATGTAGGAGAAAACAGACATGAACTAATAAAAATAGACGATGTAACAGAGATTAGGAAACAGGCAAACTGGAGAATACAAAATTTCTCTAATTTTACCATAAAATCAGAATGCTTCAGCTAAGGATCAACACTGTAAATATGTCCTTCTTAATTCAATTGAATTCAATCAGATCAATACTTTCTGATCATGGCTTCAGGATATTTAAGATGGGGGAAGACACAATCTGAGCCCAGCTGCTAAGGGTTGGGGGATAGGAGAAGTACACAAATGACTACAATGTGAGGTTGAGCTATATTAATTGTAGGAAGCCAAATGAAGATAAGAAAACAAATTAAACCACTTTTAACCCTCTTAAGAGCCATATGAAATATTTATACATGAGAAAAAGCCTCAGGCAGATCAAAAATTTTTTTCAAGGTCATATACCAAGTATATTGTAGGGTACAGATTCAAATTCAAGACTGACTCCAAACTCAATCTCTCCCAAAGAAAGGGCAAATCACCTCTGGTTGGCTAGCTGGATGGGAATTTGGAGGCTGGTGGAGAGAAACCAGGAACAGTTTCTTAGAGAAGCAGTTATTTCAGGTAAAACTTGGAAAGATATACACAGTTTTGAAAAGCTGAGATGGCACAGAAGGAGAACATTTCCAGGAGGAACAGCAAAAAGCACAGAAGCAAGAAATCAGGATCAACATTTGGAGAATGGTGAGTAGGTCAAGTAAACACCATAGCACGAATAAAGATACATTGGATGCACATTCTGGAAGCCAAATATTGGAGTTAATAAGTTACTGCAGTAGTTCAGGGAAGAGCCTAAACTAGCATCTCAGACATGAAAAAGGAGAAAAGGAGAAGAGGGGACAAATGTGAGGAGTCAGATGGAAGATTACTCTCTATATTTACGTTACAGTCAACAACAACAAAAAAAGACAGCCAAGTCCAAAAACTAAGCTTGGATTCAAAATAAAAAAGTCATCCCTCTACCACCCTCTTTTGCCCTCTAGTCTAGAGGTTAGCAAACTATGGCCCACAGGGCAAATTCAACCCACCATCTGTCTCTGTGAATAAAATTCTACTGGAACACAGCCATGTCCACTCATTTACGGACTGTTAATGGCTGCTTTCACCCTATAATAGCAAAGACTATGTGGTCCACAAGACCTAAAATACATACTTTCTAGTGCTTTACAGAAAAAAAAAATTGTCAACGCTTGCTCTAGTCCCATACTCCACAAGCCACTATTCCGATTCTCTCTCTCTCGTTTGCTTGTTTGTGACAGGGTCTCACTCTGTAACCCAGACTAGAGTGCAGTAGCACGATCACAGCTCACTGCAGGCTGAAGCAATTCTCTCACCTCAGCCTCCCAAATAGCTGGGACTACAGATGCACGCCACCATGCTTGGCTAATTTTTTTTTTTTTTTTTTAGCAGAGACGAGCTCTCTCTGTGTTGCCCAGGCTTGTCTCAAACTCCTGGGCTCAAACAATCACCTGCCTAGGACTCCCAAAGTGCTGAGATTACAGGCGTCAGCCACTTCACCTGGCCTGTTCCAATTCTTGTAGTAGTTTGTTCTCATCTAAATATTAAGCTTCTTTGGATATTTCCTGACTGACAAATTCTCAAGACTATCGTTTGAATTCCTATTATATAGTAACTGAGACTTTGGCTCGCTTGCACCATCAGCCTTCCTCCCCTCCTCCCCACTCTCCTTCCCCACCACACATACTCTCCTTTCCCTGTATAAACATATATTTATACTCATAGTGTTTGCAACATTATTATGACTACATAAATATTCTTCATTACTGAGCCAGATAATGTAATATGATTGTTTGTTTCCATGCTTACAAAAATGTTGTTTTCTGAAGTTATTTGTTTCATTTGCTTAGTTTTTCATTTACCTATCACTATTTTTTTGAGTCCAACACATTTGTTCTGTTCATTTTTTTCCAAACATTCAAACCCACCAAATACTTCGTTTTTATTTGTTCCCCTCAAAACCACCCCCCCAATAACCCTCCATCCTTTTTCTCTAATCTGAGTGGTTGCTCTCAAGGTCTAGTGAACAGCTGCTTTCCTGGAACTTCTCTCTGCCCTGCCATATTGAGTCTGTTCTGAATCCTATGTCTTTCTCTTTATTGATTTTCTCCCTTGTTTTATGGAAGTTCATCCTCGAGAAGCTTTCTATGAAATCACACATAAGATATAAATTGTTAAATCCTTCCAGGACTTAGAATTTCTTCATTCTGCCGTCATATCTAATTGATACTTTCAGCTGGATAGAGAAATCTAAACTGAAAAGGATTTCCCCCACAGAATTTTGAAAGCATTGCACCACTGTCCTCTACCACCCAGTGTTGCCATAAGAGTTTGATGCCATTCTGATTTCCATTCATCTCTACATGACTTGTGTTTATGCTTTGTTTCATTTTATACTCCCTCCACAAAGCTTTTAGGACCTTATTTCAATCTATGATGTTCTTACATTTCAGAATGATATGGCTGGTATTCTTTTCTCATTTATTGTGCTGGATACTTGGGCAGCCTTTTCAGTCTAGAGACTTATACCCACCAGTACTAGGAAATTTTCTTGTAATATTTCTTTGATAGCTTCCTTCCTTTTTCTTGTCCTCTATTTGTATCAGGTGTCCTGTAGCTGTAATAAGGCTTCATAATAAACCATCCTAAAGCTCAGAGGCATAAAACAATAGCCATTCATAATTGTTCTAGAATCTACCAGTCAGTCAGGCAGTTCTGCTGATCTTGGTTGGATTTGACTAGGGAGTTCTTTCTGGTGTTGACTAGACCTCACACAGATATCTGGGGTAGGCTGGCTGTTAGCTGAATTTAAATGGTATTTGGAGCTAGTGCAGTGGCTCATACCTATAATCTCAGCACTCCAGGAGGCTGAAGCAGGAGGATCACTTGAGGCCAGGAGCTCGAGATCAGCCTTGGCAACATAGCAAGACCTTGCCTCTACCAAAAAATAAAAAATTAAAATTAGCCAGGCACAATGGCCCATGCCTGTAGTCCCAACTATACTCAGGAGGCTGAGCCAGAAGATCACTTGAGCCCAGGAGTTGGAGGTTACAGTAAGCTGTGATCCTGCCACTGCACTCTAGCCAAGGAAACAGCAAGACTCTTTAATTAATTAATTAATGGTATTAGGTAGGACAGGGACCTGTTTCATGAGTCTCATCCGCAAGCATGTTTTCATGATAATCACAGAGGTTTCACACATTGAATACATGTATCAAAATATCACACTTTAGCCAATAATGGATGCACTTTAAAAAAAGAAGAAAAAAGTATCACCCATAAATATGTACAAGTATATGTCAGTTAAAATAACAATAGAAGAAAAAATGTGCTTTTTAAGCCTCTGTTGTGTCAAGTTTTCTATAACAAAATTGATCAAATTGCATCACATAACCAAGTCCAGAGTCAGTATGGCGGGCACTGGCAAAAGGCTTGGATACATGAATTCATGCATGGAACCCCTATTGGTCAGATCTTGGACATGCTGAATTGATCCTCTAGTTTTCTTTTCTTTCCTATGTTCCATCTCTTAGGTTTATTTTTTTCTTTGTTGCTGCTGTTGTTGTTGATGATCGGCTTTCTATGAGATTTCTTCAATGTTATCCTCAAACTTCTAAAATTTTTTGTTAGTTCATAATAAATTTTAAATTTCCAAACTACTTTCTTGTTATCTAATTTTACCTTTTTCATAGCATCTGTTCTTGTTTTAAAAGTACAATATCTTCTCTTATTACTCTAATGAAATTAATAAGAGTTTTTGGAAGTATTCTTCTTGAATTGCCTCTGCTTCCCTCAGGGGGTGAAGGGAAGTTTCACCCAACTTCCCACAGCAGAGAAAGGTATCTGGGTGATCTAAAGGCTCTTGTACTTTCAGCCAAGATCCATGTTCTGCTCTGTGTTTTACTCCCAGTTTTTGTGGTGCTGGGAGTCTCCAAATGTGAGTCTCTAAAGGGTTTGCATCTCATCAGTGTCTTTTCTATAGGGACTTCAGAAAATTAAAGGTAACTCTCTGCAGGTAATATTCTTCCTTTATTTTTCATCTTCCAAAATTTTGTTAAGATCTCTCTTCTGCTATCCCAATTTCTTTATCCTTATAAGTTAATACCTTTTAAAGTCTTCTACTGCCATTTCAGCGAGATTTGAGGAAGGAAAGAAGAGGAGTTTACATGGTCTATAGAAGCTCTCTCCATCTGGTTTTGGACACAGTGAATTCCAAGTAACACCACAGTAATAAAGCAGATATCCAATGATTGAAAACACAGGTGAAGCTCAAGATAAAGGTCAGAATTAGAGATGTAAATTGGAGAACTGCTTATACAGAAATGGTTTCTACAACTATCAAAGGAAATAAACAAAATATAAAAATAAAGACAAAATATCCAATGATACAATATTTAGAAACGCCTAAGCTAGGAAAAAGAAACTATCAAGGAGCTCAAAGCAGGAGGAATGATAAAAATAGAAGGGTAAGTGGGCTAGTACTAAGTCACAAAGGTCAAGGGAGAAAAAGGTTTTAAGAGAAAAAAAGACAGTCAATGATATCAAATGCTGCTGAGAAACACAGGAAGATGAGGATGCGGAGGACATACCATTTGGTGATTAGGAAGATGATGGTGAAGTTTAAGAGAGT